>NC_080086.1:54270596-54607271 GCF_950005125.1 Chionomys nivalis
TGTAAGACACAATGAAAACCTTAAGAAGAGTAAAAAGATCTGCATTCTGGGCTACACACTTGTAGAGTTTGGCTTTCCTGGATAAAGCTTCTTTTCCTTTGGCAGGTGATGCAATCACCTCCTCCCCCTCCTTTCCACATGTGCTTCTGGAATGTGTTCTTTTACTTAGCACAAATCGCACCATTTCAACCATAACAGAAGGCATTAAAAATTATTTTCCTTTGTAACAAGATAGCAAATATTTTGTACCTGTAGGTGGCATACTCTGCCACCACCCCTGAACTGTATTATCATGTCCTGCAAGCAGCAGAGATAACTAGGCATAGACAAACTTGCCTGACTATGTTCCAATAAGACTGCTTAGTGTGGTAGGGGCCAGACTTGGGCTATGGGCTGTTGTTTACTGATTCTGAGCTTAGAATTCTTCTTCTCAAAGCATGGCTGGGTCTGCAGCAAATACAGACATTTGGAATGTGTCACTTAAATCTCACAGGAATTTTACATCTGTAAAACTTAATAATAAAAACTTGAGACATATGCCATGTAAGTATTTTCATTTCCATTTCATGCTAATTCACTTTTTCTTTTACTGTGTTTGAAGAAAGGAGGGTTCCATGAAAAATCAGATGTTCAGTGATGATGATAAAAGATCAATCACAACATAGCACTGAACACCACTGGTTCAGATCACCACATGGCTTAAGATCAGCCCAGGAAACCGAGTTGATCTGCGATCAATCTAAAGAAAGAGGCTATCTCTTGTTGTACTTAAGCATGCACAAATGTGATCTTGTTGATGTCTGAGGCCATCCCACAGAACCTGGGGAGAAAGCTGCAGTAGTGGGCACTACAACCGAGCGATGAGAACGGATCTGAGCACTGAGGACACAGTTTGAGACTATGTCTTAATAAATATGCGGTTCACAAGCTACCGCTCCCCTGTTGTCACTTTCTTTGCCTATTAAATTTTCCCTCTCCCTTCACTGAGAATTTAGCTAAGGATTCCCTCCCACCCCTTTCTGTCCCTTGTAACCAAATCAATCCTAAAAGCATCAATCTTCCTGCATTCTTCCTCCATGAGTTGCCTATTACTCACTACAAACACCACTTCTCTCATTCGTTCATGGGTTTCTGCTGCTATAAAATATGTGAGTTTTACCAAACAATATTTCAATTTTGTTAGAATTTAAACTTATTTTTATTTCTGTTTTATGGCTAAATTGTAGATATCTATGCTTCAATTTATAATATGATTATGATATTCAGTAATTTTTGTTTACAATGCTTATTCAAGTGAAAAGAATGGGAATGAAAGTATAAGAAACTCTGAATTAAAAACAAAACAAAACAAAACAAACACAATGTCACAATACCCCTTATGTGAAGATCTCTGATATGATTAAGTAATACAACTGCCAGAGTATGTTAAGGGTGATTGGAATGTACCAAGAAGAGTATACTTTACAGCATTTTTCTATAAAATTTTTTTCTTTTAAAAAACTTTTATTTTCAGCTTCATACATGAAATATGATCATTTATACCCAATTCTCTAATTTTACTTCATGTTTCATCAACTTTCCCTATTATTAACTTCATATTTGTGTGTGTGTGTGTGTGTGTGTGAGAGAGAGAGAGAGAGAGAGAGAGAGAGAGAGAGAGAGAGAGAGAGAGAGAGAGAGAGAGAGAACCCATTAAATCTGGTTCGTGTTTCACACTGTGGAACCATTTACGGACAAGATATTTGTTATTAATATCGGTTTTGCTCCCTACAAAATAGGATGAGTTTCTTAGTATAAATAAAATTCTGCATGTATCTCAGAAGAGAATTGCAATGCTGCCCAGGCTGCTCTATGAGAGTCAGGAAATTGTATCTCTTTGATGAGGTTTACAGTTTCATTTCAGTAATGCAAGGCTGACCACTTGAGTCTCTAGCAGCATAAAGGGAAAAGATTATTACAAAGGTAGGAGAGAAGAAATTTACTTCTAGGCTCCTGCCAATACATTCCCCAAATCCCTTTAGCTGAAGACAAGCTTTCAGGGCTTCATTTCCCAAGAAGTGTTAAAAAAATAAATCTTGTCTTCAGAAAAGTCCCTGAAGATCATTTTGGTCAGTCACCTGGCAACTGACCCCCTAGACAGAAGCACTACTTCAAATGCTTCCTTCTGCATGGTGGGCCATTAAAATATATTTTTCCTTCACAGGGAAAAGAAAGCTGCCCAAAAACTTTTGGAAGAATTTTTATGTTCTAAAATAGACTTCTTCTAATCTGCCATTGGAATCAGGAAAAGTATTTTGTGTCCTCAAGCTGTCTTGCATTTCTAGTGACATCTTTGGTTCTATAACTATCGTATTCTGTCCTGACTAGACTTAAGAAAAGAAAACCTTTGTTGTTTTAGAGAGAGGCAGCTATCTGTGCACATCAACGCAGCACCCTTTCCCACTGCTCACAATGATGGAAAGACTGTTGTTTTCACCTCTAGCCCCATTTACCCCTGTGTTGTATAACCTGGGGCTGCTAGCATTACACAATCCATCTAAATGATTCATCTTTGCAGCCCCAACTCCTCGCTCCTCTATTACAAAGCCATAAGGATTATTAAGGAGTCTCACCACTCCTGTTGCCTCTCAAAGATACTTGATATATGAACTGTGCTTGCTGAAATCCCATGAAATAAGCTCTCCCCTTATGCTACATTACAGATGAGGAAACAGGTCATAACAGCAAGAAACTGTAGAGACAAGATCAAACTCTTATCTGGACACTCTTAACTAACAGTGCTGTGTTGTGAACATCAAGTTGTTGTTGTTGAAAAGTATATTTACTATCAGGCATGAGATTTGTATCTCAGTAAGCATAACATCTAAACAGATCTGTCGAAAAATTTAAAATATATATGTTGGCTGCACATAGGGGACAACTGTCCACTAGCAGTGACTCTTAAATGTTTTCTTTTATGTGTATTGTGATTCTGAGCAGAACTATTCTTCTTTTAATACACATGCACACACACAACACCCCCACACACACTCAGAGAGAGAGAGAGGGAGGGAGGGAGGGAGGAAGAGAGAGAGAGAGAGAGAGAGAGAGAGAGAGAGAGAGAGAGAGAGAGAGAGAGAAGGAAGGAGGGAGAGAGCTTTTAAAAACCAAATAGGGCAGATTAGATGGATCAGCAGGTAAAAGTTGGCAAGAAACACACTATCAACTGTAGCCACAGTGTTGTTGGTAATGGTTTAGATGGTGATGGCATTGTGGTAATAAGATTTATTGTAGGCTATATTCCTTATTTGTACCATAATCATGTGGTCTTCAAAGCTCCTAGATGAGGTGGTTAATGTAATTACTACTACCGGAGCGATACAGAAAGGAGGGATGAATAACTCTTTACATGAATAATAAGTGAAGAGTGAAGATACAATTTAAACCAGTCTTAGAATTCAGAGCCTTCACTGTTAAATACTAGCTGGGCAGCAAGTCTTCTAGTTACCCACTGCTCAAAATATACTGGCCGCCAGAAATAACATACTACCTCAGTTTTGTGTTGGAGTTTGTTGAGCTGGAGGTTCTTGTATTCGTTTAATCTCTTATGAGCATATAGAAGCTGGTCACTGGGGCTTTAGACATCTGGGGAGGGACATCCAAGATAACTTACTTGCTGGCAGCTGATGCTGCTGTGGGTTGGGAGACCATTGAGACTGTCAGCTAGCACACTTATATATGACCCTTTCAGACAGTTTGTAATCCTCACAGCTCTGAGACTGGAATTTGACGGGGAGCATCCCAGCAGGAAAAGCCAACACCCTAGTGGCAGGGCAAGAGTACATGTTGATCCAGCCTTGGCAAGACTGAATGTGACTCCTCATATCTCTTTGCTCAGGGAAGAACTCAGCACTCAGAACAGTCCAGGTCAAGGGTGATTATATCCAACAACTCAGTAGGGACAACAGCCATTTACGCACACCAAGAGAAATAGTGAAAATCGTTTTTTAAAAACTATCTACAACATCCTATTTCCTCCCCTAATTTAGGCAAATTTGGAACTGGTTCTCTGGAATGCAGAGGATTCTGGGTAAGGAAGCCTGCCTTGCTACTCTCCTTGAATGCCCCACAGGGCAATGGCTTCAGATATCTGTTTTGAACCACAGTTTCAGTGATAGTGGATTGAGCAGGCCCATTATTCATCTTTATTTGCTTGAGGGAATGAAGGTTTGCTGGCATTGTATTTCAAGAGGTGGGGAGGAAAATCCTGCAGAATAAACAGTCGCACTTCAAAGGATACCTCTTAAACCTCTGCCCACAGAGATGCTTTCCCCTTCCAGCCTGTGAGGGAAGTTTGCTTGGCATTGCCTCACTTGCTTTGATGTAAATTCTTCCTCGGTTTCCTTTCTTTCTTGATCCCTGTGTGAGCCTGGGGAGCTCATGTCTTTCTGCACCCTCACAATCAAACCCAAGTTGCTTTAGATATCTGTCCTTGGGCTATGCCTGCAGCAATACCGACTTCGGGTGGGATTTCAAATGTGCCCCCTAATCCAAAATGAAGTGAACTGAATATTCTGGAATAGCCATTAAGCAAGTAGGAAGTATCTCTTATAGATTTTACTCTAACTTAAAACAACTAAATGCATATTTATTTGTCAAGTTTTTAAACACAAGGTGAGGATATTTCTGGGACTCAGGATTCTCATATTGATGTCTCACAAACTCGGTGATTCCTGCCTAAGACACATTTGTTGAGTATTACCTGCAATGACTAGTTTTGTTTTTCTTAAAATCAAAATGAAACAAATGAAAATTGGGGAAGATCGCAGATAGAAGCCTCAGTGCTGGGCATCTCCGTGTCAGTCTCATAGACAGAATGGAGGATATCAGTCAGCACAGCAGTTGGTGGCAATGTTAAAGAGCTTCATTGTATTCTGGTTCTCACTCTGGCAAACAACATCTTAGTGAAAACCACACTATCCAAAGTCCATAGGAAAAGCCAGATTTTAGCATGAAACTTTTGCTAATCTAATATGGAAACTAAGCTTAACTTGAACAATAATTATTTTGAAAGCATATTTGTAGTAGGAGGCTGCTTGATTGTAACCACACAGAAACTGTATTAATTAAATCACTGCTTAGCCTATTAGCTCTAGTTTCTTATTAGATAGCTCTTACATCCTAAACTACCTTATATTTATTAATCTGTGTATCGCTACGTGGCTGTGGCTTACAGGCAAGTTTTCATCTGGCGTCTATCTCTGATGGAGCTACATGGCATCTCCTGACTCTGTCTTTTTTCTCCCAGCATTCAATTTAGTTTTCCCACCTAGCTCTATTCCACCCTATGCAGGCCCAAAACAGCTTCTTTATCAATTAACCAATAAAAGCAGCACATATACAGAAGGGCCTCCCACACCACGTATTCTATGTGCCAGACACAACTCTAAGTGGTTTTTTTTATTTAACATGGGGTTATAGCAGGCTGTGAATATAAGAAAAGAAAATTTTGTCAGGGGAAAGACTTAATGATCATGTTAAGACTTGGACTCGGGGTTGTTTGGAATTCACTGACTGTGTGTGACCTTCTGCTTTCAAGATCACGGCATGACCTAAGAGGAACCTGGGAAACTCAATTCTCTAGGACTTACCATAGATCCATGATTTACAGGCTTTGCCTTGTGTGCTTATTTTCAGTTGTGCAAATTGACCCCCAGTGTCGCATCTGCTTTCTTCTACAGTAGAGACAAGGGAGAGAATAGTAGGGAATCACTAGCAAACTAATACATTTGTTTTAGCTCTCTGTTTTCTAAGGCAGGGAACTGAGGCTTGATTTCTAAGTATTAAGCAAAAGTCTAGACATTAGTGCCAAGGGCAGTGTTAACTCTTAAATCCAAACTGAGAAATTGCTATTTCCCACCACAGTGTTGAGGAAAATTGAACTTAGATTAACCACATGAATACAAAAAGCAAATAATATCAGAGTCTGAAACAGAATCCTAGCTCATCAGATTCCAAAGCAGAAGCTGCCAGGCAGCATACCACATTGTCTCATTGATGTTTGGGGGCAGAGTCAATCCACATACTCCACAGGCTGCTCCATTCTTGGTGTATGAAGTACAGGAGAACTGTGCTCAGCTCAAGAAAAACATCCAGGCTTGTAGAAGCAATGTGTAAACTGCCTCAGATCAATAAAAACACGGGAGTCATTCAGCAAAAACCACCTTGGCTATGTATTAACCAGAGCGAGCATCTGACCTGTTGAGATGACTACTACTAACGAAGAAAAGCAGGAAAGCGAACATGCTGGTCTAGACATGGGGACAGAAGAGTCCTTCAGTGCTTCTGGTGGGAAAACGCAGTGGCAGAGCTGCTGGGGAAAACAGAATGGAAGGCTCCCAAGACATTAAGAGCAGAACTATCATATGATGTAGCAATTTCATTCTGGGAATAGATCCAAGAGAATTTAGAGCTAGCATTTGAAGAGGAATTTGTTCACATATGATTGTACAACATCAGTCATGATAGCCAAATGATCGATGCCAACCAAACCCCTTCACTAGATGAACAAATAAAATATAGAAGGAAAGAGGAAAGGAAAGGGGGGAGAGAGAGGTGGAATATGATTTAGTCCTTAAAATGGGAGAAAATCTGACACAAAGCATAACATAATATCTTTTCCTTTTAGATGATATTTGGTAGGTCTGGAATAAAGCCAAGGAATCTATGGATTCAGAAACTACACCAGCTTGGGTTTGTGTCCACCATGGTGTGGGAACACATAATGTATAGAGTTTAATCAGAACCTTAACTCATTTAAATGAGTCCACAGGGATTTTTCCAGGTAAAAAAATGTCTTCAGGATAGTTTACCCCATGTCTTTCCTTTCAACAGAAGGAAAAGAAACTAAAAAACAACACAGAAAATTTTGTTCATCCTTGGTCTTTGTTTTCCCCTGCAAACCAAATATGGGAACATCACAAGGAAACTACCTCTCAAACTCCAAAGTGATTTATGTTGAACCTTCAGGATTAAAAACTCATCCATAAGTAAAGTCAAGAATGAAAGGCTCCCGTAAACAACAGAGAGCTTGAGCAAACACTTGTACTGATTCATTTATTGGCTCCTTTTTTCATTCACAGAGAGGAGAGATCAGAGGGATTTCCAGAAAAACTTGGGAAGTCGGACTGCCAGGGAGGGAGCTCACTCAGAAATTCCCTCTGTAGTCTGGTTTCTCTGGGTTCTCCCTTTACTCCTCGGGGGAAAAAGCCTCTGTGTGGGAACCTCCACAGAGAATTTTGGCAAAAAGCTTAATGCAAAAACCAAACCAAACAGACAAAGAAAAGCCATTGGTTTAAACAGAAAAGGGAAGAAAGAACTGTCTTAAAATATTAAGGTTCCATTATAAGGAAAAGGGGAAGTATTGAGAAATTCTTCTCTTTTTACGGCACAATTCTATGAGCCTAATGGGTTAATCTCTATGCATAATCACACAGACAGAAGAAACACCTCATCCTCTCTTTTCTATTTTTTTGAACATATGTCACTTTTTCATGAGATATTTATGACACATGAGTGTAACATGGTCTATATACAGACTAAGCAAAGAAGTGTGCATGAACAGAAAGTACGTTCCCTAGTTCCTATCAGTAAACATAGAGTGTGTTAATGTAGTTTGAGGAAGACCAGCTTTGCTGTCTTTAGGGAGTTTTGGGGTCACCTCGCCTGTTTGCCAATCACCCATTTCGGATTCACCAGCGAGATTCGGATCTGGCAGGTTTGGAATGGAACACCCCAAATTGCATTTTTAACTATTTCCCCAAACCTGAACAGATCAGTACTATTCTGAAGGGTAGGTACCATTCAATTTTAACTTCAGGATCCCGTTCCACTCCGAAACAAATGGTCCTCAATAACTTTGGTAGTACATATTGATGTTTACTGAATTAGAAATGTAAAAAGGAGTTTTACAAATATTTTAAGTTACCTAAATTAATAATAATCTCACAGATTAACATAAATAACTTATTTCAAAGGAAAATAACTATATTTTCTAAAAGAAATTAGCAAAAAGGCTTATTTTCCAATTTTTGATAGCTTTAATGAGTATATTAATGTGAGAAAACAGGAGTTTCACATATGCTTCTTCATTTAATCTTTTGTGATATGTGGTTTTACTTAAAATATGTGAAGAGTGTCTCTTATTGTGCAGATATATAATAAGACAGAGAGAGTACTACATTATAAGATGCTAACATGGCATTATTGCAGCCATCTATGGTGATTTACCACCAGATATAATGTCTTACACCTGCAATTCCAGAACTAAGGAATCCGAGGCAGGAGAATTGCTGTGAATCTCACACCAGATTGGGCTACCTAGTAAATCCAAGGTGAGTCTGGGCTATAGTAGAGTGAGATGTTATCGCAAAAACTAAACACACAAATAAAACATCAACCAAGGAAGAAATGATACTCATTGTATATCTTCAAAATACAAAGGAAAATAGTTTCCATGCTGTTACTGATAAGCCTTTGTTCTCTTTGTACCGTGAAAGAACTCATATCCAGGCAAGAGTTTGTCATATTGGTAATTGTTCACTTGGAAATGTAGGTTCACTGAGTTAAGCAGATTTTGAAATGTTGGCACATTTCATCATATTATATCAAAACCAGCATCTTAATATGCCACTGCCAATCACGCCAGGAAAGTCTGCATGTATTGGAAATCTGTCAAGTTAAAGTTTTCCTAAATCGGAATTTTTCCCTTGAAAGCTTGAACCTTCTCATAGTCGTCAGATACTATGAATCATTGTCCTGAGAAACGACAATCTCATGTTTATGGGTATGGAGAGGGTGTGCTGACAAACATTTAATCTGCACGACTATACACATAGTTTGAAAGGAATTAATAGTGATATAAACAAGTTGGCTAATCAAGTTAGCAATGGGAACAAAGACAATATAAGTCTTTGAGGTTTTGTCACATGGAATACTTGTGTGCTCAAGAGTTTAGATTAGATGAAATTAGCATGTTCACATAAATGCTAGTTCAGTCTTGAGTGAATGTAATTATTTTAATTTACTGTAATCAGGTGTCAGTGAATGCTATAATAACTACTGGTGTGCTCTGGTTTCTGGAGACACTGATCTGACTGTTATGTGAACTCTAATCATCACTGACTTCAAATCAGGATTTTTGAAAATAATTTTGAACACTTGGACCCTTATGAGTGTCAGAGAATCACTAATTAACAGTAAATATCCGATCCAGAGAACAACATAGAAAACAAAAACTCACAGGCCCTCACAAAGACTAAAAATTTAATTGAATTTGCTACAAGCATTTAATAATCAGGAGTTTTCTTTAGTTTGAATTCCACAATATGGTGGTTTCTCAAAAAAATGGGACTAGATCTACCTCAAGAACCAGATAAACCACTCCTGGGCATATATTCAAAGAATGCTCCATTCTACCTCAAGGGCACTTGCTCAACTATCATCATAGTGGCCTTATAAAAGCCAGAAACTGGAAGCAACCTATATGTCCCTCAACCAAAGAATTAATAAAGAAAAAGTGGTACATTTACACAGCAGAGTATTATTCAGCTATTAAAAACAATGACATCATGAAATTTCCTGGCAGATGCTTAGAACTAGGAAAGATCATCCAGAGTGAGATAACCCAGACCTGGATAATAAACTTGGTATGTAGTCACTTATAAATGGATATTAGCCATAAAGAAAAAGATAACCATGCTACAATCCACAGACCCAGAGAGGTTTAGTAGCAAGGAGAACCCAAAGGGGGACACATGACTTTCTGGGAAAGGGGAAACAGAATAGGCATTGCCAATGGATGGAGATGGACACAGGAGAGATCAGGTATGGGGAGGATGGAGGGAGAGTACTGGAAGAGACAATTGGAATCAGGGGGCATCTCTGGGATGAGATAGAAACTCATTGGAATCTATGAGAATGACTCCAGCTAAGACTCCTAGCAATGTGGGATACAAAGCCTGAACTGGCTATCTCCTGTATTCAGGCAAGACTTTCAGTAGTGGGATTGGGACGCCAATCCAGTCATAAAACTTTCAATCTACAATTTGTCCTGCCGACAAGATGTCCTAGATTAAAGGTGGAAAAGAAGTTGTGGAAGTGGCCAGCTTGAGACACAGACCATGAGAGGAAGCCCACTCCTGACACACCTGGAGCACCAGGACCAGAGGTAGTATAGCCCAGAGACCTAGGAAAGAACCAAACATGACTGACAAAAAAGTCGATGAAATGATTCCTAGAGGTATTCTGCTGTACTCATAGATTGGTGCCTAGCCCAGTGATCAACACAAAGGCTTCACCCAGCAACCGGTGGTAAATAGATGCAGAGACCCACAGTCAAACATTAGGCAGAGCTGAGAGAATCCTGAAAAGAAGAGGAAGAAGAAGGATAATAGGAGCCAGGGGAGTCAAGGATACCACAAGAAAACCCACAGAATGAACTATCCTGGGCTTATAGGGACTCACAGAGTCTGAACTGACAACCAGGGAGCCTGCATGGGACTGACCTAGGCCCTCTGCATGTATGTTACAGGTGTATAACTTGGTCTTCTTGTGGGACTCCTAATGGTGGGAGCAGGGACTGTCTCTAATTCTGTTATCTGCTTTTGGGACTCTTTCCTCTCACTGGATTGCCTTCTCCCACCTTACTAGGCAAGGAGGTGCCTAGTCTTACTGCAATTTAATATACCATGACTGGTTGATATCAACGGGAGGCTTGTTCTTTTCTGGAAGAGGAGGCATATATGGGGTGGAGGTGTGTGGGAGATCTAGAAGGAAAGGAGGGAGAGGAAACTATGGTTGTTATATAAAAACAAAAAATATATAAATAAATTTTTTAAAAAGTAAAAAAAAAAAAATCTGTATTCCAGACATATCTTAAGATGTTACAGGATGTGACTGGACTCTTTCTTTCCCCTTTGCTGAAAATCCTAGCTAGTTTAGTTCATTTATCGCAGTTACTTTCTGCAGCATATGTGAGCTTGAATCCCCCAGTCTGTCCATTACAACAAAAAGGTGGCAAGCATTTGCTTGCATTAGATGTACCAGATTAACATCCTCTTTTGTGTGTACTCACAGTGACTGGTGAAGTCCTTCCTATCTCCCATAACTTCAGCTCTTTATCTTCCAGATGGAGATACAACTTTGTTCTCTAGCACAGTGGTTGTATCAATGATGCAATGGATAGGTGCTTGTCATAACGCAGAGCGTAGTCAATCTTCACTGTCAATTGACTGGATCTAGAATTACCACTGGGTGTCAAACAGGGTGTTTCCGGAATGGTTTAACTGAAGTGGGATGCTGAACTGAATAGAAAAGAAGTTACTTGAGCATCAGCATGAGTCAGTCCCTGCTTCCTGACTAAAGTCTCAGGCTCCTGATGATACATCTAACCCGCCATGATGGACTTTATACTCAAACACTGAGCCCAAGTAAACCCTTCCTTCTCAAAGTTGCTTCTGTTGTATTTCTCACAGCAGTGAAAAAATATGTGATATAGAGATGTGGTGTGTTTCTGTCATGATCATCACCTTCACTGGGTATTTATAATACCCTGTAACGGATATGTTTTATTGACAAACACATAGAACAATAGAGGCCCAGGAAATTTGTTCCAAATCAACAGAGGAACTTGGATTTCATCATAGAGAAATTTTTGTCCTTGGTGCCAAGAAGTGCATTCTAAACAGGTCCTGAAATATAGTTCTAAGCAGCCCTCACAGTTGGCATGGTTGCTGACAGTTTGAGGAGTAGCGTATTTGCAGGGAGGAGACCCTCCTTATGCTTCTGTGCTGTCTGATCATACAGATGTGTCTGAGGAAGCCCTCCAATAAAGATCAATCAAAAGAACAAGGGAAACAGGCACAACACTCAGTATTTCAGTAAGATTGATGCATAATTTATCACCTCACCATTTTTTTTTTTTTAGTATAGAGAACTGTTCTACACTGACACAAGTTTCAACATGGATAGGAATAAAAATGCACTTCTACCTGTGGAAAATTAAATACCACAAGCATGTGTATTTTCTCCTTTAGTTGTATACAGACATTTTAAAAAGTGAAATTTATAGTTTAGATAAATAAAATATCTTGGGGCATTTTGACTCTAGTTAGAGACACCCAGACTTTGTCACAGAATTCTATTAGGTTTCTTCAAACTTTTCCTAACAGCACAGTCTTTGAGATTTAGTTGAAGGCAATTGATATTCTCTCTTGTTTGCAATTAAACTGTGAGGGTTTTCGAACACTCAGCGACCCATCATAATATTTCCAACTTTTCATAATTTCGAGAATGACCTTCTTTGGGTTAATTGGATCCAAAAGGTCCCCTATTTTCTGATATTTTTACTTCATCTTTGGTTTACTGTCAAAACTTTGTGGAAATGAAACATTGCAATAAACTCCTATCTAATTTAGAACAGTGTTTAAAATAAGCAACCAACACATAAATAATCTCAACGTGACTGAGAAATTCCTTGGAAAACTTTAATTCTGATATAAAAATACCAAGTGGTACAAAGGGAACTCCTTTTCCTAAATGGTCACATGCCATCTGGCTAATCAACTCGGTGCTCACCTTGTACAGACCACTGCTACAGACAACATTCTTCAAAGGATTGCATCAGACTTAGTGCATCCTTGCTCAGCTAGCTTTGGTAGGTGACATGTACTGGACAGGCAGAGTGCACTAACTCTTACATCTACTTTACGAGTTCCATACAGCAGGATGAGCTAGTAGTCCCATCTTAGAGAACAGGAAAATGGAAGCATAGAAAGATCAAGAAATTTTTTCCAAATTATAAAGCTAGCAAATGGTGAAACTGAGATTTGAACCCATATCTCACTGATTTAAGGGACAGGCTTTGCTAATATTCAAGGCATTACATAGATCATGGACTGGTCAGATGGTTTGAATAATATGGGCTTGTTTCAGACTAGAAAGAGTGGCCTTCTCTGTGAAGAACTAAAGATTGCAGCACATCCTACGTGAAACGCATGTTACAGGCATATAAACCATAGACAACCTGTTTTTTAGTTTGCTTCTCTCATGCTGACAAAAATCAATCAATAATAATAGCATTCACACACACTTCTTTCATTTAACAACTAGTTAGAGGCTGCTAAAATTTCTTTTAATAAGAATCTACCAAAGAAGGAAAAGTCTACATTTTACCATATTTAGGTGAAATTTAGGTAAAATATTTTTAAAAAGCACTGAGTTGAATGAAGTTGGAGATTCCTAGCTCAAGGCATATTTGCACTAGCATTTCGTTACAATAATAAGTGCTCTGTAGCATTTCAACTCCCTAGAAATTTTAGTTCAAGGTGCCAATAACTGAGCTACTGCAGGCAAATGACTGGTGAGAAAGTCAGAATAATTGACAAATGTCGATAACCAACATCCAAATTTAATAGAATTGATATAGGTTTTCTGTTTTTTTTTTCAAATCAAGGATACACAAAGCTCTTTAAAATAATGACAAGTTACTTACATTTACTGGGATACCTAGAGAAGAATTAAACCATTTTAAGACAAGTCCCATAAAATACACTAACTGGTTTTCACAATTGCCGAACGTGTTATGGTTTTAATGTAATATATTCCCCTCAGATTAACATGCATGAAGCCTTCTTTCCCTAGATGGCGGCACAGTTTTGAGAAGTGGTAAAATCTTGTAAACATGGGATACAGCTGGCAGACGTGGGTACATAGGTATAGAATTTAAAGACTCTAGGTACCTCCAGTATAGTCTCATCTCTTTGCCTCCTGATCTGCTGAGATGTAACATGTACTATACACTCCCACCACTGTGGACCAAACACTACTGTCATTCTTTGCTACCATGATAGGCTACATACCCTTAAAAGTGTAGGCGGAAACAACCCTTCTCATGAGTCACTTCTGTCTGTTATCTGTAGCAGTGATGTGACTGATAAAGATAACTGGTACTGTAAGTGGTATCCCTGGGCTATAAATCTAACCATGTAGTTCATACATTTATCACTGGTTTATGAGAAGAGCGTGAAAGAGTTTGGAGCTACAAGAGTTATGGAGTTCTGTAAATAGCATTCATTCTGGTGAGAGTTTGAAAGACTATAATCTGGAAAGGAATGTGTACAGTAAGGAGTAGACACATAAAGTTTCAGATGAGAGTAAGTTTTGTATTGGTAATTGGTATAGAGGCCACTTTTATTACAACTTGGCAAAGAATCTACATGCATTCTGCTTAGGTCCCGCTAATTTAAATGAGGCAAAGTTGAAAAAATAAACTATTTTGTTTGGTGGAGTAAATTTTAAGACCATATAATACCCTTCTGTGGCAGAGTTATTGCCACTGCAGTTAAAACAAGACCAGAACACATCTCAAGGGAGCAGCAGAATGAACTGTCTTCCTGTGGTGCTGACTTTACAGGAAGCAGAAGTAAATATTACAGTCATGGAGAGTTGTGCTAAGGGTCTAGAAAAATCCTATGAAGCCTGAGAATATGAAAGTCCTGGGGAGTCATCGTGAGATGCTATTGTGTGAGGCTGTGAAGGGTAAGATGTCATGGAGACCCCACGGTGTTGGAGACAAAGCACTGTGTGGAGCTGTCACATTCAAAATCCCATGTGTTCTACAGGTGACAGAGCTCTAGGTTAGGGCTTTCCAAGCCGCTCGACCCTTGACACAGACACAGAGCAACAATACTTGGTGCTTTACTATAATTGTTCATTACCACCCTTTCTTTCTTCCCTTGGGAATGGTAAGGGTTTCTTTGTGTCCGTTTTTTATTGGAAGTATGTAAGTTGTGTTTTTACATGGACTTATAGTTAAGAAACTGACTCGAGTATCAGAAAACACTGAACTTAGCTATGCCAATACTTACTATAATTGGACCAGAAAAAAAGACATCTTTTAGAGTTGAACTCCTTGCGTATTGTATTATGAGATGATCACAAACCTACGGGGCCAGAGAGAGATGCTATGATTTGGATGTAAGACATCTCCAACGAACACATGCATTTGATTGCTTGTTCTCCTGACTCTGTGTACTAATTTGGGAGGTTGTGGAATCTTTCAGGACCTTAGCTGGCATATATAGGGCATTAGGGGTGATTACGGAGTAAAGGCTAGCTTGCTGAGTGCCTCAGCTGCCTGCTTCTGGCTTATACTCTCTGCTTCTTAATCCACAATGATGTAAGCTCCAGTCCTAGGCATCCCTTCCACACTACAATCGGCTGTATCTGCTTAAATCATGAACCAAATGAATCGTTCTTTCTTTAAGTCACCTCTGCCAGGTACTCTACTGCAGTGATATAAAAGTAATGAAAACAGAATGGTTTAGTGGGGTACCATCTGAGGCATCACTCTTATCTAAATCATGACTTTATCGGTAGGCACAAGACAAATTTCTTCCCTTTCCTAATTCTCTACGAGAGCCAAGAGGCTATAGGAAAAACAAGTAGATTCATTTAGACCAGTGTTAGGCAGTGGGGTTGGAGGTAGATTAATTTAATACAAACAAATAGTTATTTTGAAAACTGCTGACTGGAATCAGTTGCCCATTTGGCAAAGTCTGCTGGGAGTTAACGGCAGCTGTTCTTTTCCCCCAGCTGGCTTAAGTGTGATAAGGTGTCGTAGCTGGCCACCAAGAGAGATGATGCAACTCGTGGCCTTACTTGCAGAAAGCATTAGAGACAGACAATTGCTTGTGCTGGGTGGATTTGAGGCATGGGATACTGGGGACAATCATAACCTGGACCTCTGATAGTGGCTTTGTGCCTGTATAGATATGGCCACCTCCACTTTCTTGGAATTCCGGTAATCCCCCTTTGTATGCAAGAGCACATGTCACATGGAAAGCAATCGAGGCCAGGTTTAAAACAGCCCTGGTTATGATTCTTGCCTTGAAATTAAACCTCAGCAAGCAAATTGTTTCCTTTTTCCCTGAGAAGATTTTTAAATCCAATTTATTTGAGATTTCTATTTAAATTGAAAATACTGTAGCATCTCATGCAAAGTGAAATCAATCTCTTCAGAAACAGGGGGAGGGGAAGGAGGAAGGGAGGATGTGGGCCAAGCGTATGTAGATTAAAACTTGCTTCTTCAAAGCCTCTGCAATATGAGCATCCACTTCTGCCTGTAAGATTAATGGTGGATCCCTGGGACAGAACCACTCTGTTTAACTGCTTTTCTGGTTGCTTAATAAGCATCTCCAACTTAATATATTTAAGCCCAGGCTTCTTGGAATGCTTCTGCCAGCAACTTTCATGGGCTTTGACTATTCAGAAAAGAGTCAACACATTAGTCTCTGCAGCCAGTCTCCAATTCTCCTCCTTACTGCACTCTCCACACCCAATTAGCAGCTGCTTAGCTGCACAATAGGTCCTAATATTTGCTGAAAGAATCAGTGAAAACATTGTTAATATATTTTGGACCTCATGAAGCGTTATGCAGATTGGGTATATGGGGCTTATGAGTTACATCCTACTGTAAGGGAGAGCTTACACATTTTAACAAAGACCAGGTGAGTTCTATGGCTTACAAAGCCAGAATATCAGCCTCACTGCAAAGAACATAAATATTTTAATATTTATATAGCATATTATTTTGATTGTGTGGTGTGTATGATTATATGTATGCATGTTTGAATGTATATAAATGGCATGTGTGCACACACATATGTGCATACACACATATATCTGTTAGGTGGTCTGAGATTGACATCTGGAGTTTTCTTCAGCCCCCTCAACCCTCATACATACCTGTTTAAAAAGCTATACAATTTTCTTCATAAACTGACCCATATCCAGTGTCTTTTAAGATGTATTCTCCCTCTATCCCATATATAGCAGCTATGAAATACCATGGCATCTTGAGTACTTGGGTGCCACCTTTTTCTCTGGCACATAGTTTTCCACTTGCTGAGTTTGGGACTGAGAATGACTTTCTTCTTTGTTTTGGCAAAAAAACCCAGTTGCTGTCAAGAGTCAGTAGAATTGATACTTTCATAAAGAAAAGATGAATCCAGAAAACCTATTAACTGAACAACAGAGGGGTAGGAATGACTTTAGGAACGTCTAGGTTCAGGAGCTGAAACTGGCATTGGATCTGGTTTCTCTCTCTCTACTGCTTTGTTCTCTTGCATTAGCTTGAACGCCAGGCAATTTTCCACTTGAGATTGCAACCAAGCTGCAATGATATCTCAGAGCTGTGAGCTTCCAGAGACCCATGAAAGTTGTCATTACATTTGGTTCCAATCATACCGCATGTCCAGCCTTGAACTTGCTACCTTAGCAAAAAGAAAGGTCTGATTTTATTGTGTCAAAATAATATCAGCTGGAGCCTATTGAGTGAGGTCAAAGACATTCCTGCCAAAAGGCTGAAAATAAAAACAGGTAGTTTTCTAAGGGGAAGTCAGAGTTTTGTAAGGAAAAGTGAGCAGTGTGGCAAATTTGTGGATATTGGCCAGCTTGTCCTTGATAGCAGGATGGAAACCCCTTTTTCTTTGTTGACCTTCACTGACTTCGTTGACCTTTCACTGTTATTCTTCCTGATTTCTTTATTCATTGTGGTTCCTAAGGCCAAGGACACTCCTCTGTATCAGTACTGCCCATACAATGCAATAATAATTTACAACAATGACCCCTCTCCTGCTACAGGAACTGCCAACATAAATGACCTCTTCTTTTAATTCTGTGTGTTCACAATATTCAAACACAGGAGCTGTAATTCAGGAGGTCAAAAAAATTCTAGATGTTTATAAATGTATGCTAGACCTGTATTTTTCTTCAATAAGAGATGGCTGTGTAAAAGTGGTATTTTGGGAAGATTACCCTAGCATTGTATGCTAAAGTTGGGAATGTTGAAGTTTAATGGTCATCACTGTATCTGTAATGAAATACGTTGAGGGCCTGGCAGGGGGTGACTGTCAAGGAAGATAAGATAAAACATGTGGCCTAAGAGATTAAAGGGGTGATCGTGGGACAGGAAGGATCAAATTGGGATGGGGGGATTGGAGGGAAGGGTAGGGGGAGGATATGAATAAAGGGTCAAAGAGGTACAAATAAGACTAAAGACCTTTTGAAAGCTACATGGAAACCCATTACTAGGTAGCTTACATATATGCAATAAAAATAGAATTAAAATGTAATACCCAAGAATGGCTCAACAATGCCTCTACCAGACAACACATGTTAACAAATAAAATCCCAGTGCCAGGAATGGGCTGCCTCTTCTCATTTTGTTGGCCAGTGTGGTTCCATAGACTACAAAACATTACAGGCCATTGTCAATGCTATTGGTTACCCTCTAGAATTAGTCAGTAAGACCCAATTGCTGAAGACATCACAAGCTTCAGTCACAGACCTTGGAGAAACCAAGCAGGCACTGATCCAAAAGCCTCATCACCACTTGCTAGCTTTTCCAATGCTAGAAGGAATTATGCACACAGCCAGAGGAGAAAGGGCCCCTCAGTCTTATCCAGCTGTGCATCCTGTGAGCTCCACAAACAACTGACCTGGTAAGACAAGCTCACTGGTTCAGTAATTCAATGAGCATCACATGAATAACCAACCACTTTCGAATTGGATTTAAGTCTTGCTCTACAAAATGAAACCCATAACTGGCACTATAATCAGGTCAGAAATCTGGGGCTACATGGATCATGGACTTTAGGGGAGAACCTATTAATATTATTATGCTAAATAGCCACAATATTAAGCCAATTCCTAATGACTTATGGCTATTCTTATATAGTAGTGCATCTCTCAATCCTCATCCAAGAAGCTTTGATTTGCAGTAGATGGCAATCTAACCAATCAAAGTGTCAAGAAGAAGAGATTAGAGAATGCTAAGCCTTAAGTGGGATCCCTATTTTACATTCATTTTTTCCAGGGATCATTGTGGAAGAGGAGATGGAAATATTTTAAGAGCCATATAGATGGTAGATGACTACAAGGAAATGGTGTCTTGTGGACACAGCAGGACAGTGACACACAAGAATCCACAGTGGCTGTGCCTATGCAAGCTCAAGCCAGACAAAATGCCATCACAAAAAGGGGAAGTAGGCATAAAGTCCTACCCCCTCACTGGGAAGCTATTGGCAACAGATAGCTACAGGGAAAGGGAGAGTCCTTCTTCTTTAAACATGCAGTCCGTGGCAGGTTAACCACTCTCTGGTGAAAAGAATATACCTACAAATAGAAGGGCAGCACACATTTGTCTTGGTAGGTTTTAAAAAATAAAAATGAAAAAAAGGACACAAAGTTGGGTAGATAAGGAAGAGAATGGATCTGAGGGGATTTGGGCAGTAGTTTATATGATAAAATGCATTTTAGGGGACTCTTAAAGAACTAAATTCAGAAAAAAGTTAAAAGGGAGAAACTTACTGTCTTAAATTTACATTTTCCTATCAGTGATCTAAAAATAACTGTCTATGTCATTCTTATTTCTTGAGATAGGAGCTCACTGTGTACTTCGGGCTGGCCTGGTACTAGACTACCCTGGCCTGAAACTCACAGAAATATGCCTGCCTCTGCCTCCCAGGTACTATGATAAAAGGGAGGTACCAACATGTCTTACTTAAATATTTGCTATCATTATTAATACTGTTGGAACTGTGGAACAAACATGGGACCTTTCCTAAACTAGGCACATAGCTCTGTCTACGAGGTATACCTTCATAGTCCAGATTTCTAAAATTGATCAAAATTGATAGTCAAAATGGATAAAACGTTTTGGCTAACTGAAAAATCGACTGTTTATCAGTATTAGCCTATGGGACAGATACTGTTACCCACTCTATATAAATAAGAAGTTAGAGTATCTCAGTACCTTGGGGAGGTCAACGACAGTCTAATTTTGGAGACATGGAAAGAACATCAGCAACATTAAAATAGCTGTGTAAGGTTGTGCATAAGCTGACTATGCTTACAACAGATTAATTTAATACCTGTGTTTCTCAATGTTTTTTATTATTTTTTTTCTAAAACTTACCATCTGAAAGGTCAGAAAGGCATCTAGAATCTTAGAGATCTTAGAGGGTCGTATTGCAGTGGAAGGGACTCTCTAGGACATTAGGTGAGAGATGCCCAATTTCAGTGTGCTTCAGAATGATCTACAACACTTTATTGAAACAGTCTACTGGGTTTTCTTCCTTAAGTTTCTGTTTCAGTTAGTTCTGAAAATTTACATTTCTAACAAGTTCTGAAGCCATGCTGATGTTATTAATTTTGGCTCAGTCTCTCCTTTGCATCAAACTAATCTCTGTCCAGAGAAGTAAAGGCCTTGTCTCAACCATGTTAGCTAGATCACAGTTGAAGAGCATGTGAGTAGAGCTTTGTGAGGTCCTCCCTGACGATATTAGCTAGGCCACAGCCGAACATCAGGCAAGTAGAACCATGTGAGGTCCTCCCTGACCTGTAGAGTTTGAAGAGGTGAGGGTGGTGGAAGCTGAGTGAGCATAGATGCATGTATGTCCTTGACATCTCTTACCCTGTTTTTAGGTTAGGACATGCCTTCATCTTCTCAGTTCCTGTTATCTAAATGGAGCGATATTATACTGTTGCAAGGTGAGACCCGGTTGTTTGTCCCGGCCACCTGGCTGGCTTAGCCCCGAAATAACCACACAGAAATTGTATTAATTAAATCACTGCTTGGCCCATTATCTCTAGCCTCTTATTGGTTAACTCTCACGTCTTGATTTAACCCATTTCTATTAATCTGTATATTGCCATGTGGCAGTGGCTTACCAGGAATAATTCTAACCAGCATCCCTCTCAGGCAGAGGATCCATGGTGTCTCTCTGACTCTGTTTTCTTTCTCCCAGCATTTAGTTCTGTTCTCTGCCTAAATTCTGCCCTAACAGGAACCCAAAGCAGTTTCTTTATTAATTAATAAAAGCAACACAAAGACAGAAGGACTTTCTATATCATCATACCACATATATGGAGACAATTATGTAGAAAAAATGCTCTGTAAATACCTTCAAAATTTAGTCTCCAAATTAATATGCTTAATTTTTAGAACCATCCTAATAATAAATACCTATGTATTAGTAAATTACTAAATAGGAAGACTTATTCCAGTATTTTCTTAGTAAAGAAAAAATAATGAAGAACTAGAAGGACCAACAGGAGGACATTGTGCTATTGAATTATGATGGGCACATGCATTTTGTTCTCATTGTATTAAAAATTTATCATGATTTAAAAATTTTTGCTCTTTAATGAAATCTTATATAACCATATAAAATATAAGAGACATGTACTAGCATTGTTTCCTTAAAAATACTGCAGAACATTTTGAACACTGAATGTCTAAAGAGACAAAAGAAGATACAAGCAGTATCTAGAGATACTATTTATGTAGAGCAATATTCATCCACATATATATAAAAGCACAACATATGAAATGTACATGTGCTCAAAAGTAGATCATACACTATATATTCATACAAAGGTTCACATGCATAATATATGTGCTTATTTGTGACTAATAAAGAACAATATATATATATTTAATAGTCTGCAAGATTAATTTTCTATTTTGAATTTGTGTTATACAGAAGTAGAGGTTTGATATTTGCCAATATTATGCCTACATATGTTTGCTTAGAAGCTTTTCAGTCATTTAAATGATATGCCTTGATTATATAATAAATATACATATTTACATATTATTATTCAAGTTATTCTTGATTTTCAGATTGATATCTGTTTTAAAGTAAAATGGAAGTTGAGGACCACTTTAAATAATGTCTGAGAAATGAAAGTCCCAGCTGCATCAGCTCCTAATTGTTCCTGTTTCCTAGCTCATCAATTACCATGTGGTACTAAGATGATTCCAGAATAATGGTCAAATGACCATGTCATATTTTAGCACCTTTGTGTGTGTGTGTATGTGTGAATACAGGTATTTGTGTGTGATACAGGTGCGTGTATGTGTGTGTGTGTGTGTATGGCATGCAGGTGTGTGCATATGTGATGCATGTGTGTGGTGTGTGTGATACAGGTATGATGTGGAATTCCCCTGTGTATGCTGTTAATATGTTTTATTGCCATTGGTTAATAAAGAAGCTGCTTTTAGTCAATGACTTAACAGAATATAGCCAGGCTTGAAAAGATATATATAGAGAGAATAGGCAGAGTCAGAGAAACCATGTAGCCACTGCTGGGGACAGACACCCCCACTGGAGTCTTCTGAGACTTTGCCTGTAGGCCAGGACCTTGTGGTGATGCACAGATTAATGGAGGTGGGTTAGTTTAGGATACAAGAGCAAGCTAAAAATATGCTTAAGCTGTTGGCCAAACAGTATTGTGAATAATATAGTTTCTGTATGTTTATTGAGGGATTGGGTAGGACAGAAACCTCTGCCAACAAACTGTGCCCTAAACTTGTAGAAAAAGTAATAGAGCAAGCAAAAACAGTCATATAAAGATGGAATATGCACAGAGAATCTGTATTATGTATATTGCTCTGTTTTCTTTGAAATTTTTGACTGCAGAGAGATATTTGATTCTGGGACTGCTAAGCTAAACCAACATATATGTTTAAAGGTATCTTCACTTCACAATTTGAGTCTAAGGATATGTTTCTTTGGAAAAGAGGCTCTTTTTTTTGTTTACACAGAGGATGAAAACCTATGGATTTCTTCCAGACTAATGTGATTTGATGAACCAAGACTACCAGAATGGTCTCCATGAACACCCCCAAAATAACTTCAACCAATAAACAGCAGGGAGTGGTTTGGAGAGAATTACACCCAAATTCCCAAATATTGTTTATAAATGTTTCTTTACATTTAAAGGGGGGATATGCTATAGATATGAATACTTTGCATTGGTATGAATCTTGGTTTATTGATACAAATTTTAGGTCAATTTTGTTATATATATATATTATTGCTCTTGATTAAAGTATTTTGTTTGTGCAGCTCATTTTAAAAGGTAATGTATAATTAAGAAGTAGATTAATAAAAAATCATCTATAATGGTCAAGCTTGTAGTTTTGTTAGTTAGGTTTTACACACACACACACACACACACACACACACACATATATATATATATATAGAGAGAGAGACAAAGAGAGACAGAGACAGAGAGAGACAGAGAGAGAGATTTCAGTTAGATAGATAATCTTCAAACCTTTCAAAGACCACAGAATATGGCATTTAAAAAGGTTTTAAGAACTTGGGACTTTTCATGACAGTGAGATACATCTGTTCCTGGCAGCACCAATCTACTTCAAGAGGATAATGGGCATCAAAGAGGCTCCTCATGGAGTTTGTTATCCATTTAGGCAAGAAACTGCTCTTGCCTGAAATGCTTGACTGGACTCGCAGGACCCACAATAAATGACTGCTAAGCTGCCTAAAGAAGGTGAGACATTCCTTCGGGGTTCTTGCTTCATGAAAGAGGATGCCGGATGTTCGGCAGGACACAAAAGAAAGTGACTGACAAGCTGCCAATATTGGTAGAACTGTCTTTGAATTTCCTGCTTCATGGAAAAGTCTGCTAGATATTATGCGCCTGTAGGCTGAAGATTGGATGCCCCAATGATACAGAAGAACTTTGGGTGATTGTTCAGGCAACGAAATGTCTCTGTCAATTCTAGAGATTTGGAAGTTTCTTACAATGCACTTACTGTTTACTTAGGTAATATTATATCCTTCTAGAGTCTTTGATGGAGTTGATGAATATATAGTTGTAATTACAATTTTCCTTAGTTATGATAAAAGATAAAGGAGATATAAATCTTGTAACTGTAATTCTTGCTTGATACCTATTTTGTTATATGTAATTTTACTATGTTAAAGTTAAAACTTACCTTTTTATTTAGACAGAAAAGGGGGTGGTGTGGGATTTCCCTTTGTATACTGTGAATATGTTTTATTGCCATTGGTTAATAAAGAAGCTGCTTTTGGCCTATGGTTTTAACAGTGTAAAGCCAAGCTGAGAGAGATATAGAAAGAATAGGCAGAGTCAAAGAGAAGCCATGTAGCCACCCACAGGAGACAGACTCCTTCACTGGAGCCCACCAGAATCTTGCTGGTAAACCATGAGTCTTGTGGTAAAATACAAAATAATGAAAATGGGTTAATTTAAGATATGAGTTAGCCAGAAATATGCTTAAGCTATTGGCCTAACAATACTGCAATTAATACTGATTTCTGTGTGATTATTTTGGGTCTGAGCTTCCAGGTATGAACAAGCATCAGCCTCCTGCCAAGGTGTGTGCGATGCAGGTATGTGTGTGTGCGTGATGCAGGTGTGTGTGTGTGTGTGTGTGTGTGTATGATACAGGTATGTGTGTGTGTGATGCAGGTGTGTGTGTGATGCAGTGTGTGTGTGATGCAGGTGTGTGTGTGCATGTGATATGTGTGTGTGATGGATGTGTGTGTGTAATGCAGGTGTGTGTGTGCGTGCGTGCGTGTGTGTGAGAGAGAGAAAATACCCGCTGAGAGAGTTCTTTGTTTCACAGACCCAAAGCCTTACAGAGAATAATTTTCATTTGAAAAACTTCCCTTTTATGTTATAGAAGTTGCTCGATGTTATCTCAAACATTGTTAAAAACTCTTCCTGATTTCTCCTTTAGGAGGGGCCACTGACTTGCTGGAAGTATGAAGAAACCAACTAGATGTGCACAGGTGTTCTGAGTCCATTATAAGCATCACTGAGAATTCTCCTCAACTCTTCTGTCAACTTGCCACACCATGTTCTGATTTGTTAAACAAAGAGAGTGGCAAAGTTGAGAATACCTAATGAGACAGAAAATGCAGCTGCCACCACCCAGGAGAGCACAAGAGTCACAGCGATGTATCTGCTCAGACTTCCAAAGACCGACTTCAATGCTGGGCTATGGCAGCCCTCTTTGTTCCCAAATCTCATTGGATGATTTTAAAACTCTGTCCCTTTTCTGGAAAAGGCTCAAGACTCAAGTATTCCATAAATAGGGAAAAAATCCCTTAGTAGAACTATTTCTATGTGACTTATGTTTCCTGCTCCTAAAATTTAAACTCAAAATAAAATGGTAACACTATCCATCCAGCAATGTGATCTTTTAAACAATGCCTAAACCTGATAATACTGAACACTAGGGCTAGGGAGATGGCAAGAGCACTTGTTGTGCAAGCAGGAGAAATGAGTGTAAATTGTAAACACACTTGTAAAATCTTGGCCAGGCCATACTGTCTATAACCCCATTATTGGGGTGTGGAGATAGGAATGTCGAGGTAGCTTGCTGGCCAGCCAGCCTAGCCAAAGCAGTAAGGTCCAGGTTCAGTGACCCTATCTCAAAAATAAAGTGGAACATTAAGAGGAAAACAGCCAATGTTTCCCTCTAGCCTCTGCACACGTGTGCTTCGAGTGCACATACTCCACCCCCACATGCACACACACACTCACAAAGGTATGCCACAAGCACATACCAACTATTAGTGATTACAAAATGACACATAATGTTCCAAACTTGTTCAAGAAAGGTTGGACAAAATTCAAAACGTGAACTATTGTGGTGTATTTAGCATGTGGAAAACTCTACACATTGTGTAGTGTAGTGGTGAGAAAAAAATAAGTATTACATGGAACAATATAGAACATCATTACAAGCTGTTTTAAAAATACACTGCACAAAGCACTTTAAGAAATGAATTTGAAATAATACAATGGGTCTGGTACATGGAAGGGTACGGAGGGAGAAGAGGGAAAGAGTAAATTATGTGATTTTATTATAAAAATAAAATATAAAATACAACAAAAAATACACTGCAGAATTGTATTGTATGATTAATAATTTAAAAAGACATAAACTGACTCATGATAACAGAAGTAAGGAGTAGACACCTGTGACTGTAAGGTAGAAAGGATGTAAGTGAGCCAAGATGCAGGCACTATTGTTTGTCAAAGGATCCCTGGAACATGTGTTTGTCCATTCCAGAAGCTATTTAGTTTTGCATAATGATCATTATTTTGCATAATTATGAAGATAAAAAGAAAACAATTATTGTTATAAACGTGTACACTCCACTTTAATATTAATGTTAGGAACATTAATAATTATAGCCAATATTGGTATGACATAAAGTTTGATCTTGGTAACAAATCCTATGAATTTTTTTAAAAAAATGGGTATTAGAAAATAATTCACTCAGGCTTATGTAGGTGAGACTCCAGATCTTATTAAATGGTTTTTAGCAATAGATATTTGACCATGAAGTCATCTTAATCCATAATTAAAACAGATACTAGTCTGTGAAATTGCTATTTTAGTCCTCTATTTTCAGAAACGTAGGAAGTGATGTGGGTTTGTTGTTGTTTTGTTTTTGTTTGAGTCAAGACTCACAATCTTTCTACCCCAGCTTCCTAAGTGTTGGTATGTGTTACCACATCGGGCTGAGACACAACAATTAAGGCATTCAAACATGAATTCTTCATAATTGAGTCACAGGTTCCCAAGTCTCAATTTCTGAGACAAGTGGGCAAAGTTCCAGGCATGTTTCTGCATGCGTTGGATGGCTGCTGGTTTCTGAAGACTGGCGCTCTTTCTGTCTGAACAGCTTAAGGTCAGGCCCCTGAAAATGAGACCCCAGCACTGAAAACAGGGTTTTGAAGGATGAGAACAGAAGCTTTTCACATCTGACCCTAGCAGGAGACTTTCACTCCCAATGCCTAGGGTGAGCGCAGAGAACCAGCGTGATTCTGACAAGGATGTGCGACCTAAGGCAATCAGTTCAGCAGATCACATCTCAGCTGAGAGGAATTCACCACACTTCTAAAAGTCAGTGGGAAAACAGCCATTCTAAGAAGACAAAGCCAATAACGCGATAAGTGGGATTGTATCCCGAGAGTCGCCGTTATCTTTTCCACTTTCGTTGTTTCTCTCTTATGCTACACACACAAAAAAAACCTGCATTAGAGACTATGTTGAAGTGATGATTTATTTAGCTCACTTTGTTATAGTCTCTTGTGGGTTTGTTGGCATGTCTTACCACTACCTAAGTCTACTTTTCACGGAGAACAGAAATGGGATGCAGTCACAAGGATAATTTTCAAACTCGTGAAACCAAGATAAAGAACCAGTGATATTTTCACAGGAATATCATGGGATGGGTAGTCACTGTTCTCGGAGTCTACATTTAGCCATATGATGCTGCTAGGTGTGTGTCTTCTCTCCAAGGCATGCCTTTCTGCGCTTGCTTGTTCTCTTCCCTCAGACTACTCCCGAAGCTTCCGGTTATAGAGCGAGCTGCATGGCTCTGGTGTCTTCCTAGGAGTGGTTTGGGCAGTTGCTGCAATTTCCAGGAGTAGGAAATGAGTGTGGAAATCCACTCTTTTGTAAAGATTCAGCCTCTCATGTTGTCAAGTGTGACAAGAGTGTCATATACCACCACTGTGAGGCATCCAGGAGAAATGGTTAAAGAAGAGGCTCCTGTGATTTAGCGACTTCATCTTAGTTACTTGATCTCGTGATCCTCTCGTTCCTTTCTTTTACAGGATTCCTAAACATACTAGTGATACTGTAGTATTAGAAAACAAACTATGTAAAGTGCCCATGTAATGATCTGACACTTAAATTGTAGTGAAGACTTGCAATATCTGGGAATTTCATTTACTCCAAGGTGTTATACATTGTTTGTTACATTGTCTTACACACATACTGTTTAACACCAAAATCTGATCTTATCCACCTTTCTCACAATAACCTCCTGGAAGCCTTCTTTTATTTAACTTTTTATCTGTTGTACTATGGTCCATATTTCAGGTATTTTTAGGCCCTGAAAATACAATACAAAAATACTAAGAATAATTATGCTATCTGTAGGAATGATATTTTGGGGAAGGGGAGAGATAAAGTATAAATAAACATACATATAAGTCGCTATAGATTCTGCTCAAGAAAACAAATAAGCACCAACTACAGCAAAACTATTGGGTAGAGTCACTAGACACTGGAACTGAGTAAAGTAGGGAAGGCCACCTTGAACCCTGTTCTGAGCAGCTGTCAAACTGGAAGGCTGAGGGATCAAGACAAGGAATGACACTTTCTTTGCATGGGGCTGCTTGATTTATTTCAGGAAACCATGGCAGATAGATTGATATGAGCTCTTATCTGAGGGAACCATTCTTCCATTGTCCAATGTCACTGAAGAAGGAGGCAAACCAAACAACATCATTGCTACTATCTTGTGGGCAGGTGTACTTAGAAAACAGTGTCACCCCACAAAAAGCCTTATCATAAAGAAATGCTGAGCATACAGAGAGATTGAATTATCTACCATCAACTCACATCAACCTTGTGGTTCATCACCATCATACCTTTTAACATTTCCTCTTCTTTACCCAGGAGAACCGTATAAGCACACTTCCTAGCATCTTATGCTGTGTGTTTCTGGCTTAGATACAGCACCCAGAAGCAGAAGAAGACAGAAGAGAAACAGCAACTGTTATTCTCTGGCAGGATTTTTCTGGCAGACAATTCAGAGCAGCAGCTGCTGGGACACGAGAGAGTTCCTGAGTGGCTGAGTTAATGGACAGTGGCTTGCTTTCACATCTGTGGGCTCTTCCCAATCAATCAGTCTGATCTTGAAAGCAGTGGGGACCATTGACACGGATGTATTCACAATCACTTCAAGGTTTCTTGGGTGTGGACTACTAACCATTTCCTTATTCGACCTGCCCTAGCCCCCCTGTCAGACATCCAACCATGACGTTCGTACATCCTACATCTATCTAATCAGGCTATCTAGAGTGGCTCCTACAGTTCTATTTAAAGCAAACCGATGTACAATTCATCCCTCTTCATCGGTTCAAAGCAATTTATTAGTCAAAACGGTACTTTACCAAAAGTTATTATCACTAATTGACTGGAAAATCCTACGCGATTTCCAGGTAGTCTGTTAACTGCTTAACACACATTTTATTCAGATGAATGCACATGGTTGAGAAACAAGTAAGGGGCCAGTATTTGTGGATTATGTATCCATGTTCCAACCAGAGTGACTGTTCTCTTGATTACAGTACAACTCAACCACTCGGGTGTCAGTGTTAACACCACCATTTCATTCCAATCCCCCTAGCTCTACTCTCATGCATGGGCATTTAGTTCTAAAGAATTTCACCCGGTGTTGTGCCTTGCTCCTAGGCACCTAACGCCGCCACCAAGATACTAATTCTGGCAACTAGGACTCCAAGTATGCTTTTGAGTTTCAGTCTTTACCGTGTCTCTACGTGTGGTAAGAGCTTCTCTGTTTCCCAGATTAAACAGTTTAAGTCATCAGTTCAAACAACTGAAGATAGAAGATAACCAAACCAGAATTTGTTTTTTTTTAAATTTCTTTCTTTCTTTCTTTCTTTCTTTCTTTCTTTCTTTCTTTCTTTCTTTCTTTCTTTCTTTCTTTCTTTTCTTTCTTAAAGATTTCTGCCTCCTCCCCGCCATGGCCTCACATTTCCCTCCCCCTCCCCCAATCAAGTTCCCCTCCCTCGTCAGCCCTAAGAGCAATCAGGGTTCCCTGCCCTGTGGGAAGTCCAAGAACCACCACCTCCATCCAGGTCTAGTAAGGTGAGCATCCAAACTGCCTAGGCTCCCACAAAGCCAGTACGTGCAGTAGGATCAAAAACCCATTGCCATTGTTCTTGAGTTCTCAGTAGTCCTCTATGTTCAGCAAGTCCGGTTTTATCCATGCTTTTTCAGACCCAGGCCAGAATTTGAACACAAATTATCTTATACCAAAGCCAGTGGCCTGGCCAGCAGAAGAGTAGAGCTGCCCCTGCCCCTGCTCCTGGGGACAGTCACTGTAACCTTTCCTGTCTTACTGACTTTCTCACTTTTCAAAAAAAGAGAATAAAAGAGCCATTCTTGACTGTGAGCAATAAATGAGGCATAAATTATGCTTTTTCCATATTTTTCCTCTCCTGTGACTTTGCAAGGAACTAACCACGTTGACAAAGAGCCATTTGACACCTTGCAGAATTCATTTTTTACTACAAATGATGTAGCTATTGTTGAGTTGGCAGATTTTTTAGGTCTCACAGGCAACAAACATGTATCTCTTAGAAACCAGATTTGACGATAATAGAATAGTGCTGATCATGTGGGCCCCAGGTTGGATGCAGAGAACAAGGGAGGTTCCTTATAAATCTCAACAGCATTGCCACATCAGCTATGGATGTTAATAGGGGTCTGAAAGAGCACAAATACTGTAATTGAAATCCACGGATATTCTCAAAACTTCATTTTATCCAATTGTTTCAGTGCCCTTGTGGACAAGCCTTAATAGGAATGGATAACAAGCAGTCCTGTGACTGATATGTGTTTCCTTTGCTCTTTCTTGTCCCAACAGAACCCAGGCACCGGGATGCTCAGCCTCCTACCACATGGCCAGGAAGGCACTTGGCTTCTTTGTCCCAAATACAAATACTGCCCATTAATCTTTGTGACATTCCCAAGTCAACCGTATACCACAGAGTCTCAGAGTCACAGTGTGGGACTGGAAGTAAAATGTGTTCTTTACATATCTTTTAACTGATACAGCATTGATGTGTGATTCACCTCTTAATCTAGAGGCCAAGAATCATCCTTTCATTTTGTACCATTGTGGCATAAGCAACACATTTGGGCTGTGTTCGTTTCAGTTTGAATTAAAAGCTCCAACTGATTATAAATCTGAAGTAAAAAGAAATCTTGAAACCTTCTGCGTTTGCCTATGGGTGTGTTTGTGTTGCTGTATTAAACAGTACTAATGAGACAGCTGTCCGGACCTGAGGTTTACTTTCTTATAGTTGTAGAGTCCAACTTAGGGCCACAAGAGTCTTTTCTATGTGTCCCTTGAGGGGGAAGGATATCATGGTCTTGAGCCCAGGAAAATAAGAAAAGAAACAGAGTCAAAGAGTTTTATCAGCATTAACATGTTGAAGGTGGCACAACTCAACCCAAACATGACTCACTGGGTCCTACCTTTCAGACACCTTGTACTGCGAATTAACTTGCAGCACATAAATTTGGGAAGGTTGATTATTTGGGGGGACTGATCCATAACACAGCACCTCATTTCAGCATGTTTTAAATGTAATAATGTATCAAGACCTCAGAAACAGGAAGTGACTTGCAGCATTGGAGAAAAATCCAAGTATCACTGCATAATTGTATCTTGCACATGGCCACAGCAAGAAGTCTGTGTTATTTTTCCTATTCAAAAGAAAGAGCTAGCTTTGGTAGTACAGTTATTAAAATTAGAACAATACAGAGATTATCAAGACCTCTATATAAGGATGACATCAACATCTGTGAAGTGTTTCACATTTTTAGTTGGGAGTAGTAGGTCACTATTATAACGTTGGCATGTGGGAGGCTAGGCCTACTGTGAATAGGAGGCCAGTATGAACTATTCAGTGAGTTTCAGACTTTGCCCAGAAGACACTGTATAGGACCTTGTTTCAAAAATTAAGAAACATAAGAGTTATCCATTAAGTCTTTGCTAAAACACATGCATACAACATAAGCACATGCACCACACATACACACAGAAACCACACTACACCACCAACACATCCCACACAACACATACACCACACATTTACACACACACACACACACCACCACCACCACCACCACCATCACACACGCAGCTCATACACAAAACATCACATACACACTGCATACCCCCCACATACACTATACACATATACATATTCCTATATCACACACATAAATGCTGCACATACATCACCACGACCACCACGGAAGACAGAGACAAACAGATACACATACACCTCATCACAACCACAAATAGACAGAGACATAGACACAGACATACACAGGGAGAGACAGAGAGAGATAATACAATTCTACACAGTATATATGGCTTCTAACTGATAAACATTCTGATTGAACAGACATTATTTCTGCTTCCGTGATGCTGATTCTAACTAGGTTTGACATTTTGTTTGTCTCTGCATTACCCAATCTTAGCAAAAATATTAATTTAGATAACCTGATAACCATAAAAAATCTGTGTATCTAACTATAATCTTGAGGGATGGCTTCAAGTGGAACCCAATGTATTAAGGAATGTTCAGCTACAAACTAAGGTTTCAAGAGGGTGAAATACCTTATTTCAGTATTTCTAAAGTGGGCACGGTGATATTCATATTTTAGGGATATCTATATAACTCTCTATATAAATATAAAGGATAATATTATATCCATGATTATAGGCTATGAAAATAGTCAGATTTAAATGTCTTAAATCAAAGGAGTTGATTTTGGTGAGAGTTTTTTCTCCTTTTCAATGCATACTTTATGTGAATTGAAGCAAGAGTAGTGAACCATTGATCTGGACTGTCACCAACTACCGTGTCACAGGAGAACCTGTCTATATGATCTCATTTTAGTGAACATGCTCTGTTAAATCTTAAAAATTTCACCCACACTTTGTACAACCTCTAGAATTCCAGGAAATATAAAACTATACAATACATCGAGAAATACCTAGACTATTTGGCAGCTTGTTCAAGTACAAAGTTTTACATATTCAATAAATGTTAATACTACCAAGCTATACCACAGAATGGGTCTCCGACAGACTGACAGCTCTTAGTCTTTAACATACTTGCTGGTAATCTTGCCTTCTTTACTTCTTTTCCAGTGTACAATCTTCTTTCTTGTGGTAACTGCCCAGATCATAGACAGATACACAGTTCCTTAGAAACAGACACTATTTTCTAGGTAAGCAGATTCATGAGATGAAAATAGGGCAAAGGAAAAGTCAGTGGAAATGACTGTCCTTAAGGGAAAAGTCATGCCCTCTATTTTCTAGTCGTTGGAATACAAACCTTGTAGACAGAGGAAGTGCGGCCACCTTACCCAGGAGTGTTGTGGTCCAAGAAAAACCCATCCGTCTGCTCTAGAAATTATATGGATCTAGACTTCAACTTGAGATAGAAGTTTCTGGGTTACTTATGCCACCACTAATTGGGATTTTTTTCCTTCACTTTCCCCTGTGAAGAACTGAATAATGTTCTGAGAATTTATAGAGCCTTCGACTTCCAGTTGCTGAGAGCCCTTGAAGTAACTCAGTGACAGAGCATGTATAGCATGGACGAAGCCCTAGGTTCATTCTCAGAGTGACAAAGAAACAGCAGCATGTTGGTGTGTAAGCAATACTATATCAAGTTAGTCATGGCTGAGATTAGAGAAGCCAGACATGTGCAGATGTGGAAGGTCCACAGCTCTGAGACTCTGTCTTCCTAACCTGTAATCATCAGCATGTTAGTGTGGTTTCAGGCACAAAATGCCATGATGATATTCTTCACACTTTTCAGAGAATTATCTCCCCAGTTATCTCTGTGTAGATCAAGATTAAATAATCTCTATAAAGGTTAACTATCTCTTTGTTCTTTTCCTAATCCTGGTCCACAAAGAATACCTCTAAGCCAATGAAAAGCCAAGTGGGCTGGGAGTAGAGGGTATCATGACTGACCTCCTGGGTCTGTCCTCCCAGTAGCTTTCTGCTACCCAAATACAATCAGGGTTCTAAAGTTCTACAGGTTTAGGAAGACAGGGATATGAAAGCACGTGGCTCTGCTATCATAAGAAATACAATGGTACAGGATGGGGAGGAAGGATGTTCATTGTCCTATGTTGCTATCCACAGTACTTTACCAGCCAGCCATTCTTATTAATTTTTCACTTCAAATATTTATTTTATATTTAATTGAATGTATGTGTGTGTGCAGCCACCTCCATGCTTATACTTGAAAAGGCCTGGAGAGGCTACCAGCATCAAATTCCCATAGAGTTAGAGCTATAGGCATTTCTCACCTGAAACATGCCCTTTGTGCCCATGTGGTTTAAAGGATATAGCTCTCCATCCAAATCTCTATCCCTTTATCTATTTTTATTCACCGTGTGGTAATTTCACTATGTGAAATTATCTTAATTTGATATTTATATGCTTCTTGCACTCATAGTTCTATTTTACTTCCATTAGCTTGCAAACTGATTACAAGCCTGGATTTTTGTCTGTTTCCTTTATGAGCATATGACTTCCCCAAGTATAACACCCAATATCAACCAGCAGGGCTTATTGCTCTGTATCTACACATGTTCAATATCAATTAATAGTATAGTGAGCTACAGTTTTCAGGAATTATACATATGTTCAATTGTATTTGATATTGAGCTATAATTTTCATTAAAACAAGATACAAGGCACTGACTCAAATCAAAATTCAGCATGGAACGTGAAATTGGTTCATAGGTGACAAGGAGTAGAAGAGCAACAGAATTCAACAGTCAGAGAAAGCTAGAGACGGGTCCAGAAAGTCAAACTAATTTAAAAATAAAGCTCCCATTTGTATGTCGACTAAACGGGCTAATCAAAACTCTGTAAAGTGAAGTCTTTTAACAGAAGCCTTCTAAGTAACTGTGCTGCACTGCAAGTTGTTGGTATCGAGCTCGAAACGAAAGAGGGGTTTTTACATTATGCTCCAGGAAGTAGATGCTCTCAAAAGATCTCCTTCAACTTTTCTCTGGCAACTATTGATCATATCCATAGAAATTAAGAGGAGATAGCAATTAAGTTTAAAATTTAATGGTGCTCTGCTGCTGTTAATTTACTGGCTGGCTCGATCAATGTGTCACCCTGGATAGAAATCTATGTACCCCTGTGTGCTTGAAAATTCTATGCTGCCCTTTCAGCTAAATTTATAACAATAACATGCAAACAAAGACTAAGTGGGGACTGCATAAGGAGGTGAGAGGAAGACTTTGAGTGCCCACAAGAATGTAATCCACATTTTAAAGGAGCTTACTTAAGCAGGAAAAAAAAAGCTTTTGCAATTGTATTTATCTTAGTATTTGTCACTTTTGGGATTCACCAAGTGATCCATGAACTACATTCATCAGAAAAGTACAATTTTTTCCTCCCAAAGAGTGCTAAAAATATGTATGTGTCATGGGCATTCATTTTGCCTGACAAACAATGACAAGAGGTCCTACATATGTTATGATTTAGTCTGAATTGTGTCATTTAACACACAACTCAAGTGGACTAGGAAGCCCAACGGCTTCCTCACTTTACTCTGTGCCAATGGACTTTCTTATGATAAGACATAAGATAAAACTCCTAATAATTACATATAAGAAGCTAAAATACCCCTTCCTACAAAATCTATATAGGATGGATTATACATTGATTATACTTAATTTTATTTCCACTAAGTCAAGTATAGACATACATTTAAAACTATTTAAAGATACAGAAAAATATAAAGTAAGTTTAAGTATTATTTCTCCGTTATTTCTGTATGTCATCCAATTCAGAATTTCCCCAAGGTTTTCAGAAATGTAACTTACAATAGCAAGAATACATCCTGTCTTATCAAAGATTTACCATTTATTGTGACTGCACAGAAAATGTTTCTTGTTTTCATATTCTTTCTGAAGCCCTGATAATTGCTCTAGGAGCAATAGATTTTCTTCAAAGGCGATAATGCATTGTGAATGAATAGCCAAAAGCACCCCCAGAAAGCTGGGCATGAACTGAGAAGGGAAACAGAGGTAAGCATAGATAGACAGGGGCTGAAGCATGCCAAGACATAGGACAGCATAGACAGAAAGATCCACTCCAGAAGAAGAAAGGCTTTTTTGTCTCCATCTTGATACCAGATTATTATAACTGAAATCCGTTTTCATTCCCACAGACATTAGGAGGGTATGTTGTACTCTGTCTACCACTATAGTGTCCACAAAACCCAAGGTGGTTGTCTACAGCAATTGCAATCAAAGCTTCAGTTGCTCTTCATATAGTCATCTGCACTAAGACCACAGGTTCAGCACATTAAGTACAGAGTGGATGATGGGAACAGCTAAAAAGCATTGCGTGGGGTATATATATATAAACTAGCAAACAAAAACAGAAAACTATTTTTATGCTCATTTTTTTATGCTTTTTGGGAGACAGGGTGTACAATAAAGCCAGCCTCTCAGAAAGGATGGCAATTATGTACTCTCAAGACTTCCCTTCTGATCTGCCCATGTAACAAAGCAGGTGTCAAATACTGTGCCAATCTGAACAAAGGAAAGAATACTGAAAACACAATCAAGTTCAAGGGTAATGAGTGCAACATCTTAATTAAGTTTTCCAGAACTGCGGTCTCTGTGATGGTACATGGAGAATTTGCCTCTATTTATGTATTGCTTTGATTTCACTGGGGATGATGTCGCTTCATGAGCATCTTAAAATAAGAATCTTCTATGGGCAAGTGGGGAATTAGGGAAAAACAGAAATGAGATTCTCTGTATCGATCTTATCACTCATTTCAAAGATGAGATAATACTCCCTATCAACTGCAAACACATGCATTCAACTCCCATAAAACTAGTATTAGTCCCATTTGATTTTGTGCTTGAACCAGGATTTAGTTATATTTATTCAATTCTCAGAACTTGTATTTTGCAAAAGCGAAAGATTCAAGTTTGAATCATTGCTTACTCCCCGTCCATTAAACGATCAAGTGAACAAAAATTACTTACTTTCGGAATTAGTCCCTGCATGAAATTCTTTATTTCTTTTTCTCTATGACACAGATGCTAAATTCAAAATCAAAGCTGAACCAAAATTTTCAACACTTTTAAAATAACTTCATCTTCTTAACCTGCCCTCTACTTCTCTTAGAAAGGAAAGTTGCTTGTTAGCTGAAAGGTTAGGGTCTTTGTCCAGCAGTGTTTTTTGTTGTTGTTGTTGTTTTTTTTTTTTGATGTTCATTTTCCCAGTTCCTGCACTGGATCACTGGAAATGGCCCTGAGCCTGAGCTTCATTTTGGAAGGGCATACTCATACTCATACTTATGTTTTATGATCATAAAAAATGGTGAAAGAATGTCCTGGATCCCTGCCTAACAAAAAGTGTTGTCACCATATTGTCCATGAGGCAACTGTCTCTTATAACAGCACCTTCGCTCATCACACAAAGTGATTCTCAAAAGGTTTCTCTACCAACCTCCAGAAAATGAGTCAGTTTTGAGGGAATTTCCAAAGATATTACTATGCATATTGAAGTAATGTTTAGGTTGCCCTTATTCTATAGGAGTAAGTTATATAGGAAAGGAAAAAAGTAAAAATATCTCTATTCAGCTCATAATAGATTGTAGCTCAAGCTGTTCAACATGGCCTTCAAATACCAGTTTTTGTGGAAAGCATCCAAAGATATTTTAACAGTTGTATCAATGTTATTTATTTGTTTTTAGAGTTTACAGACCCATGTAGGACTCAGACCCTCTTAAAATCAGAATCCTGTGTCCTAACACTAGAAAAAAGCATTAAAGTATCAATGGAACAAATAGTTTGTTATTCTAGAAGGTTAACAAGATTGACAAATTCTTAGCCAAATTAACCAAAAGAAGGGGAAAGAAAAGAACTAAATTAATATAACTATAGATGAAAAGGAAACATTGCCACTGGTACCAATGAAATACAGAAAATCACAATGATACACTAAAAAATTGTACTCCCTTAATTTGTAAAACCTAAAATAAATAAATAAATTTCTAGATGCACCTGACCTGTCAAATTAAGTCAGGATGATAACAATAATTTTAAAAGATTATGATAAGCAATAAGATTATAGTAACTAAAAGATTCTGGGTTTGCTTTAGAATTCAGTTTTGGATTTTGGTCCTGGTGTTGAACTGAGGATTATATGAATGCTGGAGAAGTTCCACACCACTGAACTACAACCCTCCAGTCCTGAGCTAATTGCTTTGGAGAGATGATTTAACACAATAGTGGACCATTAAGTAGACTGTGGGAAAACAAGCCATGTACTAGCTCATAACATATGTTCTAGTAGTACAACAAAGTCATGTGGTTAAATGCTTCATATCTCTCCTAATACACAAACAAAGGGCAAACTATTTAGAAGCATGATACCTGGGACAATGTTATTAGAACTATTAAGATATTAACAAAAAATTGTAGGCATTTGTATCTGGTTGCTATGCATATTCTAAAATAGTCACAGACATGTAGATGTGTAAATAGAGCTGTGGTTACCATGGGCTGAGGGGCAAGAGTAGTCGAAGTACATACAATTTCAGTACTATAAAGAATAAGTTCAAGAGATCTGTTTTACAATATGGCAACTGTGTTGATAAGATATTGCATTCTTAAAAATCATTAACCAGTTGCTTTCCCTCCTCCCTGAAATCATTAAATTTGTGAGGCTAATTAGCTACATTTAACCATTCTACCACACATACATATTCCTAAACAGCATGCTGTAGATGATAAATGAAAGTAACTTTTGTCCATTAAAAGTAAATTATTACAAAGAGAACAGTTATGGATCCCTAGCTTTTATTTCAGCCTTCTGAGTCTGGAATCAGCATTAGGAATATAACTTTTAGGTAAACAATCTGGAGGACGCCCTCCTCTCCCCCCCCATCACTCTTGTTTTTACACAGGGTCTCACCATATAGTCAAGGTTAGTCTTGATCTCTTAAATTCTCAATTCTCCTTTCGTAGCTTCCTGGATAAGAGTTACTTAAAAATCCCTTGTAAACTCTACTGAAGCTATGCACAGGGATGGTTCTGGGTACTTAAGAGGCAAAGCAAGAGTATGAAACAGCGGTTGCTATGACCTGGCAAAAACAAAAACAAAACACTGCCACTGACCACTGCTCAAGACTCCCAAGTCTTTCCAGAAGGTCAGAGAAGAACTTCGATGTCTATTAACCAGTAGCTGGGCTTCATCAATGGAATACAGCACATCAACACAGCCACCAGCTTCTGAGTGCCTGACTCTCGCATAAGGATATTTGAAATAGCTGATCTTGAGATTGAAGGCAGGAAGAAGGACATGAAGACCACTGGGAACAACTGTTAGGTTGGTGAATAGAGGGATCAAGGTGCTTAGAATCAGGTTACAGCACAAACAAGTGCATAGAACAGGCAATGTTTAAAGACAGAGAACACATGAGAGACTCCTTACATGTAGTGGATCTGTTTCGCACAAAGAGAGCAGGTTAACCCAGAAGAGCTGTCCCTATTCTTGTTTAACTCATCTGTCAACTAATGTCACATGTTTTGAAGTCACCAACTCTTCTTTAACACCACAGCTGCCATCATGCTCTGAATTTACAGTAGGAGCCCCATTGGTAGAGTCTCTGTCAACTGCTCTACTTCCACGGGATGTGTGAAGAATTCATTTCTCATTTCAACGTTTCTTCTTATACCTTTATTTACTAAGAAATACCCAAGAGTTAAGCTTCCGAGTACCAAGATGACAGGTCATAGACAGCCACCAGTGCTTCTATCAATAAAGAGTAAGCATAGGGAGGCCTGGGAGAAATGTGAATGCTTTGACCACAACATAACCCTTGTAGTTAATTGTCACTTGAATCATGATGTTAGTGATCAACACCCCAGGAATAATGAATGTAAACCAGACAGATAGTTCCTTTAAAATTATCTAGCACAAATCTGGCATATTGCCGTTTGTCAAATTATTCCTATGCCAGATGCTTACACAAAGTCTGTTGCCCATTGCCAAATGGCCTCGCTACACATTTTCTCATTAGGTAGGATTGACATTCTTCACAGATACTCGATCAAATAGAATTAATGACAAAGAGCTTCATATTTGCATTCTGCACCTATCTTGTCTGTTGCCACTTCATACCTGACTCACCTGCTGGTTCAGGCTCATCTGTCTTCTGTGGATTCGGAATGTACTAGAATTGCCAAGGGCAGAGTTACAGTTTGCATTTTGATCAGACACAAAGCAAAGCAGTGTGGCACCAAGAGGTGCTGCCTTTCTAATGTGCACCCTTCTTTGTCATGTCTGAAATATGCTGCGTTTTCAGATTGCACATATTTCCACATCCTAATGTAGGGCCTGTCAATCCCCAGCACAAATTGCAAAAGGGTAAAGGACTCTGCAATGGCTCCTTTGTCAAGACAGAGTATTTGGGACACTACATCTGACCCACTCAAACCCTATCATTCTTCAAAGAACTCAAAAGCCTTGAGTCTGCTAGTGTTCAAGGTCAGCAAGTGCTCTTGTCTCTAGAGATTAATTCATTTCTCTCCCAATCTTAGTGAAATAAAGCATTGCCATAGCAGCCAGGCAAAAAACGAACAACTGGATATGTGTACTGTTTCAGATGAAAATATATCATCATTCAAACAGGGAGTATGTGAGTTCATGATTGACAGTTACGTTATTCAACATTTACAATTCCCTCTTCAGGGAAATTCAGCATCGATTGAAACAGAATTCAGTGTTTAGGAACTACTCAGGGGTACTTTCAATAAAATGCTTCAAATAATGATTGTCTAAAGCTTGCTAGACACTTTGTAAATGTCAGAAACACATTAAATATGTTAAATGAGCATGTCCAGTATCCAGAAAACAACATGAGTGATTTACAATCAATTTCACACATGCCTGAGAATGCCTCCCCGGTGCAAGGCAAAAAGGTCCTCTTTGACCAGGGCATACCAATCCCAAGTTTTGGTCCTGGTGCAGTATTTAAATTCATTAGTTGGCTCAACATAAATGTGGGATACTTTCTTGGGGGTAAATACATATGCTTTGGGGCCCACTAAGAGTTTCAAGTTGAATATGCCTTCTATGACTGAGTAAGGACCAGAGCAGATGTCACACTTCATTAAAAGTAGATGAAAGAAAAGGTAACAGCATACCAAGTTAAAGGATTGTGGCCATAACCCTCCATCCCTCAGGTCCTTCAGACCGTCTCCATATCCCAGCACTCAGGCAGTTGGGCCTTTCTTCTTTCTCATGGGTTCCTCTTGAGCATTCTTAGAGAGGTACCACCAGATCACCCATCACTTAGATGCCTTCAAAATTACCAGCACATGTGTCTAGAAAAATCTTGACAATAAAATTCCACCGAGTCTATCTTTTCACCATACAATATATTATCTCTAACCTTAGGCCACCAGAGATCCTATTTGATCTGTGTACTTTTAGAAGTTTATTGTTTTATTCTATATGTTCAAGTATTTTTTTTGTATGTATATGAGTGCAATATATGCATTATAGTGCTTCTTGAGGCAAAAGAGAGTGTTGGATGCCTGGAACTATGTTATTAGGTTTATATATAATGTTTGGTTTATTTGGTTCGTATGTAATGTTGTTCATATGTATATATCTACATGTGTCTTTAGGGATGACCACTTCAGGATGACTGAAAGACTGGTTCTTTTTCTTTCATGAATCATTAATTGCATGTAACTCTTTATCTAATGTGAGTGTTGTGCAGTTTTCCCTGATACCATGGGCATGCCAGCTGGTAGTGTCACTCTTAAGGTCTTATTAAAACAGCCTGATCATTGCAGTTTCCTGGGTGTGGCATTCCTGACATATATGGAAAACACAATATCATGGCAGGTATTTTGGTCCTCTGGCTCTTATAATCTTCCTGTCCCTTCTTCCTCAATGCTCCCTTAAGGAGTTGGGTTGTGAATGTCTCTATTGGGGCTGGACACCACATAGCCAGCTGTTCTTAGTTTGAGCAGCTACAGTTTTCTGTAAGGGACCCCGTCTGTAAAGCTGCAAAGGAAGCATCTTTGATTGGAGAGTGGGGGGTGAGTTATACCTTTCAAGTTGGATCTGGGCACAGGATGAATGACCCATACAAAAGCTGGAGGTTGGATGTGGTGCAGGTGGACTGAAGTTGGGCAAGATGCCAGACTTGGCTGGCACACAGGATATGCAACTGATGCTAAGCTTGGGGGTTGGAGATTGATTGACCAGACTAGTCTGGCTCACCAACACTGTTCTTCTAATGACATAAAACTATATAAAAACATATAATGTTTGGGACTATAGTGACAGCCATGCAGGAAGTGTGTGCTGTCACCATTATTACCTGGTGTTATCCTTAAAGATTCACCAAAATTCATTAATGTCAACAAAGAAGTTCAAATCTCCAAAAGTTGGGCCTTGCACTAACTGTATTTGATGCTTCTTAGAAATCTACTTACTTACTTTTTACGCTATCCACACCTCTGGATTCATGTCATTCTTATTTGCTGTTGTTTTAAGTTCTCTTTCTTGGATAATTGTACTGTTGTCTAGGCATCTGTCCATGAGCCTTAATAAACTTCATGCTCACCAAGTGGTGGATTCATTCCCAAGGCCTTACCCATCAACTGCCCAAGGCTGATTATTTAACCCCAAACATTTAACCCAGACACATCTGCTGGCTTGAGACTCACATAATCAATTTTCTGTTCAACACTTGTAACCATAGTTATCCTGAGTTTACTTCCTACTTTACATCTCCCCAAAGGATAACTCCTTCCTTACCATAAACATCCCTTTTCCTCTTTTATCCCCATGATAGCAGCCCTTAGTAACAAACTAGAAATCAGGGGAGTCCTCCTGCACCTCTTTTCCTCAACACCAAAGAATTTTGAGTAGCTATGGGGTCCTCAGCAGTAAAAAAGGAAATATGGTATCTTCCATTTTTCTAAAAACACATATAACTTTTGGGAATTCATTTTCCCACCTTTGGTCTAGTTTTGATTTTTTTTTTTTCAAGACAGGGTTTCTCCGTAACTTTTTGGTTCCTGTCCTGGAACTAGCTCTTCTAGACCAGGCTGGCCTCGAACTCACAGAGATCCGCCTGCCTCTGCCTCCCGAGTGCTGGGATTAAAGCGTGCGCCACCACTGCCCGGCTTGGTCTAGTTTTGAATACTATGAAGTAGTTCTGTACTGTATAAAAATGTGGTATAATTCTGATAACAAACAGCTATAACATAGCCTTATAGATAGTGCTTTGTGTTGGTAAGAAAAGTAGAGGAGTCCTGGTCTCCAGGACACTATGCACTGTATCAGACATAGATAGTTATAGATAATGGATGCTCTGGGCTATACAAATTTGATTATTAGATCCTCCAGTTTTCATGGAGGGTGTGTGGTCTCCTGATTATTTAATTATGATGAGAAAAGGAGTTGGAATTTAATGGGGTAGCCAAACATACATATAAGCAATATTTTTCCCCAGAAGTTCATGAATTTTCAATTCCCTTGTAAGACACAAATGATAAACATATAAACACTGTATTCAAAATCATGTGTCCCTCTCCCACAAAATATTGTTCAGTCACCTAAACATGAATGGTAAGACCTTCCAGATTCTGTCCACTCCATCTCCCTTCTATTTCAAAAGACAATCAAATCAATCCAAAATAAACAAACAAAAAACCTGGTCTCCTAGTCTAGCAAAAAATGAAGTGAGTGGCATTTCCTATGTCGTTTCCTATACGCCTAAATCCACAACCTACTTCTATTATTTTAATGCTGTTTCTATAATTGGAGCATCAATACGCCTGCCTTTCATAATCAGCTTGTGACTTTATGGATCATCTCCTACAAGAAATTCCCCCTCTCATTCTCTCCCCTGTTCCTCTCCTCTTTCCCCTCTCCATCTCCCTCCCTCCACCTCTGCACTTTCATTAATGATAGAGATGGATCGTTGTTTTCTCACAGTAGCCTTGGCTTCCTTTCAGGTAAAGGCTTATCTCATTATGTTTGCACCCTAGCCCAGAAGTCACCCTAGTGTGGAGGTACAGAGTAGCTGAGAAACAAAACGTGTTTTAAGCATCTTGATTAAAGTGAAGTAGCAGGCAGCTCTTCATACTGACACGTGACTATTTCATCTAATCATCCTCAAGTCCTCTAAGGATGAAGAAGAGCTCACAAATCCTTCCGACTAGATTACTTTTTTCTTCTTTACAAAAGACCTGCAAGAGAAGTTTATTTCTGCCATACAGCAGACAATGGAAACTTAGTGACTTTATTCGGGTGATGTAGTAACAAAGCTTGCTGAAACTTCCCTGCCTCCTTTCCTTTGGCAACACAGAAGCCATTTTATGAATACCCTAGTTTTTAGCAGGCAAAATGTGATGCAATTTTTAATTAACCACTAACTTAAATTATATAAGACTCAGTACACCAGACTCAATAGTAGCTACCGTTGGCATATGCAGAAAACACTGGTTTTCATAGAATCCCATAGTCAAGGTGGAGTTCCTGAGATGTTGTTTATCTTCTACATTATTTAAAAGCTACCATGACTGTGAGACTCAAGGGTAGAGCTTGCTATTTACTCTATGCAGATGGCACATATCCACCACACTCACAACCAAACATCGAAATAGTTTGAAAACTGGATGTTAATAGGATTTATTTTCTTAGTTGCCCAGTGTATTTCATCTTGGACCTTTAGGAAGCATGGTGCTGGGAAGGGATCTGGGGCTTTATATCACTTGGTTTGGGCTTCAGGACACAAAACAGGTTAAGACACTAGGTGACCCATCTAGTGATAGAAATGTCTGCTTTGGGATGTGGGATTCCCCTTTGTATGCTGTGAATATATTTTATTACCATTGGTTAATAAAGAAGCTGTTTTGGGTCTGCACAAGACAGAATAGAATTGAGTGGGGAAAACTAAACTGAATGTTGGGAGAAAGAAGGCGGAGTCAAAGAAAAGCTATGTAACCTCTGCCAGAGACAGATGTGCTGGAATCTTGCTGGTAAGCCACAGCCATGTGGTAATACACAGATCAATAGAAATGGGTTAATTTAAGATATAAGAGAAAGCTAGCAATATGCTCAAGTGATTGGCAAAGAAGAGATTTAATTAATATAGTTTCTGAGTGATTATTTTAGTTCTGAGTGTCCAGGAATGAATAAGCAGCCTATGCTAACAACACCAAACCTGCACCCTCTGTTCTCTCTGGAAGAAATGCCCATCACTTCCACATTCAGCTGAGTTTCCCTGGTTTGTTACTCCATTGTGCTTCTTGCAAATGTGACATGGTGCATTGCTTCTTAGTAATGTGACATGGTGCATTGGGCCAGCTATTTAACCCCAGGGCCTTTGCTCTATCCTTTGGCCTAAAGGACAGTTGTGGAGTGGATCAATGCAATATACTTGCCGGCTCCAGATGGCAAGTTATGTTGTCAGAGCTCAATCTTGTGATTATTATCTACAGTGTTTTTCATCCTAAGAACATGGCTTTAGAATCCCCAACACAGAGCACTACAATAACCATTAACAAATGCATAGAGTTGTCTCTATAATAGAAATTATTGGAAAGCCTTGGCATTATTCAATTCATGAGAATGCTTTTCCATGACTCTAAGTCATACTTCTCTGTGGAAACCTAGAAAACCATTAAAACTTCTCAGTATCATCTATACTCATCCATCTATTGTCTATACCTCTGAGATGAACTTTTGGATCATTAATGGTCATACAAGCAATAGGAAGTTGGAAGCAATGGTTGTGGATAAGTGGAACAAGGGTTTTTTATTTTTTATTTTTTTGTTTTTTTGTTTTTTTTTTTTTTCAAAAGGCTTGCTGGCAGAAGGAGAGGGTCCAGAGAAGTAAATGTAATAGTACGTGAAAATAGTGAAATGTCTAGAAAATATAAGAGAGTAACTTGACACTGGGCAGAGGGACACAGTCAGCTTTTGGTTGTTACATACCCCAAGCTATCAATCACCTGCTAGAATGGACCTGAGTACATCCTTTAATATTCTAAATATCAGAGTCTCCCACCATGGAACAAAATGCCACCACTAATCTCACAACAGTTCCACACTGAGTGTTGGAGATGAGACAAGTAAATGCCTGCAATTACCATGAGCATTAAACTGGTTGCTTTGCCTTTACTCACTTTTTAAGTATGTTGTACCAACCAGTGCCATACACATCATTTTATACCTCTTCTAATGACACAAATGATTCAGTATACTGAAGAGATTCATCAACCTTGCTGTCACACAGACACAGAAATGCAGCAAACAGATTAATTAATGCCCCTGTGCTAAATCTGTTACAAAGCCAAGAAGCAACCAGAATGATATGGACCTATCCCTGCAGACTGCTCCACTCTACTCCAGACAACCTCATTAAGGAACAATTGTATTCAGATTAGTGGATTCTGTGTAACAGACACACGGCTCCACTTCTTGCACTTTGGTTTCAGATGAGCATGTGTGTCTAATTAACTGGACATGACAGTGGATCATCCGTCACACTGATGGAGGGAGCCCCTGCCACCTCAGAGGGGAACATTAACCACTGTTTCTTTCCTGGGAGGGATTGATTTGCCAGAGAAGCTGTCATTGTGATTCCCTTTTGGACATAAGTCTTCTATCTGTATAGTAGAAATTGGGTACTGAAGTGTGTAATTCAATTCCCTTTCATTTTCTGTCTTTAGTGACAGGCATATATAAATGATTTGTCCTTTTAGCTCAATGTACTGCTTATGGGATTGTAGAGGATTCCAAATTCAAGGCAATAAAGGGACTATATACGAAGGTCAGAGGGAAGGAAGGAGGCAGGGTCTCTCTGTTCAATTAGTCACATCTCTTTTCATGAATCAGAGATCCAGAAACCTTTTCTATAGGAGCAGACTTATGATCTTTATTATGACTATTTTGTTTTTTTGTGACTCAGTGCAAAAGTGACATAGAGAATGCACAAATAAATGAGTGTAGCCATATACCAATAAAACTTTATAAGAACAAGCAGAGGTCACTTGAGTGGGGAGGGTGTAGCTTCCCTATTCCTTTGTTAGGTGTATGGTTCCAAGAGTGTGATCACAAGCATACTCACTGCATCTTTGGGGAATTACTTAGAAATGCAATTTCTTAGCCCCTGCCTTAAAACCAAATTAGTCTTCTTGGAGATAATCTCTGATGTCTGTGTTTTAAACAGTTTTCTAGGAAATCCTAATGCATACAATGTTGAAGAACATTGGGTTGGGTCAAGAGTCCATCCCTATGATCCACATAGAGAGCGTTCTTCTACCCAACATACAGATAGAATTCATTTAAGAGGCTTTGTGTTTAGTGTTAGTTTCAATGATTATAAGGTTATCAGTTGTTATGTATTTGTTCAATATAAAATCACACACACACACACACACACACACACACGGAATTCCCTATGGAATTAGTTTGCTCTAGCTCCATTGAATGGACCACTTGTTTATTTGCTCACTGCCTAAACAAACATCTCACAAAGCAGATAACACCTAAGTGCTGGCTTCTACAAGGGTGCAAAGCCTCACAGTCATGCCTGTTTAGATCACAGAATTCAGAATCAGAGATTTTTCCTCCAACTGTATTGGTGCAGTTGACATTCTCAAAATGCAAACTAAAAATGGCAGAAAAATAGAGAAGGCACTCTACATAATCTGTTAAGCAGATGTCACAGAAAGTCAGCTAGTTTTTTAGAAAAGCAAATAAGGCTCTCCAAGTATATTGTTTATAAAATATGAAACACCTCAGAGATGCAGTCATCAGCTCTGCAAGTCTTCGGTGTAATATCATGGTGTTATGACAAGAACTGAACACAAATATGAGCTACAGGCATCAAAATGATGTTTTACTCTTTATTTGAATTATTGGACCATTGTTGGTAAGTCAGATAAATATTTCACTCCAAGAAACCAAGCCTATGGAGTAAATAGTGTTATCAATATTTTACAGCAAAGAACATGTGATGTTCAGAATGGGTAAAATACTGCTTGACATTGCAGAGGTTGGTTGAAAATGACAAAAGATGAGAGTCTCATCTCATCAAGCTAAAGGAAGACCTAAGAGTCCCAGATTTTTATATGCATGTGCATATTCTTGCAAATATTCTTAGGAAGTTATAGCACAATGTTCAGCTCTTCCCCGCAGATGTGTACTCTCTTCTATGGGTTGGTTTTATGACAGAAAGCCCAGGCAAAGGCTTCATTTTCCAGACACCCTTCGATTAATGAAGTCACTTGACTGCTCACAGCCAATAATATTATGTAAATAATAACACATTTCATATGAGGATAGGGATGAGAAAAGTACTAAATGGCAGAATTAGTATCATATGGCCAGGAAATGAAAGTGCATTCTCTGTTTACAAGGAAGTATAACCCTACATCTGATACATTTCAGAGTGTTCCCATCCTTAACATCTTAAGACAGGGAGCTGGGGTAGTCCAAACACTAGGCTTTTGGGCTGCCTCTATGGGGTATGGAGACTATGTTCTATGTGGGAGAAAGGGGAATATAGGTGTTTAGTGCTGGTAAGAAGTGTTGTAGAAAAGGCAGCCAGTGCTGCCCAGAGCAGGATGTTCTCACTTCCTAAGGGAGAATGACACCACATACACACACAAAAAAAATCTGCTTTATTTTTAAGGCTTTTTGTAGTGAGGTATAGGACCCTTCATCAGTGAAATGTGGAGTAGTCTGGATGTGAAAATGTCCAACACAGCCTCAGAGGTTGGAGACTTGTTTTTTTTTTTTTTTTTTTTTTTTACCAGGTAGTGATTTGAGGTAGTGATGGAAGATCTAAGTGGTCACTTGGAGCATGCCTCTAGTAAAAAACACTTTGTTCCTGGCCTATTAGAGTCCTTCTGCTTTCTAGTTAGGCTGAGGTGACAGCTGGTCTGCCACATGTTCCCACGACTATAGTGATGGGACAAGCAGGCCTGCTTTTCATCCCGCCCAGCTAGCTTTACACGCAAAATAACAACACACAAATTGTATTCATTTAAACACTGCCTGGCCCATTAGTTCCAGCCTCTTATTGGCTAATACTCATATTTAACCCATATTTAGTAATCTGTATAGAACCACAAGGTGGTGGCTTACTGGGAAAGACCCCAACCTGCATCCTTCTCGGGTCGGAGAATCATGGCATCTGCCTCACTTCCCTTCTTCCCAGCATTCTGTTCTGTCTACTCCACCCACCTAATTTTCTTCCCTATTAAAAGGCCAAGGCAGTCTCTTTATTAACCAATGAAAGTAACACATAGACAGATGACCCTCCTTCATCACACTACCATGAGCTTCTGCCTTGTTGAAGTGTTGAAGCCAATCAGCCATGTGCTAGAGGCTTTGAAACCATGAATCAAAATAACTTGTTCTAAAAACCTAACACACTGTGTGAATGAAGCAATGTGGTCAGTTTCTTAATCAGTTTGGTTAAAAGGCTGATGGGCCTGTCCTTCTGTGTTCCACATGACATTTTTGCCCTTGGTGGCCAAAGAGGACAGAGCCACAGCAAGAACAGGAGGATTCCAAAAATAAAGAATCACACATGGAGGGCAGTCACTGGCTACTCATATCCACCTAAATTTTCTGTGTGAATGAGGAGTGGCTTTCTATTGAATGTCTATTTCTGCTTTTAGTAAAAATTGTGAGATATTTAATCTCCTTTTTTCTCCAGATATTTAGATTTATTTCAGGCTGGTTGAATGGTTCAGTGCAGGTGTGCCACACTATTTTGGACATGCAAACTCTAGAGCTAGTTTTATTAACTATGAGAGATAACCAGCCCTCAAAGAAGGATAATGGCAAAGCATCATCTGAGACTTAGGAATTACAGCACAGGTCTCTCCCCCATTCTCTCTTTCTCTAGTCCCCCATTCTCTGTTCACTGTTTTTGCAACCTCTGGGCAATAGGCACTGTATCAACAACCTGGGAGGTGATGAGACTAATGTCATGTAGTGTAATGCTTAAAATTTTTGTCAGAATGAGAAGCTATGAAAACACCTAGGTGACCAACCTCTGGTATATTTCAGGGGGAACTTCTAGATTGGGTTAATTAAGAAAGTAGCAGTTGGACCCTGAATGATGATGTAGCACAATTAGTAAAAACCTAGAGACAGAAATTGGGGTTCAACTTGAAAGTCAGAAAAGCAAAACAGGGGCTGGAGAGATGGCTCAGTGGTTAAGAGCATTGCCTGCTCTTCCAAAGGTCATGAGTTCAATGCCCGGCAACCACATGGTGGCTCACAACCATCTGTAACGAGGTCTGCTGCCCTCTTCTGGTCAGACATACACACAGATAGAATATTGTATACATAATAAATAAATATTTAAAAAAGCAAAACAGTTGGCCACTGGCTCTTACCCCATCTCAGTCCTATATGGTGGCTCTGCCTCCAGGAATCTCAGAATGAGACTGTGTGTGAGAGCTGTCTCCTCCCATTTTATATTGCTCTCTAGTGCTGGGATTAAAGGCACGCACCACTACCTCACGGTTTCTATGGCAAATTAGTGTGGCTACTGGGATTAAAGGTGTGTGTCACCACTGCCTGGTCTGTAAGGCTGATTAGTGCAGCAATTTTACTCTCTCAACTTAGGGGAAGCTTTATTTATTAAAATACAATGGAAATACTGCTACAGGATGGTATTGACCCATGGCTATAACCTCAGACTGAATAAAAAGGAGACAGTGAACAAGGCTCCAGCACACATTTCTCCCTAAACTTCCTGATTGTGGGTGCAATGGAACCAGCTGCCTCCTCTCCTGCTACCATGGCCTCCCTGCCACAGTGAGCTGCATCCCCATATCCTCATTATCTTTAAGTTGCTTTTTTTCACAGCAACTTTAAGTTTAACTGATGCACCCAGCACTCTGTTTGTCTCACCCCTGGAACTAGAGCTTTGTCTAGTACTCTGCTAGGAACAGCTGTTTCTCTCCCAATCAGTGCTCTGGGTTAATCCTGGAACAGTTTCCCTGTTGTGATAAACCTTGTCTCCCACTGTTGTCTGCCCTTGGCAAATTTAGTGTGGAATCTGCACGGTGCAGGTTTACGCAGGCTCCCACAGCCTCCTTTAGGTGGACTGGCTCCCATTAGACTTCCACTGAAGCTCGTGAGTCCTGTCTGTTTGCATCTTGGTTTCTTATCTAGCTCGGATTTCTCTTTCCTGGGTGTGGGATACATCCTTGTAAGTGACTTCTAATCTGTTCGGAATATTAAAAGAGGAGTGGCAGAAAGAGGAACAATTTGAAGCACCGGGTGGGGCTTTCTAATGAAGAGGGCAGAGACTCTGACAGCAGGCCTGAAGCTGGCTCTGTCTGCCGAGAAGATGAAGGCATCGGAGAGACATCCTCGCCCCTGACCACCAAGGCGTAACAATACCCACTGCTTCTCAGCTCAGTTTTAAGGCTTTTGGATGATTTCACTTCCAGTTTTCACATAGACATCTGTCGGTTCTTGCATTTGGGTTAAATTCAAATCAGAACGCAAGTTTTGGAACGAAGTCTGAGCAGTCCACTCATTTATTCTGTTTTATATGATACACACCTGGCTTGTCCCACCTGCTTGGGGACTGTGTTATTAGATGATCATTAATGAATATTCGCTGGAGTTTAAGTATGAGCCTGGAGCTCCAGGAAGCCATTTGGCCCCAACACACCTTTGTAAATGTGTTTTTTCTATTACTCCCCCAGGTCCCAGGCAAACTGATTTGTGTCTTTGGAATAAGACTTTTGATTTCCATCCCTTCTATCCTGATGCTGCTGTCACCTTCATCTACGGTAAGGACAACAGATGCATTTGTGAAAAACAGTGAAAGAATTTGTAAGCTACTTCATATGTTATAGAATCCTTACATTGATCACACTGGGCAGGTACTATTATTTTTCTGGCTTACATATAAGAAGACTAAGGTCAAAGCTGAATTGCTTTAATATTTCTACTAGATTTTCTCATTGTGATGGAAGTATTACATATTTTTTGAGATGGGGTCTCAGTTTTGAGATGCAGTTCTCACTGGCCTGGATTTCACTATATAGTTCAGGCTTGTCTCAAACTTAGAGATTCACCTGCCTCTGTCTCTCCATGCTGGGATTAAAGGAATGTGCCACCATACCAGGGGAACTATTCTTTTAATGTTTTATGAAAATTTATAGATGAAAACTTTAAAATTTAAGATAATCCAGCTTCTAGAAAGGGGTGGAGGTACAGCCCACTTTTCTATGCTCTGTAGTCCTATCCTCTAGTTATTAACTGCACATATCTCAGTGTCACCAAAAAGTATTTAAAAGTGTACAGACCCCATCTTGCTCCAGTTAATAATTATCAGAGCGTGCTCTTTAAAAACCCAGTTCCATGAGTGAGGACTGTATGCCAATGCCAATGTGGGCAGTGATTAAAAACAAATGACACCTACGGACAAGACGGGGTGATTTTACGACCCTCCTTAGGTGATTCTAATGCAGAAGCTGGCAGAGAGTCAACGTTGTCTTCAATTCTCATAGTGTTATGTGCTTTCTCTGCCTGGTTAGGACTTCTTCGTCATAGACCTCAAGTGTCTCATTACTACAGTGACACCTGACCAAAGAGTTTTCACAGGAACTTTGAAGTGTGTGTGTGTGTGTGTGTGTGTGTATCTGGATGGAGAAATCATTCTTTAGCATGTCTGTCTTGACCAGTACCTCATTGACTCAAGGAAGCTGAATGGCAAGGGATTCTCAGAGATCCTCTTCTCTCTCACTCTCCAGCACAGAGAGTATAAGCATATGCCACAAGGACAAAATGCTCTTTTTTTTTTTGTTTTGTTTGTTTTGTTTTGTTTTTTTGAGACAGGGTTTCTCTGTGGTTTTGGAGCCTGTCCTGGAACTAGCTCTTGTAGACCAGGCTGGCCTCGAACTCCCAAACATCCGCCTGCCTCTGCCTCCCGAGTGCTGGGATTAAAGGCGTGCGCCACCACCGCCCAGCCAAAATGCTCTTTAGCATCTGCCTCGATTGCTCTTGGACAGAGGTACATTTGACTCGCAGCCACTCTACCTGCCAGGGTGTTAATGAGCTCGCCTCTTTGTCAGAACTCTGAGCCCCTCTTTACAGACTCATCCCACAGCCTTTTCTACCCAGGCACAATGCACTTCTTTCCTCCGTTCATTGTTGTTTCATCATGCCCTCTCTTGTTGACTTTACATTTTTATAGGTGCTATTCCTTCTGATTCAAACATTCTGTGCTGTCTCCTCCACGTCTCATTTTGGATATGGACTCATCTGCAACTTGCCTGCTCTCAGAGCATTCGGTTGACTCCCATAGCCGCACACATCATATGACTGTAGATGTGCGTCTGCTTTCGGTTCTATAACAGCCAAAGTGATGCTGTCTTTGGCCACTCTACCTCTGAGTCTCAGTGTCAAAGAGGATGGCTATCTGTAGAATTTGGTTTCTGACAGGAACTTTTTTTGAGCCTTCCATGCAGCGTTTTATGGTTTAAAGACGAAGTTGTGTTAGACACGTTTCTCCTGAGTCTCAGGGTCTACAAGTTGAAATCATTTAAAATGAGAAGTTTTAGAAAAATGGTCTTAACCCTGAAGTTTTCATTGAAATTCTAAGAATCAGCCAGCAGGTTAGAAAAGCCATTTTCAGAGTTTCCCTGTAGGAATAGTCATCAGGCATATTAAACCATTCTCCCTAAGACCCAAGACTCGTGTGAAGTCACGCTATGTGTTTTGTCTCCACCTAGAACATCAGCAACATTGAGGGGCAGAAGGTGTCTAGTAAGTCCTTTTTTCCATTAAAATGGATTTTTAAAAAATCCCTGGCATATCTGTGACTACAAATATGGAATGAACCACATGAAGTTTTTCAGTGTGGTATAGAAATGGTGAATTATGAGATCTGCTCAGGTTCTTTGAATCTGATTCCATGTAGTCCTTACAACAGCTGAGAGAATGTTCCAACCGTCTTATGTTGCTTGGAATAATAGTAGATAGGAGAGGAAGTACTTAGGGTTTTTTTTTTTTCTAAAAACAATTTCCCCTTTTAAAATTTATTTTATTTTCTCAAACAATCTTTTTTTATTTTACATACCAATCCCAGTTCCTTCTCCCTCCCTTCCTCCTGCTCCCCCTCCCCCAACTCTATTCCCCATTCATTTCTCAGAGAGGGTGACTCACATGGGGAGTCAACAAAGCCTATCACATCACTTGAGGCAGGACCAAGGCCCTAGTCCTTGTATCTAGGCTGAGCAAGGTACCTCTCCATGGGGAATGGGCTAGGGATAAATACTGGTTCCAAAGCCAGTGACCCCACAAACTTCCCCAGTCACACAACTCTCACCCACATTCAGAGGGCCTAGTTCTGTCCTATGCAGGTTCCCCAGCTGCCAGTCCAGAGTCATTGAGTCCCCACTAGCCCAGGTCAGCTGTTTCTGTGGATTTCCCCATCATGGTCTTAACCCCTTAGCTCATATTGTTGCTCCTCCCTCTCTACTATTAACCTCCAATTGCTCAACCAAGTGCTTAGCTGTGGATGGCTGCATCTGCTTCCATCAGTTATTAGATGAAGGTTCTATGATGAGAATCAAAGCAGTCATCAATCTTCTTAAAGGGGAATTGCAATTAAGGCCCCTTTTCCACTATTGCTTAACTAGGGTCCTCCTTGTGGATTCCTGTGAATTTCCCTAGTGCCAGATTTCTCACTAACCCCATAATGGTTCCTTCTATTGAAATATCTCTTTCCTTATTCTCTCTCTGTGTCCTTACCCTGAGTAAAGTGGGAGTGTGGCAGGGGTGGGGTGGGTGAAGGATGAAAGGGGAGAGGAGAAGGAAAGGGACGGGGAGAAAATTATTTTCTAAATATTTGAGACACAGTCTCACTATGTGGGCCAGGTTGATCTTAGATTCTTTTTTTGTTTTGTTTTGTTTTTTTTAATTCTTTGATATTTATTACTTGTTTACCTTTTAAAAATTATAAGAATTAAAATCTGGGCAGACATGTGGGAAATCCTTTAAGTAGGGAAATGGGAACAATTAGGAAACAAAACTCTCAGTTTGATTACATCATTTTAAAAGGCCCAGTGAAAGGTTTTCTGTATGTAGGCATGTGTGGGTGAGTGGGCATACATCCTGTTGTGTAGGCAGAAGCCAGAGTGGGACAATGAGTTTCCTGAACTGTCCTTCTGTCTTAATCATTTAAAGACACTGCGTCCCCTTTCTGAAGCCTGTAGTTGTAAGTAAGCCCCAGCCATGCTCCTGACTCCACCCATCTCCACCCACCCACCCTCACAGCTAGGACTGGGTTTGCAGACACACACGTGATCATGTCCAGCTTCTTATACGGATTCTGGAGATTTAAACTCAGGTAGCCATGCGTGCACCTGCTAAGGCACCTCCCCAGCTGAATTTTATCCATTTAAACTAATTTCACCAAATTTGGGGAAGAGATTAGTTTATCATAATATATTTCTCATAATTAAGATCACTCGGCAATTTTAATTGTACCACACATTTTGTATTTTTTTAACCAAATGCAGGACTGTGTGAGTATCATCAGTTGTCTGTTGCTTTAGTTTGCTTCCTTTGTAGTGATTGTTACCTTACCGTTTAGAACTCAGCTAAACAGAACTTAGTAAAGCGTTTTCCCTGATTCCCAAGGCTAAGCTTCCCTTTTGGGAAGTTCCTAGTCACTATATTCTTTTTTTTTTTTTTTATTGAAAAGAAAATTTCTGCCTCCTCCCAGGCTCCCATTTCCCTCCCCTTCCTCCCACTCCTCTCCCTTCCCCCTACTCCTTTCCCCCTCCCTCTCCAGTCCGAAGAGCAGTCAGGGTTCCCTGCACTATGGAAAGTCCAAGGTCCTCCCCCTCCATCTAGGTCTAGGAAGGTAAGCATCCAAACCGCAAAAATCCTCAATAAAATACTGGCAAACCGAATCCAAGAACACATTAGAAAAATTATCCATTATGATCAAGTAGGCTTCATCCCAGAGATGCAGGGCTGGTTCAACATACGGAAATCTATCAATGTAATCCATCATATAAATAAACTGAAAGAAAAAAACCCATATGATTGTTTCATTAGATGCTGAAAAAGCATTTGACAAAATTCAACATCCTTTATGATAAAAGTCTTGGAGAGATTAGGGATACAAGGGTCATACCTAAATATAATAAAAGCTATTTACAGCAAGCTGACAGCTAACATCAAATTAAACGGAGCGAAACTCAAAGCCATCCCACGATAAGGCTGTCCTCTCTCTCCATACCTCTTCAATATAGTGCTTGAAGTTCTAGCAATAGCAATAAGACAACATAAGGGGATCAAGGGGATTCGTATTGGAAAGGAAGAAGTTAACCTTTCATTATTTGCAGATGATATGATAGTGTACATAAATGATCTTAGATTCTTGTTCCGCTCACTCAGCCTCCCAAATGCTGACAGGCATGTTGTACCACACCTTGAAAAATTCTTTGAGTTTCCTTTTTTTTTTTTTTTTTAAATTGGTGGTTCTGGGGATGGTGCTCATGATCTTGCACATGCTAAATTTATAGGAGGACAAAATGCCTCCATAAGACCAGACTGTAGGCAAGCCCGTCCTATGGGGCATTTTCTTAATTAGCGATTCATAGTTGGTGCCACCTTTGGGCTTGTAGTCATGGATTCTGCAAGATAATGGGATGAGCAAGCCTGTAAAAATCACCCCGCATGGCGTCAGCATCAGCTCCTGCCTCCAGGTTAACAGCTCCTACCCTGTTAAGTTCCTGCCCTCACGGCTTTTGATGATGCACCATTACATGGAACTAACTGTGTGGGAAGAAACCCTGTCCTTCCCAAGTTCCTTTGGTCACTGTGTCTCATCACAGCAATAGAACCCCTGACTAAGACAATGCTTTTATGGATTTATTGATGCAGCACTGTTTTATTCCTTGTTTACAGGTGAAAACCCATTGTTCAGGGGACTAAAATGTTGATGAGTGTGGGGATAATACCTGGCAAACCTAGGGTGGAGATCTAGGCCTCTCTGTGCTCTAGCCTTTAAGATTCTCAAGGGTCAATGAAAGTTCCATTTTGTCTCTGTGGGAGTAGACACAACTGTCTTATCCTATGTGGGCACTACTTTTCAATTGCTGAGGTTGAAGCCTGGTTCTAACATATGGTGGTTTTGTCATCTCAGGAAAGTCCCTTTTCATTTTTTTACTCAGTTTTATCAACAGGAAGATGAGAGTAACAAGAATATGCAACACAGGCTGGGTATATGAGTGTAAAGTACATGCTTTGTAAATGCGAGGACCTACGTTTGAATCCCCAGAACCCAGGCAAGGTTGAGTACAGTATACACATCTCTAATCCCAGTGTTTCCATGGTGAGATGGGGTGGGATGCAGAGACAGAGGCAAGAGAATCCCCAGAACCTCATATGCTGGCTATGAGCTGTACACAGCAAACAATGAAAAGAGAGTCATTGTGTCAAGCAGGGCAGAGCAAGAGGATAGGCAGCAGCTGTTCTCAGACCTCCACACATATCATGGTGTGTATATGTGCTCACACACATAAATGTGTACACTTAAAAGCACACACAATGTATCATTCACATAGTGGATGCATCTCATGCATTACTAAATATATTAAATGTTATAGTGTTAGAAATTTTATTAGTGAGTGTCTCACATATTCTTTGCTCAATAACTATCATCTCCTCTAGTTCTTAACATTTGCCTTTAAGTGATGCTTAAGTGGTGGGAAATGTCTGCAGGGTACAATGCATTCCCTTATGTCATTTTTGAGACACAAGATGTTTGATGATTTTCAGGCAGTGAGAGGATAAATGGCTTTTCCATCATCCCTCCATTCATGTACACACTCTTCTGAATTACACCAACCACTTGAGATTTTAAGAGCTATGTTGTAGCATCTGGTGATAGCATGTTAATGAGATTTGGGGGAGGGGTGTAGATACATTGAATATGGTGTTGTCAATCCATATAGAAATGTCTATTACAGAAAACCGCAATTTGTCAAAATGCAGAGAAGTGACTGTAGGGTGTCCATCCCCAATTGATACATCTATGACACAATTCTTACAACTTAGGTCCAAGGAACCCTTAAGGAGAGAGGATGGAAAAATCTTAAGAGTTGAAAGACCAGGACATCAGCTGAGCAACTGTGTCTTCTATATAGAACAAGAAAGCTACATCCATCATATGGTTTTCTAAACAAGATCTTTATAGTGGAAATGCCAGTTACCATACCAATATGGATGGGTGAAATCTTACAAGAATCCAGACCTAAAGGAAAAGCTATAGGCAATTAATGACTGCAAAGAGAGAGAGAGAGAGACAGAGACAGAGACACAGGCAGATACAGAGAGACAGAGACAGAAAGAGAATAGTAGTCTTCTTTAGGGACAAGCTCCCAATACTACATGGACTCGGTAGGTTGTATTTATGTATTTATATATATGCATACATATGATAATAATAAGTGAAGAAAAAAATAATAAAGATATAAATGAGAGAAGGATGTGTTAGAAATAGAAGAAGGGGGGCAGTAGAAGGGGAAGGAAGATATGACAACAGGGGTTTGAAGGCACTCAAAGTATTTTATATACATATGAAATGTCATAATGAAACCCATTAGTTTGCATAATTAATAAATAGCAATAAAATCAAAGCAAAAATGAATTGTCAGTAATGAGGGAAACAAGAAAGGGGAAGATGAAGTGACATGACATTGGAGTCCATTGCCATATTGAAATGTGCCCCAAGGCTCCTTGTGTGATTCCTCTTTGTGAAAAGAACTACCTGCAAGTTAATATGTGATTAAAATAGGAAGGCAGACTTGAAAAACAGTGACTGGAAATCCCATCCAGATGTTTGTTTTGTTTGACTTGGGAGTGGCTGTGAGGCATATTTGTGGCAGGGTGGCGAGCCAGAAGTGAAGAGTATACGACACGTGCGGGTGACAGCAATCATAGGGAGGATGACACGTGCGAAAGCTACTGACGCCAAAACGATAATACAGCTTTCTTTGCTTTGGCATGGTCTGAAATAATATTGCTGAGGTTTTGAAGTCTGTTGTCAAACACTAGATAGGAGTTTTTGTCTCAACAAAGAATGCTTTGTGCCATCTCCTTAATCACAAAACCTCCTGGTGGGTTCACTATCCAGTTTCTCACTGCAGATTCCTCTTTTGATGTCTTGATTAACACCTCTCAGACTTCGGAATCATATCAGGAAGTGATGACACCCAGCTTAGTTATGCTACCCTTTAATGTGTGGCCCCATCTGTCTTTCCCACCTGTTCTTGAATACAATCTCACAGTTCATTGGCTTTTAGCCATAATAGCTTTCTCTCAAGGTCTTGATCAAAACCCATGGATTTTGGTCATGCTGTCTCTCTGTTTGGAATGCTCACTCTACCATCTATATCTGTAGGGCACATCACAGAGTTCTTACTACAGAGGTCTGCTGACTTCCCAGAAGTATTCCCGAGGAACATCCTTGTAACATCTTCCACAACTAAATGTGTAATCTGACAACTTGCACTTTTTGCTGCTAGAGAGATTCACTCACCTACCCATCCACCCACCCACCCATCCATCTATCCATCCACTCAATAATTACTAGAAAGCATTGCCGTATCCCAGGAATTATTCTAAATTTCAACACATAGTGATGAAACCAAGCCTGTTTCCATGTAGCAGGCAATCTAACAGGAGAGACGGACATTAGCCTAAGTGTGTTAAAGTCGATGGATAGAAACTATACAATCAGAAAGGAAAGCAGTGGGTGCTTCAGGAGGATAGACATCAGACTTCTTGACTTGATACATGCGGGCTGAAAAAGAAGAGTCAGATAAAAGTGAGAAAGGGTCACCAAAGACACATTTTACATGGAGGAATTAATAAAAGTCAAGGAAAGTGTTTGTGAAGTCCTGAAATCAAGGCATGGAGAAAACTTGAGGTGAACAATGATGGGTATGTGTTGGAAAAAAGGCATAAGGAAGAGTCTCACATGTTTCAATAGCGGTGTTCTCTGGGGAGATGAACATGAGAAGGGGGCAGGTACTCTCAAGATTCTTACCAGTAATATCTCAGAAGCCTAGTCCTGACTAGTCTTTCCAGGAGCTCTCCACTAGAGGGCCCACGTGAGTCTCCACCATGTCCTGGAAGATGCTACCAGGTTCTTTTCCATCAGCAGTCCTTACTATATACAGAGCTTTGAAAGGATTATAAGAAACAATACATATAACACATGGGGTAAGGCACAAACTGAGAAACTAGTAATTATTCTTTTTTACTTATAAACAAATGATATTACCAGTTTTAATATTAAGTTATAGCAAATGGTCCATGTAATTTGTATCATTTCCAGTTGCGGTGGACAGCTGCCTCATTTGTAGAAAAAAAAGGGTATGGTAGTATCTAGAAAGACTCCAAATAAAAGATGACATCATTGGTAAGATGCAGTGAACATAGCCTGGCTCTGATAGCTTTCTGGCTCTAGCTGCCTCATGGCTTGTTCGAGAACATTCTATGATTTTGAATTTTATGATCCTAGCAAAATATCTCCAGTGTAATATTCCTTTTCCTATGAGCAGCTGCTGAGGTGCTGGTTTGTGTTAGCTGCACCCTGAGGCATATTGATGAGAACATGCACCAGTGCAAAGAAAACTCACAAATACCAAAGGAAAAATGAAGAACAATTTCTAAATTAGTACATGCAAGTCATTCCAAATTTAAACAAATGTGGCCTTCCTTTGAAAGAGTGGCTGGCTAATTACCCAGTCTTTTTCCTAACATAAATACTGGGAGCTGGCAGTTCACTGGAACATTAGACTTAATGTGATAAGGAAAATATAAAATAATATCAGGAATTATAGAGACTGTTCTTCATCTTAGTTACTTTCTGTTGCTGATATTAAATCTCATAACAAAAGTAAAAAGTGATTATTGTGGGGATGAAGTCAGAAGGGGAATAGCAAGGCAAGGTATAAGCTATGTGAAGGGGAAGTGGGAAATGGGGGTTTCTTTTTTTAATTATGTTTTATTTATTTTTTTGTTGAAAACATTTCCGCCTCCTCCCTGCCTCCCATTTCCCTCCCCCTCCTCCCACTCCTCTCCCCCTCTCCCCCACTCCTCCCCCCTTCCCCCACTTCATTCCCCCTCCCTTTCGAGTCTGAAGAGCAGTCCGGATTCCCTGCCCTGTGGAAAGTCCAAGGACCTCCCCCCTCCATCCAGGTCCAGGAAGGTGAGCATCCAAACAGGCTAGGCTCCCACAAGGCCAGTTCAAGCAGTAGGATCAAAACCTAGTGCCATTGTCCTTGGCTTCTCATCAGCCCTCATTGTCTGCCATGTTCAGAGAGTCTGGTTTTATTCCATGCTTATTCAGTCCCAGTCCAGCTGGCCTTGGTGAGCTCCCAATAGATCAGCCCCACTGTCACAGTGGGTGGGTGCACCCCTCGCGGTCCTGACTTCCTTGCTCATGTTCTCCCTCCTTCTGCTCCTTAAGAAGGGAGATAAATATAGAAGGAAGGAAGATGGTAAAGTAACAGTAAGGTATCTAAAAAGTGATAAGAATCTTACAAGTAAGTATCTACCTATAATGCTTATAAGTCAAAACATAAATATACGCACACAGTTCAAATAAAAAATGTCCGCCTGGGCTGACAATGCTTCCCCCAAGAGCCATAGACCAAAGAACAATATTCCCAACAACAAGCACGAAAGTCCTCTTTTGAGCTGTTGGTCAAAATTGTATAAGAGATTTCCAAAATATTATAAACTATTGCTATTGCCTTTGGTTGTCCCCAGAGAAGGAAAACAAGTCCTTATTGCTGAATACATCATGTATATCAGACACGGCTCAGAGGACCAGAGCTGGAGATGATCAGAAAACCACATCCTTGTGGACTAGCTCTCATTACACCAGAAGGAGCCATGCAAGCTTGCAAGGGAGGGAGACAACCAGGAGTCCCAGCCATCATAATGACCATCATTGCACGACAGCCTTAAGGGTGTAACAGTCACATGTGTATCTTGGTTGTAACCAGCAGTTCTCTAATTGGACTTAGGAGCTACTCAGCAAGAGGAAATTATACCTTTCCCAAGGCTAATGAAGTCATGGATCTTAGAGGAGAGCCTACAGCTACCATAAATTTTTTTAAACCAGCACTATATTATAAATACTCATCCTTATACCCACAGATAAAAGTAGTTCTTATTCCTTATCAAGGAAACTTTTCTTTGCAACAGAGACCATTGCATGAAATCACAACCTACCAAAATTGCAGAGTTGTGGAGCCCAGTCCTACCTGATACATCTGTAATACAACTCCTGAATCTAAGGCTCAAGATCATTCCAGAAGGGGAGGCAGAAAGATTTTAAGAACCAGAGAACAGAAATTTTGCTGTGAAATTTTGTTTTCTAGAAATGTCTGAAGCTACACTCATGAAGTTTTACCAACATAACTATGCAAACCAGAGAGCAGGAGAAACAGTCTTCCCCTCCCCTGGGAAAAGCATACCAATTGTCTGTCCAATATCAAAAGGTCAGAGCTGAAAGTGTATACATATGAGCAACATTATATGGATTGTGTAGCTTGAATTTATGTACTTAGGAATACACATATACATACGTCTATGAAAATTAAAAATAAAGAAGCCACAAATTTCAAAGAGAGCAAGGGTAGGATACATCAAAGGGTTTGGAGGGAGAAAAGTGAAGGGTAGAATGATGTAATTATATTAAAGTATCAAAAATTGAATACTTTTAAAAAGTAACTTAATGGGCTTATTTTGCCTCAGAGTTTCACAGCAGGAGGATTTTGAGGGATCTGACCCACACGAACAACGTCTCTACAGTCAAGAAGCAGCAAATGATGGATACCTGAGTTCAACTCTCTTTCTCCTTTCTATGTAATCCAGGATCCCAATCTAGAGAGTGGTACTATCCACAGTGGGCAGGTCTTCCCACCTCAGTTAACCCACCTATGATAATCTGCCATAGGCATGCCCAAAGGTCCATCTCTTAGGTGATTCTAGACCTGATCAGGTTGACAGTTTGAGATTAACCATCACACCCTCTGTTTTACAAGTGAAATGGGGTGAATCAGGGACGATGAAAGTTCTGTACCTGTGTTCTTTGTCAGGTGGATACCCCAAACCCATCCAGATGGTCCTGAGAAGTTGGTGCATGCAATTGCCTTTCTGAATCTTTTGCATACCTTGGAGACCAGGTCCCTCATCTCATTTTCAAGAGATCATATATGTCGAGGAGATGTTGATGCACTAATGGTTATGACTCCTGTTGGAGAATTAATGGGCACAATCTATCTTTGACTGATAAATAGCCCACTAAAAGGTAAGGGAGAGGGCACAGAGGGTGGACTAATGTATGTGGAGTTCTTGTGGCATGAGGTTATAGAGCTGGCCCTATAGGGGTGGATAATTAATCTGCCACTGCAGGCTGGCAGTCATGGTTCTAGAAGACCACATTCCTCCTGCCAGTGAGGCTTTCTTGCCTATTTTGGCAATGTCCATAGAAGACTGAAGTGGAGGGAAAAAATAAATCTTGCGTTTTCCAATCTTATAGTTAAACAGATTTTAGATGTAGATATTTCTGGGTCTCTGCCATCTGGTTAGTATGGATTGTAATTCCTTGTTACTGAGGCTATGGAATTTCACAAGCCCCTGAGGTTGCAACTTTGCTTACAGTTCAGGAGGGTACAGCCCATTATCGTGGGGATGTCATGGTGGCAGGAGAGTGAGGCAGCTAGAAAGGCCATCTAGACTTTGGAAGCAGGGAGCATTGAATGTTACTTTGCCTTCTCTAATGTAGTCTTGGATCATAGCCTGTGAGATGGTATCACCCACATGAAATGTGGGTTTTCCTGTACTGACTAGCCTAATGTAGAAACTCTCTCACAGATGAGCTTAGAGGCTTGTTTCTTTGATGTCAAATTGACAGTCACGATTAGCCATCATAGTAGGCAACTCATGCCCTGTTTGCATTAGGAGTAAGCCTTCAGAGATTTAATAAACTTCAGAAGATGACGGAAAGTATTAACTTTTAAAAGTATTATTCGACTGTGTGAATTTATATGTGAGTGTCAGAAGGGGCCATCTGCATTGCTGTTCTCTTAGATGGCATTATCAGAAGGTACTGCATAGAAATACACGACTATCCCCAGCAGTGTCCAGCACCACTGCAGAAAACAAGGCCATGGATTTTTCCAGGGGTCTGAAATAATTCACAAGGCTTTCTTGTTATTCATATGGTCAGAGCATTAATAACTCAAGACCTTGAGACCCTGTCTTCTTGAGCCTCGAGACCAGTCAGAGGAATGAGGAGCTGGTTCCTTAGACTTAGAGCAACATTTTCTCTCCCCTTTGGGAAAATAAAAGAATTGATTAAAAGTGAACTCATATGAGAACAACACACCTGGGCTCTTTAGAGATAAATAAAAACCAATTGCTTTGGGAGAAACACAATCATTTATGAAAATGATATCATGTGTCATCAAATTTATAGCAGGTAGACGACTGACAGGTATTGGGGCTATACCATTATCTCTTTCTCTGACTCTGTCTCTCTCTCTCTTTCACACACACACATGCATGAATGCATGCACACCCCCACACTCACATACATATTCACCCATCATATACACATGCACACACAAAAGCTTGCATGTACACCTTTTACTACATGACATGTATTTTATGACTGCTGTATTTCACAAACCTGTATTATACATCAAATGTAATTAATTCCATACATTGTTTTCCCACTGAAATGACACCAAGTTCTCTGATTTTTTAGCTGCTGTCTAGATCCATGGAGCTAATATGTGTGAAAATGCAAGGAATTAAATGCCCAAGAACTGTTGCTAAATAAAAGTAAGCACAAGCAGCTATAACATATCCAATTTCTATTATGTCCTCAAAACATCCAGTCTCATTACAACTTCTGGTATTTATCATCCTCCCTTTGGTGAGCCACACAGAGAAGAGTGGCTAACTAATTGAGTTTGTAAGCCGTTTGTCATTGAGAATGATTTAAATGTAATTTTTCTCTCCTCCCTCCTTAAGACTGAATATTACCAAACTTTTCATCTCTGCCTACTTGATTGATGAAACTGCATCTCAGTGTTTAATTTACATTTCTCTAAATGAGTAATGTCCAGTAATTTTTTTCAAGCTTGTCAGCCATTTCTCTTTCTCTTTCAGTCACTTATTTGAGGTATCCTCCTACGCTATGCTCTAACATTACAGACATGGATCATTCTATTTAATATATTAACATTTTATTTATAAAGTTTTGTGTATGCACATCATAGGCCTGTGTGTGCGTAATTATTTTCTGTAAAGATGTAATGGTTACTTCTCGCAGTTACATTGCAAAATAATTGTAGGGAATGAGGAACATAAAAAATTACTTTTATTTTTACTTTCCCTTTGCTGCACCTATATACATAAGTTCCTTTTGAATAGTTCTCATTGACAAATAACTATACATTATATGGGATACAGTGTACATTTGTACTATAGGGTGTATACACATATTTCTGTATATATCATGTTGTTTATTACTTTATACTAAAAAGTATTATGAAATAACTTGCTTTTAGCCAATAAATAGTCAAAGAAAAGTGACTATATGAGTCACATGACTTTCATCTCATAGTCTTTATGGATCAGGTGTCAGTAATTTTATTGTGCTAGAGACTTAAGTGACTGTACGGAAGAATGGAGACTGAGGAAAGACGAGGTGTCCTATCCAAACACAATTCCAAACTTATGGTACGCTGCTGGCCAAAGGACTGATATGTGCATGGTTCTTCTCTCTGTTGGTAACGACTCTGCAAACTGGAAGAGAAGGCTAGGAAGGTGATGGAGGATAGTACAATGACTTCTGCTCTGAGAACCGCTGCTCACCAGCTTCTTGCTATTACCATCATGAAAAAGAGCGAATACAGAAACTGGCTTTCAGTTAAGAGGTGCTTCTTGTACGAATGCAGCCTCCAGTTCCTTTGTGGCTGGGCGGGTGCTGGTCTGTAGTTGGGAACTCAATGCTGTTTCAAAGAGAACTCGCATATAATTTAAAACCCACATCTGCATCTGCAAGTGCCGCTATTTTACACATAATGGCGTCCGAGCTTCTCTTCTAGTGGGAGGAGTTGGTTCTGCCTATTAAGCCAGCTGGACTTGCCCTTCCGAGAGCAAGGCAGCTATTAGAGGGAGGTGATGGAGAATGGCATCTCTGACACGTCACATGAGCTCCTCACATGGTGCTTCATTGAGTGGATGACAAACAACAGTGCAAAACCCAAAGAAGTCTTTTCCCACCACTACCATATTTATAAAGAAAGCAAACATTTTTTTTAGGTTATGTCTTGAAAGGTCTCTAGATTATTGGCAAACCGTACCTGAACTTACAGGTCATGAGATATTGGAAAGATCTGTTCACTGTTTGCCTAGGGGGGTCTAAGAAAAAACTCTGAGCCATAGACACAGGAAAAACAAAGCAAAACTATAGTATCTACAATGTCATGGCCTTGTGTCTATATCATGGAGCACATAAGGTCTATGTAAGTGCTTGTAACAGAACAAAAGCTTATAGTATAAAATATTTGACACTCATTGCAACTTTAACCAACCAAGTAGTCTGCAGAACTTCTTAGAACTTTTAATATGATAGTACAGTTTGGCAGGCTACCAATGGGACTATTTAGTGTCAAATTGTATATAATATTATTCTATGGAAAATATGTTGAATTTAAATTTTATCTCTATTCTCAGGCTTTCCCAGCATTATATTGTGTTTTGGGATTAAGATGGTATATGTCAAGTACATCAAAAAATTTTTATCATGTCTTTTCCATCCAATCGATATCCATGAAACACTTGCAAAAATTCTGGTTTTGAATCTCATGTCATACAACTGTATGAGACTATATATTACACATCTAACTCTGTCAAGTAAAATTGTTTGAGACAGGAACTTTATATGTAGCCCAGGTCAATCTTGAAATTTTGATCTTCTTGCTTCTGCCTCCTGAGTGCTCTGGTTATGAATTACACTATCATGTCTGTTAAATTTTTCTTTAATTGTTCTAAAATGTTGTCCTTCTCCACACAGATAAGTGTACTTCTCATCAAGGAAGCTTCTCTTTACAACAGACAGAGATCAATACAGAAAACCACAACCAGTCAAAATACAGAGTTGTGGAGCCCAGGCCCAAAGGATACAGCTGTAAAACACTCCCTCATCTGAGTGTAAGGAAACATTCAGAAAGATTTTGAAGCCAGAGGATCAGAGAGCTTGCTGTGAGATTGCGGATGCTAGTTATACTCATGAATTCCTGCCAACATGACTGCCTAAACTTGAGCTGAACAAAATTGACATCAATAGACAAGGTAATATGGGCAGAGAAAATCTTATGAGGCCTCAACCATACACAAAGAATTATGGGCAAACTGAGGAAATCTGGGAGTAGGAGAAGTGGCCTTCTACAAGGAAAAGAACACCAAATGGTTGTCCAGTATCAAATGTCAGCCCTGGAAATATACATACAAGTATCACTCTAAGGACCAAACAGTTTATATTTTGAAATATATATATATTTCAATATATATGTATATGAAATATGTATATATATATACATATACTATATATATGTATATGTATATATGAATGTAATAACAATTAGTGAAAAAATAGGTCATAAATATGAAAGAGAGTGGGGAGGGATATATGGGAAGGTCTGGAGGGAGGAAAGTGAAAGAAGGGATGCTGTAATTATATTACAATCTTGAAAAAAACATAATCCCCTCCAAAAGAAACAAGCCCAAAACAACAATAGCAATACTGAATAGACTGTTCTTCAAGTCAATGAATCAATCTATTTTGTGAGAAATCTATTTAGTGTTTGTGTTCAGAGTCTGTGGAATACCCTTTCTAACTCACTACCTTTCCTTTCCTCCCTATGGCTCTCTCTCACTCTGTGGCCTTTCTCATGTCTGCCAGTCTTCTGTGCTGTCAGAATCTTTGTGTCCCTTTCTATGTGTTCTTGTCTTGCAGGCTTATGACAAGCTAGGAGAAGATTGTGCTGATGTACAAGGACTTGTTTGTGTCACAAAAGTTACTAGAAAAGTAGTGACTTTTTCATTGTATTAGCAAAGGGTTTAAGGAGATCTTGGGATGCTCATGGGTGAAGGATTAAGAGATCTCTAAAAGAAGTTTGCTTCTGCACTCTTCCCCATGCCTGGTGACAGAGGGTAAGACATAAGAATATAAGAGCCTCAAGTCGAAATCACCAGGAAGTGGAGTCATTGAAATAGTCATCCTCTTGTCTTACTGAGAAGAAAGGCAGAAGAAGTTACAAAGTCAAATCAGACTTTGACTAGTTTAGACTGAGGTTAATGTCTACAAGACATTACAAAGCCCCTGTACTGTATGAACATCTCATTATGAAACAGGTCCTCCCTATAACACAGACACATATACAGAGAGAGAGAGAGAGAGAGAGAGAGAGAGAGAAGGGGGTAGGGAGAGGGAGAGAGAGTGATACACACACACACACACACACACACACACACAGAGAGAGAGAGAGAGAGAGAGAGAGAGAGAGAGAGAGAGAGAGAGAGATGCATTGCCCTGTTAATACTCAGTTATATGGAACTAAAAGCATGGTTTACAGAATCACTTCTACCTAGTTTATGGCAATGACTCCAGAAGGTCCAATTCCTATGATATCTAATAGGAAGATACAGACATTGCTTGAAGTATATCATATTTCTGTAATGTCTTTTCCTATTTACCTAGATATTTGCATCTTACAAGAAAGCGTTTGAAGCTCAAATGTGGTAATACCAGATGTTGCTTTTAACTATATTTGTTGCATGAGGTCTCCTGGAACTCCACAGCCCAGGTTGACCTTCTGTCTCTGCCTCTTAGGGAAGAGAGTAAGGGGAATTCAAAAAATATTGCAAGTGTGGAAAGCAGAGAGTGAATAAATGAAGGTATATTTAATCATTGAGAATCCTATGTAGTAGCTATTGACAATTATGTCTGGAAGAATATTCACAAACATGGGAAATAGTTATCATATATTAAGTTAAATGAGCCCTCTATCAATTAGTATCACAGAATCTAAATCTAGTAAATGTCTCCATTGAGCTTTTAACATTTTGGTGCTTGGCTAGGACTATAAGGCAATCACCAAAGCCATGACCATTTCTGGAAATGGTATCATGGGTGTTTTCAATGTATGGGTATTATTTATCTGTGGCTTTAAAAATCCCTACAGTGGACTTGAACTCCTGAGAAGCAATCGATGCTATCCAAGATGATTGGTTGGAAAATATTCTCAGAACACATGGGGGCCAAGATGCCACCATGCTGAATTAACATGACGCTGATATTTCTAACAATTATTCATACTTACTAGTAAGATAAGAAATAGAACCTATAATTTAGAGAACACTTGAGGAGTGCCAATGTGGAAATCACATTACAATCATAGTTCTATTATTCCTCACCTCAGCTCCAGGAGACAGAACTCCTTCGCATTCTCATTTTAGAGAGGACAACACACTGTGGTGAGAGGGACACACCTTGCCAGAGGCTGTTCTACTGGTAAAAGGTTTAGCTGTGATTCTGCCCAGGTGTAATAAGGTAGGGCAGTATTCTAGCAACTCCATCAAAATGATTGCTCCATACTTATTCTTTCACACTGAGTGTTAGGTTTCCAAACAAATTAATTGATAGCTACATGTACTTGTACATACACGCCCATAGATTTGAAATTGGAATGCTATTTAAATATGAATATTCATCATCATACTAAAGAACTTTTAAATTATTTTTCTTGGAATATGGATGTGGTGGTCCTTTTGTTTGAAACAACCTCACTGACAATAGTTTCCAAAATTAAATAAACTTGTCGTGAGATGAAAATATTGCTGTCATATGGTTTATCATCCGACACAAAATTAGAGCCAAATGCAATTTCCCACTCTCTCAGCACAGCCAATACACTGTACTTTGTGTTTTTCATCCAAAATCTGAAGGCAAGTCCATTCTAGATCATTAGTGATGAAAATAAACTAGAAGCAGGATGAAGATTTATAGGTAACAACCTTAATGTTTCTTTGGCCAAGAACCTAAGAGACCATTGTAGCTTTAAGCAGTACAATGCCTCCTGCCTTCTTGGCAAGAACTTCCTCCTGGAATAGGCCAATATGGCTTTAGTAGGCTAGTTGCCTTCCTTCCCTCATTACCAATTCTTCATGGTGTTCACTGTGATACAGAACAGTCCAAATCACAATCGAAGTCAGTCAACCTCAGTATCAATGACACTGTTGTAAATTCTTTGGTCAGGGGATGAGTCCAGTGTAATGTGGATGCTTAGCAGTATTCCTTGCTAGAGCCAGCAGCAGTAACGTTCCCCTTCTTGACAGATATTACCAAGTGACTCCTGGGGCACACAGCTACAGTACAGAACTGATAGTACTGTATTCTAAAATTTGAGTAGTCACATTCTTCAAGATTAAATTGACTTTCCCATGGAACAGAAGAAGAGATTGATGGCCATGTAAGCTTATCCCTCTGGCTGTTGTTGACCAGGCAAAAGTCGACCTCTTGACCCACATTGGACCAATCGCACACACACTTTTGTCTCAGAAATCTTATTTACAGCATGGGATCTTGGTTAAATATGCTTTACCGAAGCTTTACTATCAAGCCAAATGAGATCAGAGTAGTGCCTTTTACCCATTTCTAATTCATATGAGAATGTGAAGCAAATACTTGAAGAGAGAATCAGGCCCTAAAAAGGAGAATGAAGTAAGCAAAGATCAGAAATCAAAGGAAGAACAAAGACAAGTAACTGCCAATGGTTCCTGCAGAATTCTTGTACTTTCTGAAATAACTTATCTTTTCCTTGCCATAACTTGAGTGTGCTTCTCTCTCAACCACCCCCTGGTCCATAAAGAAAAATACAAAATACAATATTATCTAGGAAGTGTCCTCCTTACCCTGCATATCTAGAGGAAGAAGAGTGGACCTAAGCCAAGAGATAGAAGTTCTCAGTCCTGCTCTATGACCCTGCACTCATGGGTCATTTCCCTGAGTCTCAACCTCCCTGGTGAAGAATCAGGAAATCAAATCATACCTACACTTTTAAATTTTATTTACTGTAGGGAAGCACGGGCTCCCTGCTTGACCATAGTATATAAGATTATCTTAAGGGTGTCAGCAAGATTTAGGATTAAAGTCTGCGATACTGGCATTAAGAGTCACAAAAGAAAAACTGTCAAAGCATGTATCGAGGGGATTATCCTACTATCCTTAGTCTGTTTCTTTATGCTTGCATTGGGAAAGAAACAACCTCCTCTGATATCCAGTCTCTGCCATGGCCTCTTATGATTTCTGTATGTTTGTCTTTATGTTTTGGCAACCAACTTTATACTAAATAGGGTAGACTAATGTAACCTATAGGATAGCAACAAAATAATGACACACAAGCTCTAAGGTTTAACATAAAGGGCATTGGAGCTTATGTTCTGCTTTCTTGCAAGGCACTCTCGGGAAAACCTACCACCATGTTGTAAAGAAACCAAGATCCAATGGATAGGTTCGCATGGCAGAGAACAATAGCACGTGCCACCAGCAATGTGAACAAGTCACCCTAAAACCTCCCACTGGCACCAGTCAACATGTTGGAACTCAATTGCGACTCCATGAGAGCTTTTGAGACAGAACCTCCCAGCTAAGTTTAAGTCTTAATCCATAGGCATGGTAAGATAACATTGGAAATTTAACTTAATCTATTTATTTGATACAGGGTTATATGTAATCCAGGTTGGTCTTGAAATTCCCATGTAAGCAAGGATGACTCTGATTCCATTTCTACCTTCCAGCCATTGAGATCACAGGTATGCATAACTACACCAGGTTTATGCCATGCTGGGGTTTGAATCCAATGCCTTCTGCATGCTAGGCAAGCATTCTACCAACTGAATCACAACCCTAGTCAAGTATTTGGTATTTTCGGCTATTAAATTTGGGTGTGACTTATAACACACAGAAATAGAAACCTCATATAACAATAGTAAGCATTTTGGTAGGATTAGCTAAAACAGCAATGAGCAATGTGTACCAGATTTTAGCACATACTCAGACAATGGTGTTCACTCACGCGTATATCCCAAGCAACTAGAGTGATACCTGGTAGATAATTTGTGATCGCTAAATATCTTTTAAATGAACTTTAGGTACTGCAAACTTTCCTATTGCTAACACTACCATGACCCCAAACAAAATTCTTTCCAAATAAGTTGAATCCATACATTTTTTTTGTTCTAAAATTTCCTTTACTTAGTTTTCTTTTACAATATTAAAATATGTGAAATCGCTCAAGCCAGATGTCTCTCTCTCCTTAACCCCCCGTGTGTGTGTGCTTCTATAACAGAACACCTGTGACTAGATAGCGTACAAACATAATAAATTAATTCCCACAGCTCTAGAGACTTGGATTTTCATGATCAAGGCATGAGTGTTTCTGATGGACGTTTGTATTCTGATGGTGGCCTTACATGATTCCTCACTACATAGTGGGAACTTCATGAGTGTTTCTGACGGATGTTTGTATTCTAATGGAGGCCTTTCATGATTCCTCACTACATAATGGGAACTAGAAAAGGAGGGGCACAAGAGGGGCTGCCCTCCCCTTTTTAAATAGCACTAACTTCACTCACGATGGTGCAGCCCTCATGACTCAGTCACCTTCCAGATGCCTCACTTCCTGAATCATCAAAATGGCAGTTTGCCTTCAACATGAGTTTTGAAGTAGACATTCAAACCTAACAACAGAGGAACAAAAGTTCCACATATATGCTGAATTCTGACATTTAGCCTCACAACAGTTTAGATATGCCTTGTCCATGGTCAGAAACGCAGTTTACACAAGAAAACACATCGTATCTTGTGTGCAGTGAATTAATGAGTGGATATCCATTAGAAAGGACTAAAACCCATTACTTACCATCCACGCAGGAAGGTCGGTTTCTTGTTGTCCCAGCCACTTTCCCAGGTAGACAGGAACACTTCACTGTTTGTGACCGTTCCTCTATACGGTTCTTGTTACAACACCTGTGGGCTGCAATCACTTCGCAGGTCCCTCCTTCTGTCAAGACAATAAAAAGATGGACATTAATTATTTCTAACTCCAGGGCTCCTGTGGTGTATTAAAATACACAGACAGGTTTGGAGAAAATGACAGCAATTATAGAGGGGCCCTGTGACATACAATTACTAAAGAGCTCTCTTCCATGGTCCATTGCAGCCTCAGAGAACCCAGGCATTCAAGTGCTACACTCAAAACAGTGAAGAATGCCAGCAAATAAGTAAATGGGCATCTCGAGATGTCATGATTCTGGGTTGGATGTAATAGAAAGCATAGAAAGCAGTGGAATAGCAAATGCCTGGAGCTTATATGCCAAGTAAAGAAACCACCTGATTTAGATGTTCTGTGCTGAGCACTCTTACCTGTGCTATTTGCATGTAAGGTTCTCTGAACACCCACTAATGAGAAGCAAAAACCCAGTGATGCAGAACCTACAAGGCTATAAAGTGGCCAGGAGTCAGGTCCCTTTTCCACTGCCTACCCATGATAAGGGGGCTGAACTAAATAAAAATCTAGTCCAGAATCATTGTCAAAGCCAGATGGCATGCACAAGTGAAAGGGAGAATTTCTAGAAGGAATGCTATGTGCTTTCTGTGACATGGCTACATAGGACACCATTTAAATTGGTAGGGCTCACGCAGGCATGAACCAATGTATATGTGTATCATAATGGATCCCACTCTCTACTAGTTCCTGGGAAGATGAGCTCCTAGGTCAGGGTAGATGTTGGTAGCTTTGGATTTTGCTGTTGTTGTTAAGCAGCCCGTAAACCAGTCATTTTTTTCTATTAGCCTCTCAAGTGCTGAAATTAAAGGACTGCATTGCCACAGCTGGCTTGGGTCAGTTTCTTCCATCTGGAAGCAATGAGCTTTTCAGAGTTATAAAAGATATCAAGAATTAACTTTCCTATCATCAAGTTTTGAATTCAGAGACAATGGATTTTTGTTTTACCAAAATGGGCTCGTAGAATTCTTGACCTTATAATTTTTACCTTTTGGCATTCAGTAAACATAGCAAGAATTTGTTGGACAAGTGCTCTATATGATACTGTTATAAGCTCTAAGGTGACTGTCTACTATCCAGATACATAGAAGGTAACACAGGCAAGTGGAAAAAGGGGACAGAAAAAAACCGGATAATTAAGACAGTTCTCTGAGAACTTAGCTACAACACAGTGTTTTAGGTACAGTAGAAACAGGGCATGATGTAGTTCCCTCCACCAGTCATTGGAAAGTTTAGAGAAATTTTGTTGCTTGTAATCTCTGGGAGAAGCAAGATGCCACTTGCATCCTAGTTAAAGAAATGGATGCCATTAAACATACTACAATGCCCCATGACAAACTGCTGTAGCAGGGGAGGACCTGGCCCCCAAATATTAATAACAACTGCCACAAAGCCTTCATCTGCTGATGAAGAAATACACCAAATTGACCCATATTAGATAGGTAGTTCTGTCTCCTACAAGAGAAGAGAAGATCCCAAGGCTTAACCCACTGATTTTCATTAGAACTTCACTCTTTCCACTTAGTATTGGAGGGTCTTAGTTTCCTCATCTGTAAAGTGAGAATCATAATCCCAACTCCTACAGCAGAGGATGTGCAGATGTAGACTAGAGAACATGCCCACCTAAGGAGGTTATCAGTAAGCTTGATGCGTAGGCCAGAGTCCCACAACAATACCTGCAACAAAACTTGCAGAGAGGATTTCTGCCTGGCATTCCTCTCCTTTTGTTTCTTGTTTGGTTTTGGCAGGGATGAGGACCAAAACCAGGGCCTTGTGTATGCTAGCCATGCAGAGTTACATTTCAAGTCCAACTATCCTCTTTCCTGTCTCAGTGTATATGGTCCCTTCTATTGTCTCTTAGCTCCTATCCAGCTCCATCACTGAATCACAGAGGCATAGTCTTGAAGTACCATCTTAGTGCCTATGCATCCAATGCCACTTCCCTCCATCATGTATATATAAACTATGGAGAAAAAGAGGAGGGATATAGAGCAGGGGACACACACAAATGTATATGTATACATATACATGCTTGTGTCTGTGTGTGTGTGTGTGTGTGTGTGAGAGAGAGAGAGAGAGAGAATCCTCAAGAATTTTCTTTGTTACTCAATGCCAAGATCAATTCTTTAGAGAATGTCTCATGATCTCCACAACTATTCAGTCTCTTGGTACTCCATAAATTTCTAATTACCCAGAATTCAATGTTTGTGGTTCCTCCCATTCAAGCTATAAACTAAGACAAGATCAAAGTTATTGTTTGTTTGTTCTTGGTCCTATCAACACAGAGGAAGTCTAGAAGTCTTTTTTTAAATGACTGATTAAATAAGTTAATTAGCAGACTTTACTAGCACTAGGGGTAAGTCTCAGGGTTTGTAAACAGGTAGAGTGGGAGATCCATTTGTAAAGGGAGACTACAGAAAATTTCCAAGATTCTGAGTTGAAAGCCGATGCTCCAATGGGCAATTATGAAGAACTCATCATAACATGTATAACATGATAATCTGAGGCATTGGAAATGTCAATTTATTATTATAGAGTAATTTTAGATTTTCACAAGATTTATGAAGATGGTACTGAGAAGCCCCAAATATATCTCACTCTGCTGTTTCCTGTTTGTGTTATCTAATTACTGACATCTTCAGTATGGTGCGCTTATAGTTTATTGATCCCTGGCATTATGATCCGGTCCTATGGTACCTGCTTGCTTAACAGATTCTGATGACTTTGATGACTGGGAGTCTTTTCATTGGCTTATGCATTGCTTTGACAGGTAGTGACCACTGTAAGTTTGTTTTACTTTTGTTTTGAGGACTCTCTTACTTTCTGATTCTTATTTTTGCTTCAGAATTACACTCTCTAATATATTTGCATTAACCAAAGTCTAAGCTCTCATAGACATTCTTAATTTTAACCTTTTCTACTCCAGGGTTCAACCAGGCAGATGTAATTGCATTCACTTTTCTTATCTCTCTAGGTGTGTCATGGCTGTGACATCTTCTCAAACATTTCTGGCTTTTTAGTAACCTCGGCATTTGGGTGTAGACCGGTCAGGTGTTTTGCAGAATGTCTTTCAATTGGGCTTTATCTAATGCTTGTCTTATGATTAGAGTGATATTATGTGATTATATTAGAGTGATATTTGGAGGAAGATTGGAAAAATAAATGCTGCTCTGGTCCTATCCCACCACAGGTATACACTATCAATCCATTTTTCCCTTATGAGATGATGAATCTTGTCACTGGGCTGAGGTAGTAGCAGTCCAATATCTTCATTGTTATTGTATTTTCCCTTCCTTTCTACCTTGTAGTGTACACTCTGGAGGGAAGTTGCTGTGAACAGTCTACATTTAGGAACTGAGGAGTTATATTCTGTATCCTGAGATTATGATAATGCATAAAAGTATCTGGGATTGTTCTGCATGAGCTTGGTGTCTTTCTCCCCATTTTCACTTACTTACATGTACCTATGAATACTCATGGATTTTATTTATGCGTGATCTTATTTTGCAGTAGGGGGTCATTTAATTGCTTCAAATATTGCTGATTTGAATACTGTGAGGCTTCTTTTGGCTTCTATGTCCCTTTGCCACAGTGACCATTGTTACCTTGGTTTGTTTTTGTCATTATTATGAATACCTCCTCACTTCTTGGCTCTTCAAGATGCTAAACGAGCATATTGTAGATGTCCTAGCCTTATGCTATAATTATGTTTGGAGCCATTTGTCCAAAGCAATTATTGTGGCATTTCAAATATGTACTACACCCCCTCCCTCTCGATACTGAAGAGCAGTCCAAATTCCCTGCTCTACAGGAAGACCAAGGTCCTCCCACTTCTATCTAGGTCCAAGAAGGTGAGCATCCAAACAGGCTACGCTCCCACAAAGCCAGTTCATGTATTAGGATCGAAACCTAGTGCCATTGTCCTTGGCTTCTCATCAGGCTTCATTGTCCGCCTTGTTCAGAGAGTCCAGTTTCAACCCATGCTTATTCAGTCCCAGTCCAGCTGGCCTTGGAGAGCTCCCAATAGATCAGTTCCACTGTCACAGTGGGTGGGTGCACTGGGGGGAGGAGAAGTGGAGTGGGGATAGGGGGAGGGGAGCAGAGGGAGGGGGCTATATGTGGGAGGAGGGGAAGGGAAATGGGAAACGGGGAGCAGTTGGAAATTTTAATTAAAAAAGAATAAAAAAAAAAGAAGATCTAATAGCTGGTTCAACAGGCAGCATTATTTTACAGGCTGTGGTGACTGTTGTATTCTAACATATCCACCATGTTCTATTCCCCTAATCTTCTACACTGCCTGCTTTGCTGAGTACCATGTACCTGCATCTCTGCTCTCAGACCTATAAGCAAAATATGCTCTAAGTAAAGGGGTTAACTGTACTTTCTGCACCTTATGACTTTAAAATATGCAGTTTATGCTTTTTTGCATCAAAAAAAAGTTGAAATACAATTGAAATGGTACAACATATAACTGTTCACCTAGTGAATTTATACATCTTTTCTCTTTTTTATGCTCTTTCTTTTCAGTTACCTCATAACTATGAGGGGAAACAGTTTTCACATTATAAAGTCGAAAAATATGAGGTCTTAAAAGAAAATCAATCACAAAGGATTATTTTATTCTCTAGACATTTAAGGTAGGACATATTATTTGTTTGTCAATGTGGTATAATAATTAAAGTTTCCAATGTTAAAAAAAAAGAACAAAAAAAAAAACAAATATGTACTACAACCAAGAACTAAGGCTTCCAGGCCAGATGAGACAAGATTCAATTGGAGGGCACTTCCTCTTCCTTCTCTCAAGGGAATCCTGTCTCTTGCAGTGTGGCCAGAATAGCAATTTGGAAAGACAATGTCCAGTTGTGGGTGTTACTTCAACACCACCGTCCTTGGCACCTGTATATAGGAGGGATTGCAGAAAAGAAAGGTGGCCAAGCAAGAGGGACAAACAGCACTGCACAGTACTGAGCAGGAAATAGAATGACTTGAACTTGGGACAATGGAAAGCATCTCCCTATCTCTATGCTCACAGGCATGGGATTAGAGTTAATGCAACAGGGCCAATGGTACATTACACTCTCATCCAGTCACCCATGATGATGTTGCTTTAGCTAGCAGTTGTCACCTACAACTTCCTTCAATCAAACTTGTAATAGGTAGATTTCTACTTCATGAAAATACTACTAATTTAAGTGATTACTTTGCTTTAATACCCGGCAGCAGCAATATTTGGAAGGAAAAACAGAACAAGGCATGTGGATGCTCCCAGGAGGCACTTTAAATCTCATTTGATTTACACTCAAGTCAGCACAATGATAGACATACAAGATCTTGAGTGTAGCATGCTGGATCCCAACAACTTTACATGACATCACCCCCAGTATATGAGAAAACAAGTCCCAGACACAATTGATAACTGGATTAGATGAACACAAATGTGACTTCAGACAACAATGCCATTAAAGCAGTTAATTGGGTCTGGAGAGATGACTAAAGCAAAGGTAAAAAACTTGTTACCCAAGCCTGAGGACCTGGTTCAGATCACCAGGACCCATGTGAGAGGGGAGGGTGGCAGGCTTCTGTAATGCCAACACTGTTCGGGCAATGACAGGTAATTCTCGGAGCTCTATGGCCAGTTTGTCTAATCAAATCAGTGATCCCCACAGCAATTCAATATTCAAATCTATCCTGATCATGTAAGTTAAGTATATTTGCTTGTGATGACAAAATGAAAATATGTAACATTTTATAGGAAAAGTTTCCCTTGTGCTAAGTTATGATTTGTGGGGTTTATAGGTCATGTAAAGGAGTCCAGCTGTCTTCATGAAAGGAAAGGAGTCTTCTACCACAGTGCCTAAAAATTTAGTGCAACAAAGTATTCTTTAACCATAGCACTCTGCTAAGGAAGAATGAAAGCAATCACATTTAACCCGTTGCCAGCTATACAAAGCTAGTACTAAATGACAAGCATCGAATGGATGGATGGATGGATGGATGGATGGATGGATGGATGGATGGATGGGTGGATGGACGGATGGATGGATGATGGACAGGCACATAGATACAGAATGTAATTTAAAAAGGTAAATTTCTTTAGCATAGTAACTAAAGTACAGTAAACATGTCAAATGTGGCTCCCCACCCGGATCTATATTTAATATTTCTTAGTGATAGACAGCAGCATCCCATATTTAATTTGATCCATGTAAAATTTCACCAGAAATTGATGAAATTGTAGGAAAGTAAAACCCTGTTTTTGTAGCATAACTACAGAGATTACAAAGTCTATTGTCCACACCAGCTGGCTGCTTGGAAAAGCAGAACGGATACACACACACAAAGCTGTCCGAATCAAAGAGAAGTTTTATCATACCCCTTTCTAGAAACTGGAAATATGGATCCCTTTATTTAATATTATTTGTATTTTAAGGACCACCTCGTGAACTGTCCCTTTAAATCTAAATGCCAAAGTTATTTAGAAATCACAATAATACTTGTCATGCAAATGCTTTTCAGCCTTTTCCGTGGCGCCATTGCCAATCCATTCCCAAATTTTGACTTCATCTAAGTTGAAATGATTTCAAGATGATCTAAGGCCTGTCAGAGCAGTCATTTAAGAGCTCAGAAAATCAGACTTCCCCTTTCTGCATATGGATTATTTGGAAAATGACTTCTGGATTCTGTATGCTCAGCCAATTACCCAGGTGGAATAACTGATTAACTAATGGCAGAGGATACAGTGCAAATAGCAAACAGTTTGGATGCTGTCTGTACTACTCAGATATTCAAATCATTGTTCATCTTGACTATAGACAACAAGTCTATGATAAAGTATCTATAAAAATGCAACCCTCTACCCTAAGTTTACTTTTATGAAGGGTTCTGTTATTTTCCAGTTAGGTCCTATTACATGAAGTGTCTGGTTAATGTAGGTCCTTCAGAAATAGCTAAGTATGTTCAGCAGATAGCAACCTCTTAGCTCTCTCCCTACCCAACCTTCAATAGACTCTCTTGCCTCTCACCCTCTTCACTTACCTTCACCCAGGTGCAAAGGGAAAATCCCTTGCAAGGGAACCCCATGGGGCCATTGCTCCCTTTACCATTCCTCTCGATCTCTTTGGTTTGTCAGAGCTATGAGTGCATTATCAAATTTACTCTTAAAAGGAAAAGAAAATTTCTAATACCCTCAAAGGTGATAAGAAGTCATCATTTTAAGATTATTTTTGGCAGCATCAACTCTCTGCCAAACCCAAATGCTCCAAGCAAGAGATCTCTCTTTCTCAGCTCCTTGCATCACTGTCTTGCTCTATACAAGAGAGAAGACCCAAGGGAGATGGATTGCTAAGGAAAATGTTTCTTTTCAAAGGACTCCGCACTGATGGCAATTGCGTGTCATGATGGAAAGGGAAAGCCTAGAAATGATTGGCAGCAGATGATTAAAAACGGAACTGAAGGTTGTCATCACAACCAGAATTCACCCCTGGATTGGAAAGCTACTAAAAGTAGCCTATACTAAGCAACTAATTCATTCTGGGCTACAAACTGGGACAAACCAGTTGAAAATGGTCACTTGTAGGAAGTTTCTTATGTCTATTCCTTTTCATCTGTCAAGGAAAAGTATTTATCTGTGTGTTGATGGCTTTACAAGCAAGAAGCAGCATAGTGAGATAACTTAAATTACCACAAGAGCAGGCTTTTTTGGGAAAAAAATAATATTCTAGGCCAGGAGATACAATGAACCTCTTTTCTTTCCCAGAAAACAGAACAAAAATGAACACTTGGAATTTCTTCATTTGCTCTCTCTCTCTCTCTCTCTCTCTCTCTCTCTCTCTCTCTCTCTCTGTGTGTGTGTGTGTGTGTGTGTGTGAGAGAGAGAGAGAGAGAGAGAGAGAACCCACAATTCAAAGTCTTCTTCGAGTGCTCCTCCTGAATCAATACACAAAAGTTTTTCTAATATATGTTTATACACTTCACATAATTCTCCCATAATAACATTCAGAATGCATGGTTTTGATGTTAAAAAATAATGCTCACCTTTGCTATAAAGCTTTTGCAGAGCTTATTTTCTAAGTGATGGAATTGATTACATGTCTGTGATAGATGGAAAGGAGAAAGAAGCAGAGAAGGGAAGAACTAATGGAGAGTGAGTATAGCCAGATAGGAAACATTGGTATATGAGAAGAAAGGCTAACCATTAATTTTTATTGTCAAATATTATGATTGTATAAACTCTTTGACATGCACACAGCTATGTTATGGTATTCAATCCATGCTTTCCCATAACTCTCCCCAGGTCCCCACCCCTTCCCAAATAAATTAATATTTTGAACATTTTTAAAAAGTTGTCTTTATATTTTCTTTCTATAGAAATAAAGAAGTGACTTCCAGGACACCTAAAAACTTTCAACTTTGAGTAGAGGTAGAGTTAAAATATACATAAGCTTTTTATTCTAGCTGAAATAACTTGGAAATGAAGTAGCAACTAATCACACACACACACACACACGCACACACGAATGAAGCATGGGTCTTTATCAATAGCCAAGCAAGGATAGGTGTTTAAGGTCCATGATGGAAAAATCTTGGTTTGCATCTTGAGGAGAGGGAAACCTCAATTGTGGAACTGCCTCTGTAAGACTGGCCCATGGGTGTCTCTGTGGGGCATTTTCTTAACTGGTCATTGATGTAGAAATGTCCAGCCCACTGTGGGTGATTGTTCATTCCTGGACGGGGTGAGCTTGGGCTGTAAAGGAAAGATAACTGAATGTGAGCTATGGAGTAAGCCAGTAAGTGACTTTTCTCCATGTTCTCGTTCTCTGCTTCAGTTTCTGCTCTCATTAGCTATTGTAAATTCCTTACTTAGCATCCCTTGATAGTGGACTGTGACCTGTAGAATGAAATAAAACCCTCCCTCTACAAGCTGCTTTGGTAACAATGTTTATCACAGCAACAGAAAGCCAGCAAGAACAGAATCAACACAATATTTGGAGGAAATTAATAAAAACTTAGGTGGAAGTATGTTAAGACTGACAAGATTAATTGGACACTTAGATTTTCACTTTATTTCAAGTAGTTCCTTTCTTGAAAAGCTGTAATAAGTAAGATAAAGCAGAGTCTTTGAGATTCGTTTTTATAGGACTTCCTGATCAGGCTTTAAAAATAGCTCTTTAGGAATCTATTGTAGCGGATGTCAGAAATGCATATTTAAGACTCTGTTAAAAATGCTTTATTGACCCAATGGGCTGGAAGGAAGCACCAAGTGTCTCTCTGTCTGTGAATCATTGGCAGGAGAGACACTAATGGATCTTCAAGCATAGTCTGGTCAAACAGGGCAAAATGGCTGCTTAATGTGTTTAGGTTTAAGATTAAACAAGTTATCATCTTCTCTGTTCCAGGGATCTAGGCATGTACAAGACAAATTTTAAATAAAGAAGAAGAAATCTGGGAAGAATAACCACGTCTGATGCAGCATACAATGGGAAGGCAGTACATAAAAGCTGGTTGCTAAGGTTCAAATCTTGAGATAGGATGGTTCCTCTTATTTTTCATCTCACACTTTGGTTTCTCAACTAAGAAGTGGATGATAGTGCCAGCTTTATAATGGTGCTTTGAGGACAAGGTACAGGGGTTAAATAGTACAGATAGATGACTACCATGATGCTGGGTTCAAAGTAGTTACCAAAGGAAATCTGATGCTCTGATGCTGTGGGGATGGTCTTAGACTAGATAGAAATATTGATGGGAGTAATAATCTCTCAGTATTTTTCCTCTTTCTGTCAGCATGAGCCAGGTGTATCTTCTCCTCTTCACTTTCAGTGACTAGGTGGCTATATTCAGTTCTCAAATGCCCCTGAAATAAAATACTAAAGGACCATTCAGAGCAACTCATATTATTCATCAGATTCTTCTTTTTAGGGAAGAAATGACTTATACAGTAGATACAGCAGAACACAACTGTATGCATCATTTTTATTAATGGCTGTATTCACATGAGAATAAATTTTACTTAACAATAATCTTAGAATAGAAAAGAATCACTAATTCTTGACTATTTGTTATATAAAGTCAGATTTTTGTTCCTTAACAGTAAGGAAAGCTTTGTTTGACCCTGAAGATTGTGGTCCCTATAATGAGCTGGACATTAAAATGCCTTTGGTTTATTCTCAGGTCTATCAGTGAATTTTTATTTATTAAAATGAAATAGAGAATATAACTTGTCTAATGATTCTTCATCCTCAAAATATGCTTGGTCTAGACTTACCCTCAATACTTTGTAAATTGCTGTGGTGTTGGAAATTATTTATTGTCCATAACATAATTATTCAAGTAAAGTAAATATGAAATAAATAAAAATAAAAGCAAATACATGGGAATATTCTCTCTCAAAGATGCATTTTCATCCTGGATGACCATGAATGTCTCTGGAAACTGAATTACAGCATATGAGCTTTTTAAGCATCCCTGAGCTATAATCTACAACAATAAGATGTGTTCTAATTCTGTTGTTAGGACTCAAGATAATAAAATGTTTCTGCCTACCATTCTATTATAAAGTAGGACAGTTTTGGTCTAAGTCTTCTTCAGGCCTTCTTCAACCACATGTTGAACCAAGTTTACTGGTTTAACTAGGCAATGGGCAATCTGACTTTCTCCTTTGGTAGCCTTCAAGGCTGAGTTTGATACCGGGATAATTTCTTGACAAGACACAGGATATCCTATTTCATATTAGGAACCCTCGTGACTATGTTAATTTCCCTAGGATTATACGAAAAAGTGGCATTGAGGTTGAATATATTAATGCTGAAATGATATTTCAAATAATAAGTCTGTCTCTGGTTACTCAGCTCAGGGACTAAGGTTACAAAATAGTGCCCTCTTTGTCTTGGTTCCTCAGAAATAAAATGTTCTCTCTTTAAGGGATATTGAGAGTATTAGACAGTTGATAGGGAATTAGTAAAAGTATAAGCATATAATCTCTTCTTACCAATATAAAAATGCAATTTGTTTTTTGAAAATACTACTGGAAGAGGGGCATTTGTTCCAGGTGATGGCTGAAAGACAGATTGCTGATTGGTGGGAATGGCTGCATTTATCTTTCAAGTGCTAGGAGCCTCCTGTCAGGGGCCACATGCGCTTGAACTGTTCATCTGTGGTAATGTGGTAATGGCCTCTTCATCATGCTCTTTCATTGTCTACGTACCATGCCATTCATTTGGAGTCTGTGTTTCCTCATTGCGTATACTTAATGACATCCAATAATGAATATAACTTGGAATAAAAGAGTATAGAAGTGCAGCAATATGTATGTACTTCAAAAAATCTCTTTAAGGGATTTCCTCCCATTATCTTCCACTGAAGGTAACACAGCACTGATGATACACAAGAGCCTTCATGATAACATGAAAGAGCCACTATTAAACAATGTGATGTTCACAGCCCATCACTGCTACACCACAGCTATTTTAAGATCTCTCCTGCAGTTAAATGACAACATACTCATGGCACAGTATTACTGAGTTGGCTTTGTGCAAAGCTGACAGAATCAAAACACGATGTCTGATAACTTAGGTAAGGTAGTTGAAAGACACAATCCTCTGGAATATACATTCTCACAATGATGCCCATTGGCGGATCTTCTCACCACAAACTCTTCTTAAACTACAAGCCCTTTCTTCAGCATGCCTGGAACTTGAAAACCACGTACAACACATTAGATTTGACTTTATCTGTGGACTAATTATTAGCAACCTCTTAAGCAAGTAACAAACAAACAAGAAATTAGTGTTTCGGTTAAGTCTATTCTTTCTTTAATAAAATGCTTTGTCAGGAAGCAGTCTCTTTGGCAGTGGTTCTCAACCTTCCTAATCCTTAGACCCTCTAATACAATTCTTCATGATGTAGTAGCCCCCAACCATAAAATAATTTTATTGCTACTTCATAACTGTAATTTTGATGCAGTTATGAAGTAAAATGTAAATATCCATGTTTTCTGATGGTCGTAGGTGACCCTACCTGGGAAAGATTATTCAACCCCTACATGTTTGAGAATGCTGTTTTATTCTATCAAAGACTGTTGTGGGTTTTGTTTTTGTTTTTGTTTTTCTGTTGTTGGTTTTAATCTCAGATATCCATGTATAGGTAGAATGGTTAGAAACATAGTCATTGAGATGAGAGTTTGGATCTGGGAGCAATGCTAACATGATTTTGATACCTCTCCCATGCTTTATCAGATATATTTAGGTCAAGGAAACCATGATACCTTTCTTGCCTATTTTGTTAATCTGAGAAGTAGAGAACAGTCATCTTTAGTCCCTTATGAGTTGTAGTGAAGATGAATGAGTGAATACAAGCAGAACATTGGCACAGGTGGAGAATGGAAAGCACAATGCAGTTGTCTTCTGTGGTAGGTTGTACTGACTCTCACTGGCAGCTCTCTCTTCTCTCATTCCAAGGCTGGCCATGGAAGCTTGCTACAGCTAAACAACTGGTTGTTAGGAGAACTGACATGTCACAACCACGCTGAGAGCTAATTGACGTGCAAAACCCTCCAGAGATCCCCCTTTTGCTATTACAGCAGCTAGCAATATTTTAGACCAGAGGTCAGCAAACCTTTTCTATAAAGGTTCAGACTGTAAATATTCTCAGCTTTGTAGGCCTTCTAGTAAGGGCAACTGCCAAACAGTGCTGTTATATCATGTAAATAGCTTCGAGCAATATGGGAACAGGTGAGCATGGCTGTCTACCCACACCGGTGTTATTTATGGAAACAGAAACTTGAATTTCATGTGATTTTGATGTCTCATAAATCATTTCCTTTTGATTGTTTTTCACAGGCATTGAAAAAGTAGAGATTTCTCCTAGCCTTTAGACCATCCAAGTCTAACGGTGAGCTGGATCTGGCTGTATAGAGCACAGTTTGCCTTTCTTATTTCAGTTAATGGCCCCTCCAGAATGCTTGCCCCTGATGAACTGAAAACCCAAGATTACTGTTGAATCATGTCTTACAACCAACTAGTAAACTTTGTTACTTTTTTTTCAGCCAATGACATATAGATAAGTTGTTGCTGACAATACAGCAAGGTCCATTCGCTATATTATCTTTTAAGTTGACGAGACTAAATGGGGTACATTCAACCCTTTGTGCTTTTATATAACCTCCACTGATGATGCATTTAATCACAGTGAGAATGATGGGTGGAGGCACCTCCAAAACTTTTGCCCGCTGAGAGAGTCTTCCAAGTCTCTGCCTTCTGTGAGTCACTTCAAGGAGATAGATATTTCTGCTCAGCTCCGGCTGAGGGGCTGACCCTTGTCACCCTGGTATTTTATTGGCTTGGCTGAGAGGTAATAATAAAAGTCTATATTTATTTATAATATGAGACTGTGTTTCATGTCAACAGCCAGGGAGATCAAACATCACAGACATTTAAGGGGAAAGGAGGCAAACAGAAACTGATTTGTGCTACACGTGGTAGAAGTCATTAAGGATGACTCAGGTAGAAAAACTTATTACTTCTCCCTTTGACAGTGATGACAATTTAATAGCATTTGACTCCACCAAGTTGCATATGGCATCAGGAGGCATTGAAAGAGACGGTTTATCAAGATGATAAACAAGGTTTCATTTCCTCCCTGGCTGCATGGATGTGATCAGAAGTCTAAGGCCACCTGAATTCACTTAGGCTGGCCACAGGCAGACACTAAGCTACCAGGGGACCATCTGTGCCTCCCTTTAATGGACCTCCTCCAAGCAGGCCAGCAATCGAGGAGGCATGCTTGCGTGTGTGCATGCACAGCAATTGCAGGGTAGACTGAAAGGCAGAGGGAAGGATGTTAATTGTTTTAGAAACCCCAATAAGTAGGATATTCATGAAGTCCAGTTTCAAATTTCAGAGTGAGTTTTGCTTTGTGGATGGGGCAGTTATAGCAAAGCAGGGTGTTTAGGATCTCATTTTGTGAAGATGGTAAAATGAGTTTGCATAAGGAAGAATAATCAGAGACACTCTTATTGGACTGTTTCTTCATATGGCTGTTATCATATTCATATGCCACTGTCATTCTGCAGCAGACTCTGCTCTTGCTACAGCTATTGTCTTCTGTTCCTGGTAAGCCAGTAGCTTTTCTCCCTCATCCCCAGCTCATGAAATAGGATAGGCACTGGTTTTAGTTCCAGTCCCATAAGCCTCTCTCCTGAGTGTGCTGATCCTGCCATCTCTAGATCTAACAGTTCTGGCAATTGGATTCAAATTATTCACTGTGAGACCAAACCACAGAACATTTATACCTAGAAAAGAATACAATTTACCTATCTCACTGATGGAGAGATATACATGGAGCTTGCTCATACCTTAGCACCATGGTAGAAAAGCCAGCAAATGAATGGGATCAATGCAATGGAGGATTGGAAGCATCCCCAACACAGCTGTTAGTGCCCTTTGCTGCAGTTATGCCTCTAGTTGGAAGATGATCTTCTGACAGAGAGTAATTCTTCTGCTAGTTTCTCTTGACTTTGAATTCGCTATTTTTTGCCACTCATACTGCAAAGAACCGTGAAGTTAATGTGTGCTAAAAATATCAGGAAGATTATATTTTATTTCTCTTATCTTTGTAGGTGACTGTCTAAGTTGAACATTTGTGTCAGCTTCCCTTTCCTCGGAGGATCCTTCCTTACTCTCTCAGGTCATTGATACCTTGTTCCTCTCATGCTGTACCCTCAGATCACCGTGACCAACACTCCAGCACTTCCACAATCACATCTCTACAAGCATGTGTCAAATATCTTATCATCGTTTCTTGTAAGAAATCAAAACCCCATAGGGGAGTGGTCACACATGTTTTCACTAATGGTATTATCTCAAGTGGTCAGACTTTGGAAATTGTTTTTGCCCACATAACACATTCCTCCGTGTCCATGGGGAATTGATTCTAGACTCCCACACAAAGGCACCAATATCTGGGGATGTTAAAATCATTCTATAAAAATGTTGTAGCATTGATATAAAATTTACACACTTTGAACTTCTGTGTATTAGATGAGTAACTTACATTCTTTCCCTTTATAATACTTCATGGCAAGAATGGAATTTGTGACTTACTCTTAACTAACACAATATATAAAGAGTGATTGTATGTAATTATCAAAATTTCAGCCAGAACGGTGGTTTATTTGGTAAAATACTTGCCACATAATCATGAGGACATGAGTTCAAATCTCCATACCCACATTTAATAAGAGTCAGCCTTGGGGATCTGTACCTGTAATCATGGTGCTATGGAGTGAAGATAGGGGCATCCTCTGTAGTTTGTTGAGCAGCTACCTACTCTAGCTGAGTCAGCAAGCTTCAGGTTCAGGGAGATACCCAGGTTTGAAAAATAAGGCAGAGGGTGATTGACAGAGACACCTGTCATTGACCCCTGTCATCTGCACATACATGCATAAAAGCAAAGATCAAAATTAGGTTGTACTACCTGTCAAAATTGATAAAACAACCCTTCTGATAATACATCATCAGATATAGGTGGATGGATTCTCTATTGCTGGTGCTGAGTAAGTGGGCTGTGGCGCTCTAAAGAAATGTGTATATGGAAAGGATCTAAAGAGAATCTTTCAGATTTTTGAATGCTTCTTTGCCTCTTCAGCAAGGAAATAGAAAGCCTGTCCTTCCTACGGAAGATCTCTAGACACCACCCTTGGGAACAAGAAGTCTCCATTTCCACACTAAAGTGTTTGATGACCGCATGGCCTGAGCCAGCACCTGGGTAAAGTTGGATAAGACTCTAAGAAAAGAAAGTGTCTAAATCATGCCCAGAGTCCAATGCATAGGCACTATGAGGTAATAAATGTGTGTTATTTTAAGACCTCTGTTTGCTTTGTAGGTACCTAATACTGGGTTTAAGCGAATCCATGTGTTTAACAATTTACCTCCACCTCTTTCTTATACCCTAAACATGTATGTGTTCTTAGCTATGGATGAAGGAACTACAATGTAAAAATGGTTGCCAGGTTTGACATTTGAATTTAGTTACCAAGAACATAGAGGAGTCATTAGTATTCATTAGATTTTACAGCTGTGTACATATGGATTTTGTTCTTGGAGAATCTGTTCAATGAGGAGAAGGATTTACAGTTTCTACTTTACTGGGTGTAGCCCTTTGTCCCATTATGGATGCTAGAAGGACTGTCAAGAGCTCTGTTTCCATATTAGGAGTGGAATAAGAAATCTTGATCACATAGACTCCACAGGGATAGACAGGGACTTACAAGTATCCTGAGGACCTTTGTATTGATTATAGGTTTTATGTTTTATAGCTGGCAAATGTCCAACAACAATAGCATCATACACCTTGAAGGGAAATGCTGATGAGCACCACTGTTTACATTTATAACCACTGCTCCTGTTTATCTGTGTCTTATTCCTTTTTATAGTAGTAGTATGGGCTCTTTCCTGTTAATCTTAAGTTTTCACTGTGCAGTAGACAGGAGCTCTAGAATTGTACATTGCCAAACAGTCTTTCCCCAGTCACAAAGTGTGACCAGAAAGTGGGTTTATTTTGACCCAACTTGGCTAAATCAAAATCAAAATGAGGTCTGCATAGAAATGCTTGGTTAAAAGAAGATTTCTTTCTGTTGAACTTGAAGACATGAGCTGACCTTTGGAGAGAATGTGAACTGATGCAGAGAAAAGTGAGAGATGAGAACAAGGAACCAGGATCTTGTGACCCCTTTCAGCTCTCAACACATTGCTGCTGGCTGCTCTCTGAAATTTTCAATTCAGTGGGCCAATATAGTCCCCTTTTATTTCTTTAATCCTTTTGGAATTAAGTCACCAAGGAGTTTTAGGGATTGGCAAGTAAAACCCCATAAAGCATTTAGTACAGTGTTTAAAATGCCCTTCAAACTGGGGTGTTTTGTTACCACTATTTTCTATTATTAGAACTGCTATAACAAAATGGTTGAAATTTTATCATGATAAAATGCATATGTGCCTGACAGAATCACTAACAGCCTCTAAATTTACTGAAAGAGATTGGGAGAGAAAATCAGGTAGGTACTGATTTCCTGAGATTTTTAGAACAGGCAAAGCCATAAGAACACCCCACATTGATTATAGCAATTGATAACAACCAGTTGAACTGATCTTGGTTAGCTGGATGGTAGAGCCTTTGTTGTTATTATGAAATGGCAAATAGCAGAGTCAACAATGGTGGGAAAAGAATTTGGTAAAGAGAGCTGAACTCTGTAATTAGCCAAATAAGGGTTTGACTCCCAACTCTGTAGCTTGTAAATCATGTAGTATGGATTTGTGCCTTAAACTCTGTGAGCTTCTTAAAACTATAAGAATACCTCCTAAGATAACTGTGAAGAACCAACAGCATAGTAATTATGTACTGCTCTTCATAGCACAGCCCAGATTGTAAACTTTCATAGTATTACTTTAGATATTTGAGTTATATTGACCATCATGGATAAAGGAGTTCAGCTGTAAGGTAATGTAAATTAGACCTTAACATTTTAAGTAACAAAATCTTAACTATTACTTAAGTAATGTAAGTGTTATAAATGATATAAATGCATACAAATAATTGAAATGTTAAGTTGTGAGAGTAAAGGACAGCATTTTGCTATGTAATTTAAAAGAATGCAACTCTGAAATACTAAACATATCCCTACATATAAGTTATCAGTGTGTGACCCTGTAATGAATGGCCTGGGACTATGGGTTCTCTTCATTGGTGAGATGTAAGTCTGCTGGCAAATAGTTAAAGAATGGTAATCTGTGAGCAGAAAATGTAGTGTTCAGTTCCCTGAAGAAACATTCATGAGAGTTAATTATGGTCATGAAATAACTCTGGGGAGAAGCTGGCCAATAAAAGTATATATGTTTCAACTTAAGGCTAAAGTTTTCTTCTTCACATTATGCTAGGGTTAATGGGGTTAATGTGGGGACTGGAGCTATGGAGATATCTCAGATTGCTCATACTAAGTTTGTACTGTACTCGCTAATACACAAAAGACATGGAGAGGGATGCTAGATAGGATGGTGCTTGTGAAAATGCAGTCTTGACGATAACAGTGTCTGAGACAGAACTCCTTTCTATCTCCTTCCCAGTTTTGCTTGATCCTTTCTCGGTAAATAAAAAGGTTTTCCCCTAAACAAAATAGAAAGTGACTCGTAAATGACCATGCTCAAGTCAAACCTGGGGAAAGCTGTCATTAAAGATGAGCTGGGAGGAAAATATAAAAGGCAGTCTGGGGAGAATATTTAACATAGGTTAAAATCTAAGTTAAATGGTCTCCTGTTTATTGGAAGGACACTGAGTAGCTCATAAAAGATGTCAACAGGCAAAATGACATGAGCAAGGCAGTGCTTTCACTTCTGTGGAAAACCGTTAGCTTTCTTGTAGGCATGTGCCCAAGAATAATGAGGGCAACCAGGCAAGAAGCATATAAAAATGTTCACGGAAGCTTTGTTCATTATAGTCCCAAAGGAAGCGCTAAATCAACTCCCCTACAATACCAGTCCCTAAAACAAAAAGGGGAGAAAGAATAGAGAACATTAGAACTCCCACCATATGCAGCCCTCACTTCAACAAGGCTTTTTTTTATCATAAAAAAATTAGAAAAGAACTTAAAATTCAGTAAATAATTTAGAACTATTTTCTTTGCCTTGCAAAAATAAAAAACCTCCAAAGAAGGCTATAATTAAGAGTTGATGGGGATAGGTAGAAACATACACATCCAAAACCAACTGTGGTATAAGCTAGATGTCAATTTTTAAACATTTTGAACCTCCTGATTGCACTGTTGAGTTCTACTAAATATTTAAAGGATAAACACCACTGTGATTCCTTGGGTTACTGAATAAAGAAATCCTTGCAAGCACATTCTATAAGCCTAGCTTTACTCAGACACTAAAACCACACAAAAAGAAAGAAGAGGTGAGAGACTGAAGGTTGGAGGACACAAAACTACCACCCAAAAAGAGTTACCATGTCATCATCACCCTATGGTAAATTATCAGGAATTGAAATTAAGAAAGCAACCCTGCCTATAATAGCAACAGAAATATTTTTTTTAATTAGGAATAAATGTAACCAAAAGTCTAAAAGATCTATAATGAAAATCATAAAGCATTGATTGAGCCAATTGAAAAATACACAATAAATGAAAGACACCCTGTGTTGTTCATTGATTAGATGAATCAGCATTGCTAAAAGGTCCATACTGACCAAAAGAATCTACAGATTTAATAAAATGCTGCTAAGAATACCAATGGCCTTCTTCACAGACTAGGAAGTAACAATACCAACCCAAAAATGAGTATGGACACATAAATGTCTAAATACTCAAAGTCACCTTGAGCAAAAAGAATGAAGCAGAAAGTGTCACATTTCCTGATTGAAAATGTGCATTGAAGTTGTAGTGATGAAAACAGCATGGCTCTAGGTAAATCCATGCACACAGGTCAAGCAGGCAGAGAAAAGAGCCCAGAAGTAATTCCACATGCCTACAACTGATTTCCAAAAAGATACACTGGAACAAAAGGAAAGTCTTATCAGTTAGCAGTGCTGGGAAAAATAAAAACTCAGGTGAAGAAGAATTAAGCTAGATTGTTCTCTCTCAATGGCTATCAAATCAGCTCAAAATGTATTAAAGCCTTAAATGTAGGACCTGAAATGATGAAACGACTATAATAAAAGGAAAGAACACTTCATTTAGAATGGGCACTGGTCTGTCCTTCTTTTCTTCCTTCCTTCCTTCCTTCCTTCCTTCCTTCCTTCCTTCCTTCTTCTCTTTCTTTTTCTTTTTCTTTTTCTTTTGGATACATCCCTAAAGCAGAAGAAACCAAAGCAACCAGAGTCAAATGTCTGACTAAACATCCTTGCTTAACAAAGGAAACAATTGGTAGAATGAAGAGACAGCCTCCAGAAGGGGAGAAAATACTTGAAAATTATATATCAGGTAGGAATTGATAAATAGAATATAGAAACAGAAAAAAACAAAAAAAATAACAAAAAGCCCAACTGGAAACAGGCAGTAGAAATATAAAGACAATTCTAAGAAAAGTATACACTATGAATGTTATCATATATGCAAAGGTATATATGCAAAGGAAATGAAGTCAAGAAGACCACTGTTCTTCCATGTTCACTGTTCGCAACAACTATGTGAAGGAAGCAACTGGAGAGTCAACTCAGTTACAAATGGAATTCACAGTATATATCAATCCATATATATATATTAATATTCATATATATATGAATACTACACAGACACCAGAGAACGAAGTCCTTTCATCTGAAACATGATAACTGTAATAAACATAGATATCTTTATGTTAAATGAAGCCAGGCATAGGAAGAGAATATCTATATAATATTGCCTATATGTAGAATATAAAACATGGCTCTCATCTCTCGTATGTGAAAAAGAAATAAACTAATCTAATAGATTAGAGTAGAAATGATGTTTACCAAAGACTGAAGAGAATAAGGAAGAGGGACATATGGATAAATTTCGATCAATGTATGCTAAGTTATAGTAAGAAAAAAATATTCTAATAATTCTGGTATTCTGTTAGCATGAGGTCATCTGCCGAAAACTATCATATACTGTCCCATTTCAGAGGGCTCCAAAAAGATACTTATCACATAAAAATGGTCTATGTGTATTCTGAGGAGACAGATGTGTTTAATCTGAGTTAAACATTATTATACAGTATAACACAAGCTGCTCCAACAGAGGTCCCAGGTTTAGCTCTCAGTGACTATATGGCAACTTACAACTAATTCTAGTTCCAGGGGATCCAGTGCTCTCTAGTGGTACTTATACACACATCCAGGCAAAACTCTCATACACATACAAGACAAATAAAATTTAAATATTTTTAAAATTAGAGATGCTTTCTTTGTTTTTTATTCAGTAGGGCGAGGAGACTACAAGGGAGGGTCAGGAGTAGCAGGGGTAGGGAGGAACAGGGTGAAGGAGAACCACCGAAATACACTGAGGTTATTTAACACCTATATGCAAATTTTTTAAACTGGGGGAAAAATAGCTGGTTATGGAAAAAAACAATAGAGAAAAAGTGAAGGTGAATTACGCATATCATATATATGTAAGGAAATACCATAATGAAACACTGGTTTGTAACATGAATATAAGTCAATAAAAATATCTTTTGAGTGGGGGCTGGAGAGATGTCTCAGTGGTTAAGAGCACTGGCTATGCAGAGGACACAGGTTCAATCCCCAGTATACAAATAACAGCTTATGATTCTCTGTGACTGAAATTCTAAGGGATCCAATGGCCTCCTCTGTCTCTGCAGGCATTGAGTTCATGTGTTACATAGACAAGCAAAACACCCATTTACAAAAAAATATTTTTCCAATAAATATTTTGTCAGATAGCACAACAACCCACATTTCTAAAGACAATCCTATGTTTTCAAAGACTTTGCTGATAGACGATACCAGGAAAACACGTCTGGGCAGTGACAGGATTTGCTTTGCTTTGTAAATTAACCCATCTCAGGTTCAGTATGGTGTGTACTTGACAGGGATTTTCAAGCTTGTGGATTTCTTTTTATCACATAAGACACTTTCTTTCTTTTTAATTCAGTCCACTCTTGTTCAGACTAAATATGTTTTCATCATTTTATATCATCTTCAGTAACTAACTCATTTTTTCCATTATGAATAAGTTGCCATTGAACACAAAGGTTTGTAAACATTGGCAAGCAGCAATGAAAGAGTCATTCAAAGTTGTGACACCTGATTCAGGGAATACGTACCCTATAATACTTATAAAAACACTCCAGTCATGTTGCTTCACTGTTTGCTTTTATTCAACTTATTTTTAACCAATACATGAAAATAGATATTGAATATATTAATAAGGTAGCATGCTGTTTTAATAGGCTCATTTTGATTGTTACACTGTATAATATTTAAATCAGGATAAATACATGTGTCTCCTCACACTATACATGAATCAACCCTTTATGACAAAGACTTTTACAATCCTTTCTTGGAGCCTTTTGAAATGAGACAGTGTCTTACTGTCATCTGCATTCCCCTACTGTGAATATCATACCAGAAATTCTTATTATTTTCATACTATAACTTAACATACATTGGTCAAACTTTTCTCATCCATCTTTCCTCCTTATTCTCTTCAGCTCCAATTTCTGTTACTTATTATTTTAAAAATTGTGTTGTTTTACCTATGATGAGAGATAGCTTCATATTTATGGTGAGAAAAAGTCATAATGAAGAAGTTCAGCTAAATGGACTTTGTGATCATTAACTTCCATATCAGAAAATCTTTTCCAAACCCATAAACAATGACCATAGCTGGTTTTCAATCTAGACATCCTGTAACATGGGGGAAAAATATCAACCCACCCTTGCAAAGAGACAAGGTGTTTGGTGAATCCACAACACTAAAAGGCCATCACATGGAGCTCTCTCTTTCACCCTGACAGAGTTGTTGTCCCCTTCTTCTCCTGCATTCTAAAAAAATGAGGTGGTAAAAACCCCATTAAATAAAACAGAATGTCTTTATTAAGAGTGTCTTGGGCTAGTTGAGTCGTCAGGTTTGGAATTTTGGAATATGGGCTTGATGGGGAATGAAGGGACTTGACACACTGAAGATGCAGCTGGAGTGGTTTTAGTAAATGCTGGGGATTTTTAAAAAATAGCACATAAACAGGATGGTGCTGGTGAAACCAAAGAGCATTCTAGGCAGTGGACAGGCTGAGCAGAAGGCGACTAATAGAGATAAATGTTTAGCATGACATCTCAGAGAAAAAGCAGAGAGGGAGACAGAAAAGGGAAGTGATTTACAATTATGATTTACAGAAACAGAGAAGCATCATTTGATAGTGATTTCAGAACAAGGCCCCAGTGGGATGCTCTTACTAAAATTGCTTGTGTGGTTTCAGGTTTCATTAGTGGAAGTTTATCACCTGAAGCAAACCTAGCTGATGATCACAACCATTTTTCTCTAAGTCCATAATATCCTTTAAAAAACAAATATAAAGTTTAATTCTACTGTTTCCAATATATTCACTCAGTATGATATGACTCCAAAGTCCATAAAGAACCACTACTTTTCTGAATGTCTTGCCAGCTATTTTTTTATCTTAAATTTTAAAATAAGAACTTCAGAGAAAAAATTTACATTTTTTTCTAAAAAAATAATATTATGTTGAAAATTTGAATGTAAATTACATAGAATATCGACTTGGGAACCAAAGAGCTACTATTCATTCATAAAACAGCACAACTTCTTTTGAGGAAATGAGCCTAGATGATGTGGGAGGTCCTTCTATCTTGGTTAATAAATAAAGAAACTGCCTTGGCCTGTTGATAGGGCAGAACTTAGGTATGCACAGAAACCTAAATGGCATGCTGGGAGAAAGGAAGCAGAGTTAGAGAGACACCATGGATCAGCCGAAGATAGACACTGAGAATTTTACCCAGTAAGCCACTGACATATGGTGATATAGAAATTAATAAAAATGGATTAAATTAATATAAGAGTTAGCCAATAAGAAGCAAGAGCTAATGGGCCAAGCACCGTTTTAGTTAATACAGTTTCTTTGTAGTTATTTCAGGGCTAAACTAGCTGGGCATTCGGGGTGAGCAAGCGCCCTGACTCTCCTTGCAACAGATTGGTACCCATGTGGCCAACTAAATCCACAAAGAACCTGAGAGGGCTTGAAACAGAATTCTAAACAAAAAATATACAGAGTTTAACAGAGCTTCTTGCTATTTGCTAGCAGCTTGACACAGCTTCTTTGAGAGAGATTTTCCTGATTCAGCCATAGCAGGAAAAAAACCATGGCCATTTTAAAATGCTGACTTTCTGAGCTATGCTACCAGTGCAACCTCTGGCTCTTTTGGAAGACAGAGCATTTGGATGGGGTTTATGAGCAGACTGCTGCAATTTGCTTAATGGCGGCATCAACTGGCTATGTGCCTAGAGCTGGAGCACTGTGCATGTCTCTCAGAGGCAGTAAACAGTTCTGTATGCTGAACTGTGCAGAGCAGAATGGATAGGCAGTACCGTATATACCATATAAATAGCGCATCTTAAGCTTTAGACTGTGGGACAAGCAGGAAGCACCATATTTGACCTATTAATGTCGCAGCTTAGATTCTTAAGTGCTTAGCATTTTAAGAAGCACTTCTGGTCAGAAAATAATTACACATATTGCACTAAAGACAAATCTAGATGAGTCATAGTGTTGGATAAGTATACATAGGCTTGAAAGAGAAAAGAAAAAGAGTATAGAGAGTTGAAAAAGAAGTAAATCATTTTTTAAAAAGTCTCTAAAGAAACAGAGTACAGATAGTCATAGATTAAAAGGAATAAAGAAAAATAAGCAATGTAACAATGGAAAATTCACAGAGTCTGGATTATGTATACTATTGTGGTTTTTTAAATTTTTTGACTGTGAAAGAGCTAAGTACAGAGAACATTTCACTGTAGTTGTATGGGCTGATAAGCTAAACCAGCTTGTATATTGTAAAGGTATAATGACTTCAAAATTTGGGTCTAAGGACATGTTGCCTGGGAAAAGAGGTTCTTCTTTTGTTTTCACAGAAGATGAGAACCTGTGAATTTCTTCCAGGTGAATATGGTTTCATGGACTAAGACCTACTGAAAGGTCACCATGAACACCCTCAAAAAATTACTTTTTCTAACCGCTGACTGAGATGAACCCAGCACACAGGATACACCATGAAAGACCTGATTAACAGTGACCCCATACAGCAGGAAGTAGTATGGACAGAACTATGCCCATATTCCCAAATATTGTTTATAAATGTTCTTTTCTATTTAAAGGGGGATATGATATATATATATATGTATATATATATATATATGAATAATTTGCATTGATATGGATCATGGTTCATGGATGTAAATTTAAGGTCAGTCTTGTTATATGTATATTTCTGATCTTTATTAAGGTATTGTGTTTGTGTAGTTCATTTAAAACTGTAATGTATAATTAAGAAATATAGGTAAATAGATAATCATCTATAATAGTCAAGCTTGTAATCATGTTAGGTTTTCTAGATATATAGAGATATAGTTCAGTTAGATATTCTTTAAATCTTTCAGAGACCTTCAGAATATGTCATTCAAATGTTTAAGAACTTCAGACTTTTCATTACAGCAAGACATGTCTGTTCCTGGCAGCATCAATTACTCCAAGAGGAAGAAGAGCATTGAAGAGGCTCCTTATGGAGTTTGCTAGCCATTTGAGCAAGAAACTGCTCTTGCCTGAACTTCTTAACTAGACATGCAGAACCCACAGAAAAATGACTGCTAAACTTGCCTAAAGGTGAGATGATTCTTCAGGGTTCCTGATTCATGAAAGAGTCTGCTAGACATTCTGCAGGATACAGATGAAAGTGACTGATAAACTTCCAATATAGGCAGAACTGTCTTTGAAATCTCTGGCTTCATAGAAAAGTCTGTAGGATACATTGGGCCTACAGGCTGAAGATGGATGCCCCAATGGTACAGAAAAATTTTGAGTGACTATCCAGGCAGCAAGATGTCTCTGTAATTTCTAGAATTTTGGAAGTTGCTTACAATGCACTGCCTGTTTACTTGGGTAATATTATATCCTTCTGGGGTCTTTAATGGAGTTGAAGAATTTATAAATATAGAAATGGTTTTCCTTAGTTATGATAAAAGATAAAGTAAATAGAAATATTGTAACTGTAATTCTTGCTTGATGCCTATTTTGTTATATGGTAATTTTACTATGTTAAAGTTAAAACCTTATTTTTTATTTTAAACAGAAAAAGGGAAATGATGTGGGAGGTCCTTCTGTCTTAGTTAATGAATGAAGAAACTATCTTAGCCTGTTGATAGGGCAGAACTTAGATAGGCAAGGAAAACTAAATGGTATGCTGGAAGAAAGGAGGGAGGGTTAGAGAGATGCCATGGATACACCGGAGACAGACACTGCCATGTGACGATATATAAACTAATAGAAATTTGTTAAATTAATATAAGAGTTAGCCAATAAGAAGCTAGAGTTAGTGGGCCAAGCAGTGTTTTAATTAATACAGTTTCTATGTGCTTATTTATAGGCTAAGGTAGCTGGGCAGCCAGGACATGTAAGCGGCGTGGCTCTCCTTGCAACACTTAGATTAACTGAATAGGGGATAAATCTTAATAATATCAGTATTGGGGAAAGTAAAGTGGAAATTTCTTTGTCTTCCAGTTTTCATGTCCTCAGCACTCATCCTAGTGCTTGTCATGAAGTTATTTGTCAGTCAGTGCTGAAGTTAAAACACATAGTAAGCCCTTTACAAGATGCTCCATTGAGACCAATTCCATGGTAAATTGGTATAAATTTCCATGCACAAAAGTTCCTTAGGCTGGTACTATTCAATATATAAAGCATAAAAATAGATAGAGACAGGTCAGTGGGTAAATGCCTGCTGTGCAAGACTGAAGACTTGAGTGCATGAACCCCCTTAAGTCCACATAAACTAGACACAAGACACTAATTTATAATTAGTGGTTCCATGGAAGAAGGGGAGGCATAAGGAGGAGAATTCCTGGACAATCCAAGGGCCAGATGACCTGGTGCATGGTATACACAAGATGGAACAAGAGACCCCAAGTCAATCAAGATAGAAGGAAGGAACCAACATGCAAGGTTGTCCTCTAACCTCCATGTGATGCCATAGCTCATGAACATGCATACAAGAACAAGAGAGAGAAAAAGGGATTGTCAAAAATAAATACAAAGTCGACTTATAAACCTGGAATTAATAAATAACCCTAAACGATACTTTTTATTACTGTATTCCAATTGCTCGCTCCACTTTCCAAGGGTTTCATAGTGTTTTGAAACAGACCCCTCACAAATTCAGCTACCATTGACCATCTTGAGCCAAGCATTGAGAATATTAGATATGTGAAAAAATATAATTATCACTAGAAGAATATAGTGTGGGTTTATGGTGGCACAAATTTCTGGTTCTTCTTTAGCTGTCACAAAGAGCTTCCAGAAGTGTAGATTTGATATTAATTTCCCCTGTCCTGGTAGTTTAAGTTTTCATTCTTAAGAAAATATCTACAATATCGGTTGCAAGAAAGAAAGACCAAGGCCCAGAGTATGCCTTGTGGTTTCTGGGTTTACAAAGAAAATCTTGAGCACACTAGTGAGTGGATGTAGGGCAAGCTCATGCATTTCCATATCAAACCAACAAACACACGGGAGAATGATCTGTCTTTGTAAACTAGAGAATCTTGCAAATTGATCTCATGGGAATGTTTTCCCAGGACCTGAATCTTATGCATACATTTCAATAATGAATCAAAAGGAAATGGAACCATCTCGAATAAAATTAGCCTTAGGCAGGCAAAGTTTTAAAATCAAACATTTTTAACAGACTCTGTGCCTACTAGCTACAGAGAAGACATCCAAAAGGCTAGCAGGAAATTAAGCCACAGTACAGGACTAATTCACAAACTCCACAGCTGGCGCTCCAATGTTGGTGAGGGCAGAGTTTCCATCAGGATATATATGCTCATTCACATGGAAGGCCATAGCAAAGCATTTCTGTAGGCAGGCTGTTTCACCACAAAATGAGAGGCTAGACTGTGCACACAGCACCCCACAGGAGTCCTCAATGCAGGTGAAATGGAACTGGAGGTGGACTTGTTAGATATGTGTTCTTTGTACTATCTACACGAGAGGGTCACCACTTCACCAAAAAAAAAAAAAAAAAAAAAAAAAAAAAGTTGGGAAAATGTGGTCAGGAATATAAATTTTGATTCATAATAAAGAGCCTGGATAATTCTTAATCCTTTACTTCCTCATCGGCAAAACAACAGGACGGACAGAATCAGTACTTAGGTTGCAAGGACTCAGTTACATACATTGCTTTGCTTGCAGCAAAAACAACAACCTTTTCCCCGAAAGTCCAGATAGCAAGTAAATGTGTGAGGCTCAGGCGGGCTTGTGAACTGCCACAAGTGCACACTGTACTCTGGTGGATCACAAAAGCAGTCACAGAGAAGTAAATGATGGATGAATGTCTCTCCAAAACTTTGAACAAGAAGAGGTGCATGTTGCTCAGATTGTAATTCACAATGGCTACAGACTGCCTGATAATATTATTATATACTTGGCCCATTTTCCAATGTTATAAACACTGAGTATAATGGCACACATTCTAAACTCAGCACTTTGGAGGTGGAACAGGAGGATCTAGAGTTCTAGGTCATTCTTGGCTCCACTGAGAATTTAAGGCCAGCCCAAACTAGAGAAGCTGTCTCAAGTAGGGTAAGAATAAGAATGAGCAAAATCCAATAGTATATTACAAATAAATCCAAGCACGACAAATATTTAAGATTGTTTGCCACATTTCACAAGCTGCCTTATCCATATTAGTTTACCCTGTCTTGGACTTGTAATGCAGCTCAAGTGATCAAGAACTAGCTCAGCACACACAAGGCCCCGAGTTCAGGTCTCACCACTGCATTAACAAGGACTAGTACTGAGCATCAGAATCCCTAGCACTCAGGAGTTGGAGGTAGGTTTTGCAGAGGTTCAAAGTTATCACCGGCTATTTAATGAAGTTCAAAGCCATGTTACACGAGACTGCACCTGAAAAAAATTAAAACATACACTAACCAAAATGTAACAGTGTCTGTCCCTTTCAAGGTAGAAATGGAATCCATTTCTGCTTTAACAAGGCGACACAAGGCCAGGGACTATAAGCAATTAATATAATGCCACATAGTTGTTGACCTGAAAAGTGAGGATGGAGTGCAGCTCCTCAAGCTTTGCCCTCTGTGCCCCTCATACCTGCTCTTTCGGACTGTGATGTAGGAGGAATATGGTTTGCAGAGGTTACACTATCTGGTCAGCTTTACACCCATGCATAACTGAAGAGGTTCTTTCTAAACAAGCAAGATTCTCCGTGTCTGGAATGATGTGGGAGACAGTTCTCTCATCCCTCACAATGGCCTCCATACTTCTGTTATCTTACTTCATCCCAATTCCCAGGAGAAGAGTTTCTATTACCATCTCCATTTGGCAGGTGAAAGAGTTTGAGTCTCAGAGACATTAACTTTCTCACCTCGGGTCACATAGAAAATTACAGAGCAAGGACAGAATCCCCAAATATTAGATTCCAGGGTCTAAATGTCAAGGCCTTTAAACTCTGCACCAAAATGTCCCTTTCAGCTCAGAAATACATATAATTGATAGAGACTTGATTAGACCTCAAGAGCTCACATCCTGATTGTTTCTCAAGACCTTTGGAGATGGGTTGACATACCACACACTAGTGTCCAAGTCAGAAGACAAATAAAAGACAGAGTTTGAAGCCAATGAAAAGTCAGAGGTAAAAGATCATTCCTTTGGTGCTGTTAATCCCCTTGCTGCTCTGCCTGAGCAGCCTGTGGAAAGCTTTGATGTGCAAGGGTCTAACTTATCTCTGCAGAGACCCCAGTCACGTGGACTGGGGTGAGAGATGAGCAGAAGTTTTCCTAGGTTGCATATTAAGATCAAGTGGGGCAAATAGATGGATGTACATCCCCAAAATTGTAAAAATTAAAGGGTAGGGTCATGTCTTTAACTTGACTGCCTACTTGAGTCGCTCGCATATGTATAGTATTTGGCACAGAGCCCGACACAGAGGTACTTTTAAAGTCTTTAATTGGAAATGTTAAGAAGGATAAAACAGGTTTCATATCTGTATTAGTGCACTGAGTGGAACAGGGGAAAATGGTTTGTGGTGCTCCTTGGAAATCACATGCAAGTAAATTTGCCATTGATTTTCCCCAGACCTGAGAGTTGGCTGGGTGTATCTGAATACAGAATGCATTGATCATGACATTTTAAGGTTAGCCATGACATCTGATTTTATTCCATTTGTTTTTGCTTGCATGGGGTAAAGATGCCAGTAAGTCTTGAACTGACTCCAAGTCTGTCTTGTACAGGTAAGCCACAGCCCACAACTTGAATCAGTTGTATTTGAATCAAGAAAGGCTTAGAAATTAGTTGTAAGGTTATGAAAAGCCTGTGTAGATAGAGACATAAATTCACATCACTTGCCAGAATGGGATACACAATAGAAGCCAGTCTTGGTGGGGACAAAGGGAAAGTTTACCTCTGAATAGGACAGCTGCTCAGCAAACAGAGTGAGAAAGAGGAATGAGGATTATTTGTGTTTGGAAGGATTAGACTCTAGGTGGAAACTCTGAAAAACAAAATAAAACAAAAGTCTGGAGGTATCCGGTCAAAAGAGGATCTGCTTATTTAAAGACCAGGTCCTAGTAAGACGGAGCCAGATACATCCATTGGTAAACATTCCATCTATACCATTATCTTGAATGTGATTAGTCTTAGAAGGGTGGCATTGTCAAGAAAGAATGGTAGCTAAGGATGATGTTTTTACTCTCACACTGAGGGATAATTTTTGTGGGCAAGGAAATACGAGGTATTGAAAGTCATATGCTCCACAAAGGATGTAGAGAGACAGTCAGCCCAGATAACCAGATGAGGCTAAATTAAAGTTCCTAGCAGGGATGAGGCAATTTTTCTCAGAAGTAAGCTTGAATAACTTAATTAAAGAACAAAGAAATAAGTTGGTTTCATTAAAGCAAAAGTGAAGACAACACACTGTACTGATTTTTAGAAAGATGGGGGAGGGGTAGATATAGAATGTAGCATGGTTAAAAGTCACTTTATTTACCATAGACTATGCATGCCAGAGTACCTAAAAAGCCAGCTTTCTGTGATAAATATTGATGCATTAAACTTTCACGGTCAGCAAACGTGTACCTCAAATTTTCTGTATTTGTTTCACACAGTAGGGGAATTTTTTCTTTTTGTCATATGGGTTAGAGCAGGGAGCAGCTGAGAATGGCTAAGGCTCTCAGGATCTGCTGTTCCTCGCTGTTCCTCTTCATGGGGACAGTCCTTCAGACTCCTCCATTCTTATGATTACCACACAAACATGTATGTCCATGAAGTAGGATTCCTGCCTTCCAGCCTCAATGGTCTGCCCAGGACTGGTCAACAGCACAAACCGGAAGGGCATGTGGAATTCCCAACTCTGATGAGCTCCTGAGTGGAGGGTTACAATCTCAGGTATGGATGGCTGTTTTGTCATGAGGACTGAAGTATAGGAAAGGTACTGATACCTCACCCAGTCTGTTTCTGAGTCTCCAATGCATTGCTGCCCCGAGGCTCTAGGATACACTGTATTTTCTTACAACAAATTTCCTCCTTAAACATTTTATTCTTTCTTGAGTGGGTTTCCACTCCCGTCAAATAAGAGCCTGAACTAATACAGAAATAGGATTGAGCTATTTGCAGAACCCATTCAGTTTTACCCGTGAACAGGGGTCCTAACAAAATGAATGTTTGCTAGGCAGAGTGACCCAAGTATTCAGTTTGAATACTGATAAGCATTTTCCACACATTGCAGTTAGATTTAAAAAATCTGGTCCTAAATTAAGATTGGCATATCTGGGCTTCCAGATGGTGACTCATATCTTGAAATAAAATGAAATGACTTCTGTCTCTTACGGTAGTTTTGACATCACCATTTATTACAGAGCCAGGGTGTGTTGGTGACTGCTGTGTAAAACCCTCCCAGGCAGACACCTTTATCAAAAGCTTCAGCGGGGGTTGGGGGGACAAAGTCGATTTGGGGACAGGAGACCATAGAAAGGGCAGGAGTTGAGAACAAGTGATCTGGGCATACATTTTCTGTTTTTTTGAATAGCATGAGTCACTGTGGACATTTTTATTTGGATGACAATAAACAAGTAGAATAAAGAAAAGAGTATGCTTTTAGAGCGGATTTACTCAGAGGTTCATGTCTCACTTCTTTTATGAAACCTTAACTCTGTTACCTTCCTGAACTTCCATTGCCTCATTTGTAGCATGAAAACCACAATTTTTCTCTGCTATAGAATTTTAATAAAAAAACTTTAATAGAAGCTATGGGCAAGGCAAATATTCACTGGATTGTAATTATTATTATTAGGTCAAATAAAGTTGTTACATTTAATTCCTATATTAGTATTTTGTGCATTCATTAATTCCACAAGTTTTTTCCCTCTTCCTACTATGTGCAAGTCCCTGTTAATGAAGAGAAAAGAGAAACAGCATTGGTTACCCCAAGAGCCATAGATAATCTAAAAAACCACCAGTACTAGGGATGAGAAACATTTTTTCTTTTTTTTTTATTCTTTTTTAATTAAAATTTCCACCTTCTCCCCGTTTCCCATTTCCCTCCCCTCCTCCCAAATATTGCCCCCTCCCCCCACTCCCCTCCCCCTATCCCCACTCCTCTTCTCCTCCCCCCACACCATTCCCCCTCCCTCTCGATACTGAAGAGCAGTCCAAATTCTCTGCCCTGCGGGAAGACGAAGGTCTTCTATCTATGTCCAGGAAGGTGAGCGTCTAAACAGGCTAAGCACCCACAAAGCCAGTTCATGTATTAGGATTGAAACCTAGTGCCATTGTCCTTGGCTTCTCATCAGCCTTCATTGTCCGCCATGCTCAGAGAGTCCAGTTTCAACCCATGCTTATTCAGACCCAGACCAGCTGGCCTTGGTGGGCTCACAATAAATCAGTTGCACTGTCATAGTGGGTGGGTGCATCCCTCATGGTCCTGGTTTCCTTGCTCATGTTCTCCCTCCTTCTGCTCCTCATTTGGACCTTAAGAGCTCAGACCGTTGCTCCAAACTGAGACTCTGTCTCTACCTCGATCCATCGCCAGATGAAGGTTCTAAGGTGATATGCAAGATATTCATCAGTATAGGATAGGGTCATTTCAGGTTCCCTCTCCTTAGTTGCCCAAGGTACCAGCTGGGGACATCTCCCTGGACACCTGCTAACCCCTCTAGAGTCAAAGAGAGCCATCTTAGGGAGAAACATTTTTTCTAATTGTTGATCAGTGGTAACCAAGAAATCCCTCCAGCAGGCTATTGCTGCTGTCTATGGTTTCTGACCAGGGGTTAAAGGTAAGTCCTTAATCCTGAAGGAACCATGCACTTTGAACCCAGCACTCATAGGAACATAGAACCAGCTTTCATAGAACTGTCAGATGCTATACAACCAAGGAAAGTAAGTAGTCCATACGTTGTTGTGAAGCCTATAAGCCACTATGACAAGCATGCCAAGATAGCTCTAAAGGTGCAATAGTGGCACTCGTATCTTGACAGTAACCACCAACTGTTTAATTAGACTTTGAGCCTGCTCGGCAGGAAGAAAAATTATATCAGGTACTGGAAACCTAGTCAGCTACCCAGGAGTAGTGGAGTCTTTGGGAAGAGCCTACCACAACCAGGAAATCTGCTATGAGATTGTATCTTCTGGAAACGATAGGGAAGTTTCACTGAGGCTGCCTAAACAAGACCTGACAAGAATGTAACACCAACTTTTGGATCGTGAGACTTCAGTCCAGTACTCCAATGTTGGTCTCTGTCTCTGTCTTCTTCCATCGCCTGATGAAGGTTAATATTCAGGAGGATAACTATATGTTTTTCTTTGGGTTCACCTTCTTATTTAGCTTCTCTAGAATCACGAATTATAGTCTCAATGTCCTTTATTTATGGCTAGAAACCAAATATGAGTGAGTACATCCCATGTTCCTCTTTTTGGGTCTGGCTTACCTCACTCAGGATAGTGTTTTCTATTTCCGTCCATTTGTATGCAAAATTCAAGAAGTCATTGTTTTTTACTGCTGAGTAGTACGGGAGAGAGAGCACGAGCAAGGAACTCAGGACCGCGAGGGGTGCACCCACACACTGAGGCAATGGGGATGTTCTATCGGGAACTCACCAAGGCCAGCTGGCCGGGGTCTGAAAAAGCATGGGACAAAACCGGTCTCACTGAACATAATGGACAATGAGGACTACTGAAAACTGAAGAACAATGGCAATGGGTTCTTGATCCTATTGCACGTAATGGCTTTGTGGGAGCCCAGGTAGTTTGGATGCTTACCTTAATAGACCTGGATGGAGGTGGGTGGTCCTTGGACCTCCCACAGGGCAGGGAAACCTGCTTGCTCTTTGGGCTGAGGAGGGAGGAAGACTTGATTGGGGGGGGGGGAATGGAAGGTGGTGGTGGGGAAGAGGCAGAAATCTTTAATAATTAAATAAATTAATTAATAAAAAAGTATGTAACACCAATAGACAAGCTGATATGGAAGGAGGAAATATCACAGTACCCCACCTATAGGCAAAAACATACAGGTAACTAAGGAATGCTGAGAGAGGGAGAAATAGCCTTCTCCCAGGAAGAGTACCTAACTGGTTATTCAGTGCCCAGTGTTCAGTCCTAAAATCATATTTATTCAAGTGACACTAAATGGAGTGAGAAGATTGTGTTTCTATATTCAGGAATGGTGTGTGTGTGTGAGTGGTGTGTGTATGTGTGTACATATATATATGTATACCAATAACAATTATGGAAGAGGAGAACAGGAGTATTTTAGGGAGTTGTGGGGAGGTGTGGGAGGAACTGGAGGAAGAAAAAGGAGTGGAGAGAAAAGATATAATAATATTTTAATAAAATGTTAGTTGAGTTGGGCGGTGATGGCACATGCCTTTAATTCCAGCACTTGGGAGGCAGAGGCAGCTGGATCTCTGTGGGTTTTAGCCCAGCCTGGCCTACAAGAGCTAGTTCCAGGACAGGCTCCAAAACTGCAGAGAAACTCTATCTCAAAAAACCAAATATATATATAATTAATATATATATATATTAATTAAAAAAATTTACTATTTAAACTGGCAACAAATAATGTGAACTTTACATATTCAGGATTCAGGGGTGTAACTGAACCAAACAAATCCATTTCTGTCTCCAGCAGGAGGTTTGCTTGGGGAGGGGCTGGGGACCTTGTACCTTGGCATCATTTACATGCCTAGACACGTTTATAAATAAGTTTGGTCTTTTCCAAAGGATCCCTGGCTCAGCTTCTGGTAGGTGTTATTTCTTTGTGTCCTTTCACTTCCTTTCTGTTTAATAATGATTCCTCCAGTGCCGAATCTAGTTCATTTCCCATTTGATTGCTTATGTTATTTCATTTTATTAGTTCAACCGTTCTTTTTTTTTTTTTTTTTTTGGTTTTTCGAGACAGGGTTTCTCTGTGGTTTTGGAGCCTGTCCTGGAACTAGCTCTTGTAGACCAGGCTGGTCTCGAACTCACAGAGATCCGCCTGCCTCTGCCTCCCAAGTGCTGGGATTAAAGGCGTGCGCCACCACCGCCCGGCTAGTTCAACCGTTCTTGTATGATGGTCTTGGCAATTTGTCTAGTTTGGTTTTTGCTGACCTTTGTCTGACAATCCTGTACTGAGGCATTATGTCCAGGGATATCTTTACCCTGTCATTTCATATCACCTGTGGGGTCCACATGGGACTCTGTCACACGGCTAATAATTAGTGAAAGAGGCCTTTGGAACACAGGCTCAGAGGAACACGAAGACTGGTAAGTGATCTTCAGAACCACGTGGCTCTCTCTGCTCAAGCGTGCTCCAGGCCAGAGTTTGAGTTTTTGAGATGTTATTCCCAGCACTGATCATCTTCCTCTAGACTCCAGATCAGTATTCACAATAGTCTTATTTTTTTCTTGCACATGCATTCCTCAGTTTCAATCTTTCTACCACCAGCAGGCCTGAGGCACACCACCACACAGTGCAAGGTTACATTCTCAGAGAGTCTCCGGCAATTTTGCCAGGCCATAAACACAGTCAGCTATATAATGCTATCATTGTCACAGTGTGTGTGTGTGTTGTGTTACACAATGGTGTGCATAATACAGACAGGGAGAGGCCTAAAGTTGATATTGGCTGCCTCCCTCTCTCATTGTCTTCCTCAGTTTTTGAGGCGCATTCTCTCACTGAAGCTGAGCTCAGCTGTTTCTAGACTGTCGGGCCAGCACAGCCCCGCTAGCAGCCTTTCTCTGCCTCTGGAAGCACAGACACATGTCACTGGCATGTTGCACAGGTGCTGGGGATCGCAACACACAGCCTCGTGCTTCATAGCAGACCCTTAACTCGCTGAACAGTCTATGTCACCCAGTCCTTGTCATGCTTAGAAAACAAGTGTGTGACCCAGACCTTCTCTGAGTACTGGGGACATCTTAAGTAGCTTAGGTATTCCTCTGACAATCATGACAAAAGTGGGGAAACTGAGGAAGCGCTTTCCAGTAAATACGGTCATGGCTTAGACCAGGGATCTCAAACTGTGCTTTAAGGTTTTCCATCAATGTAGGTCAGTCAAAATCTAATTAATTGAAGAAATTAGTTTATTGCTTAGTTTCTTGAAAAATATCAGAAGTTTCTCAGCAAGAAGCCATCATTCATTCATAGAGATAGCTAGCTGCTGGTGACAGTCATTAGTGACAGCCTTCCAATTAAAACCAGATTATGATTTCCCATTTATATTCTCTGCCAGTCCATTCTGCCTCCAATTTGGCCATCTTATCTATTTCTAATTTTCTGAATTCTGTGTGCATTTGAGGTTGCAACCCCTGGCTTAGGTGATCTCAAGCATGTTAATTTAATAAACTCCCCAGAAGTAGTACTTCAGACTGTCAATGGACAAATAGAAGTTCTATGAGATTATATTCATGTAACAATGGACCCATGATGATTGAGACATGGTTAATAGAAAGAGAGAAAAACAATCAACGTCTTCTCATAAATGAAGCTCCAATAATAAAAGAATTGTTTTCAGTTGTTCTCTCTCTCTCTTTCTCTCCTAATTCTACATTATCTTGATAATTAAATTTACAATTAAAAGTATTTGGAAGTGGGAAAAGCAAAGTAATGTTCAGGAAAATTATATTCCAAGTCCCTCCTTCAAACATAAAATCATACTATGTGATTTCGGTTAATTAAGTTGATTTATTTTTCTCTTTTCACCGGACTAGTACAGGTGTCTTGATCTGATGGAAGGAGAAGTGTGGGCGTGGACCAATGGATCTGAGCATCAGTGTTCAATGCTACAGCTTTTGTGTTGGCACTCTACAGCATAACATCTAGTAATGGTGAAATCAACACAATTAAACCCAAACACAAAAGACCAAAGAGATTTAGCAAAGATCTGTTCTCCCCTTTTCTACTAGCAATTTTGACTTTTTTTTGCTATCCTACAATGACATTCACAATATCACCTTTTTCTTCTTTCACACTTAAAGTGCAGGCCATACTGTCCTATTTGTAACTTCTTGTTCATTAAGTAGTCAACAGCCTTTGTGAGCACCAACACACACACACACACACACACACACACATTTTATAATGACCGTAGAATCCTCAAGATGCTTTCTAGTTAGTGGGAAGCCTGAAATTCCAGCTATTTATTGATGCTTTATAATTTGGGGGTTCTCTTTCCTTAGACTACATTATTTCTATGGTCCCCAGATGCATAAGCTATTTTAAGAGAAAGGGTTTTGTGGCCTAGTGATGAAGTTGCTGTACATCCATATGCCATTGCCCATATTTTCAACAACTAGGAATTAGGAAATTACTATTCTCTATTTGGGATGTAGACCAGCACCCTATTTGTTTATCAAATTTCAGACAGAATGATGGTTTTTCAAATAATACATAATTTAATCTAATATCAGTTGACTAAGTTTGTTTCATCTCATAAATTTATTTTGATTACTAGTAGACATGAGTCAGTGATACAGACTACACAAGTTTTCTGTTACTTGGGGAAAACTAACATCTGTAGCCTTTGCACTGGGCATGTGGACAAAAATGAAAATTTCAAGCAATTAAATGGCAGAGTTGCATGTATATGTACATACAAAATGCCTTATTTTTCATTGTAATTAGCTTGTAGAGCATCACTGGGGACTGCAAATAAATATATGGGAATGTCTCCATATAAATAAACTGTTTGCACTGGAGTTAATTTGCCTTACCACCAGATACAAGCAGAAGCTAAGTGAGCCATTAATGTTGAGCATTAGTTTTGCAGACAATAGGAGCCCTCCATTCTAGCAGCTGTCCTTTGTTTTCCTGTCTCCATCCTAAAAGCTGTCTTAGCATTTCCTATCCCATTTCTTAACCTTGCTCTATCATTTTACCTCCAGGGAGTTGTAACAGAAAGAACATAGCAAGGAAATGCATGGTTCCTACCAGGGAACCTCCTCTGTCTGAAGGTTGGGCTGACTTAGTGCACACCTGAGGTGTGGTGCTGTGCAGCGGACTCCAGCTGTAACACTTACCAGCTTAGGACTAGTTCCTCAGTGACCACAGTTCTTCTAGCCGCACCTCCTGGCTCACGGGTGACTTTGTGTTGACACTGAGGGCCTGTTCATGTAGAGGAAGTGCTAAAGCTCATTGAACTTCAATGGACATTAAACTGTCACTAGACCAGAGGACAGATGATTCTCATTCTAAAATTTGCTTCTTTTTGACTCATTTTTATGCTGCTGCTACAATATTATTAAAGCCTGAAGAGATAGACAATGATACCTGTTAATTGAAGGGCTGCTAAATAGATGGAGGTGACTCAAGAGCAGCCTGGGTCGTTTGTGAGAACTTCCCATGGATGAACATGAGCACATGGCTGTCTGAGAGCTTTCTGTGCCATAAATACACTTACACCTTCAGGTGGAACCAAAATGAAATATAAATAGTATCACTGTTTCAAAGCTGGTAATATCCAAACTGGTCTGTGGGTAGCAATCCCCTAAGTCCTCAGATGTACCCTGTGGACATAATTTATTATCCCTGGGCAAACTTGAAGAAAATCTAAAAGAAATGGGGAGTGGTTAGGGAGCTCTGAAGCCCGGGATGAGTTATGGACAAGGTCCAGGATGTACTAAGTGACTCAGGGGTCAGAATACAGTTATCTGAGAACGTGTTCAGGCTCTAGAGGGGCAGCAGTGATTCGTGGCTTTTCATTCCAATGTCACCTCTCATAATTACACTGGATCCTGTCTAAAACTCCAAACTATCCATGTACACTCCATGTCTGTTAATTCACTTAAATTCCACAAATCCTAATAAGTAAAGCACTCTTTCTGACTTATAGATTATTTATCCTTAGAGACATTAAATAATTTGCCTAAAGTCTTAAATTGGGTCTAAACAGCAGAAAGCTTTTGGTTATGTTGGGTTTCAAGATTCAGGGGGAGGTCAGTGGCCACTACAGGTGAACAAATGCATGGTTGCCTTCTCCATAAGAACCAAGAAAGACCTTCCAAAATAATCACCCAGAAGGTATTTTTTATTATTATAGAATGTTCTTTATTTATGCTTCTTCCATTTTGCATTTTCTTAGGAAACACTTGCTCAATGTTGTGTGTAAGACAATAAGGCTTAAGGGTCAGGAATACATGTTCTAGACATAAAATGTCATTTTTTCTATGAAGATTATGACAATGTGCAGTCTTAGAAAAATCACACCTGAGGGGAGGTGTATAAGTCTGGAGAGTGGAGAGGTAGGGATGGGAGCTTGGAGGATAGGAGGGAGGGGGAACTGTGGTCTGGACATATTATAAGAGAGTAGAAAAAATAAAAATAAAAAATAAAATTAGCAAGTGTGTTGCAGCATAACTGTAACCGTGTATTCACCCATAGTGTCTGCACAGAATCCATGAGAGCTTGCTCCCCACACACCTTGCAGATATTTGAGGCTTGTGACTATTGAAGGGAGAAAGACTATTTCCATCTTGCCTAGAAACCAGCTTAGAAGTTTGCACATCGAGAAGGTGTCCAAAAGGAACATGTTCAAGCACAAACTTCATGCCACTAAAGTCTATTCCAATAGCACAGTTTTATTCTTTGACAGACAAATGTAAAAATCATTCCACTTACTAAACAACCAACCTAGTATTTTACATTATTTGGAGACTATTTGGCAGATGAGTGACAGAATATTAATGCAATGGTCATTGATTTTATAATATGACACTACTGTGACTTTAGCTATATGAATGCAGATAAATTCTCTGCCTTTCAAATATTCACTGTCACTGTATGAAATTGAAATAAGGTGCATGTATTTGTAATACATCTGAATTAAAGTATGTGCATACTCAGACAACTGATACAATGTGATTAGTCCAATTAGCTAGCACCCAATGAGAGATGGTGACTCCCTCTCTTTGTCCCTATTTCTCAGGCCTCACCAGCCTGCAGGTAATCCCTGCTGCCTCTTGCTCCACACCTAGTGGAGGCAGCTGGTATGTGCTGAGTCCCCACCTCCATAATCATTACTTCAGTACTTTAAGACTGCCATGAGAGCAGTCGGTGTATGATAACAATTAATTTGCACTTACAGCAAGCCTCTATTTTGCCTTATTACTTCTCCAGTATAAACCCATACCCCACTTTAATCCATCATCATACAGAAGACTGGAAACATAACATTTACTTCTTATGAACATTAAACTTAGTGATTTAAAGGCCTCTCAGTAGCTCCTCTAATATTTGATGAATAATAACAGATACCAATAAATTTTAGCTTTTATTAGAGTATAATAAAACTTTTCTCATGGCTGCGGTATGTTGACGGTGGGATAATGTCTGGCACAATCATTTCTGTCTCTGCATAAAATGTGAGCATTTCCATATGAATCAGGGATTTCAGCATTGTTGTGTCTTCATGTGAGGCCAAGCTGTGAATTTAAATAGCAGCATATGTCATACTTATGTGTACAGACAGTATTTCAAGTGACTAACTGTGACAATATTAGTGATACCGATCTGAAATTTTCAACCTGCAGAGTATGTATTTGTGACTATGGAAGAGAAATCAATTCTGCTACGTGCAGTAACCGTTGAGTAGTTACTATGGTGAATTCTGACCTTGCCTTCTGATTCCTTTGTCAGAGTACGTTGGGAGACAAGTGGAACTGCCTTCCTGTGCCTTGAGAAAAATTGCATTGACCATGGTAACGGTGGCACTTGAGTACCAGGTTATAAACCGTGGCACATATTGTAATCACAACCTGGCAAACAGCCCCAGACAAAAGGGAAATGCCTGCATTGCCCCAATCTCCCTCACTGGTTTCATAAAAGCTTTCTGGTAAACCGAGTGACTGATGACAAAGCCAGGTGTTTCTTACTGGTATTGTCTGTAGATCACACGGTGGCGTGGATCTCTATGAAGACTGTAGAATCAACATTTTTCACCAAGTCACCAAGACAAATAGGCAAAGACAAGAAGAGTCACTGAAGTTGGCTATTTGCTCTCACTGTTGGAGAAGAAAAATAAGCCAGTGTCACAGCTGAAAACAATGAGGACATAAACTGATCCTAATTTGTATAATCTGGGGTCTAAGAGCACGCTCACCTAGAATGGAGAAACCAAGATTTTATAGAGGAGCAACTATCTATCATTTATTATTCAATGTATTTGTCTCTTATCAAGGATCCAACTGCCAAGATTCCACAAGACCCCATGGAAAGGAGGATGGGTTGCCACATTCACATCTACTTTGACCTTAAAAATTTCATTCCAACTATGACTTAGTGCTCTTTGAAGCAGAGTTTGGTGGGGGTTATAAAGATTACCAGAAATATGGCTGCCTGAACCACCATGAATTCATGCCCTTTTATTTTATTTTATTTTTTGGTTTTGCAAGACAATGTTTCTCTGTAGCTTTGGAGCCTGTCCTGGAACTAGCTCTTGTAGAACAGACTGGCCTCAAACTCAAAGAGATCTGCCTGCCTCTGCCTCCTGAGTGCTGGCATTAAAGACGTGCACCACCACCAATCAGTTTTCATGCACCTTTAGTTCCCGAATTCATAAGACTAGTATGGGTCTTATGAGGCTAAGCCTGAGCGGTAGAGAGAGCTCTGTTGCTTCCTAGGAGCTCTAATGGCTAATCTGTTCCTCACCTTTCCAGTTTCTCTGGGTTGTCTACATTCCTTGACTATCTGTCTGCACTTCTTGGCTGTCTGTCTACACTTCTTAGCTGTCTATCTACACTTCTCAGCTGTCTATACTCCTTGGCTTGAAAGTTCTTCTTTTATTAAAGCCATCAGGGTAGGTAGAGGGCTTCTCATACTATAGTATGTCAGTACTCCACTAGTTCTCTTCTGTCTCCTATTATATTTTAGAGGTTTCTATGATTATACTTATCTACTCACATAAGCCAGAATGCACACCTTCTAATAACGTCAGCTCCAAACTTAATTCTACCTGCGACTTTAAAATCTCTCTGCAAGGTAATATATTCACAGATATGGGAGGTTAGACATCTTTGGGAGGATCATTAATATGTCTGTCACTGAGGCCAAGCCAAGAGTTACTAGAAACTTCTTTTCCAGTGCTGTTAAATATGATTTTAAGAAATTAGTTGTTTAGGTATGGAATCAAGGGAGGGATTAATAACATTAAACATATTTCAAAAGGGTCATATGGGAATCTAAAGCCCAAAAATCACTTCGGGCTGTTGACAAAGCAAAATGGTAGAGTTGCATGCTTTATAGGCTAGGCCATGCAAAATAAGCTCAAGACAAACACACACTATATCTTAACTTTCCATAAGTCATGGGTTTCTTTCAGCTGATAGGCTATTCAGAAGTCAGTAATTAACCTCTATTTCTGGACTTTCCACTTAAATGAGATGTTGATGCAATTATCTTAGTAGCTGCTTTGGCATTTTAAACCAGGATCCCAATAAGAAAGTATGAAAGGACATCTAGCATATAAAGTTAAGGAAAATTAAGACACAGAACTGGAATAATGGTATTTTATAAGATAACCCCTTAAACCACATATACAGAGAATTCAGCAAGTACAGGAGGCTGTATAAAATCACAAATACAAAGTAGGTATCAGTGGTTGCTGGAATAGGACCAGATATGGGACTCTCTGGCTGTTACTTTCATTACTATGATAATAAGGAGACTTGTGGAATATTGGCTCCCTGAAAACACCACTGGTATTACCTCCAAACAGTATTATTTCTTTAATAAATACATAATGCTTTTGGAAGGAAACAGCCTATGAAACAACATGTAAATATATCCAATGGTATTTACTTATTTATATTTAGGTTCTGAGACAGTTTCACTATATAGACCAAGCTAGCCACCACCTAGAACCCACTCTGCCTCAGCACCAAAAGGCTGTATTTACTATCACACCTATTTTTTTAATTTGATATTTCAAGACAAGATTTCTCTGTGTACCTTTGGAGTCTGTTCTGGAACTTACTATGAATACCAGGCTGGCCTCTAACTCACAGAGATCTGCTTGCCTCTGTCTCCCTGAGTGCTGGGATTAAAAGTGTGAACTACCACCATCCGGCCACTCACCTACCCTTTTCACTCTATTATCTTTTAAAAAAAGTTTCTGATTTTCAAAATCACAAATCTAATATACAGAGGGACATCTCTTGTTATCTCTGGGATTGCTGAACAAACATACATAGGAATCTACAAGGTCAAATACACTTCCACCTGTATACTGGATATGAAAACAGTTTGCCACTCCACTCTGGATGTCTGCACAAGAAAGAACAGAAAGAACTCAGAAAGGGCATCACTGCTAAAAGCTGTTTTCCCTGTGCTTTATCTCCTTAAAAGAACTTCTGTACCTGTTCCTCTGACTGGAATTTTCTATATGGCTGGATTAGCAAAGAAGCCAGACTCCACCTAGTATGAGTGTCTTCCGTGTACAAGACTGGAAGCTGTCATAAAGAAAACACTACTTATAACAGCCTTTCAAGAAATTAAATGACAAAATAAAACCAAAGGAACGATGCTGGTCCTCATTAGCCAACAACGTCTCCCTTGCCTAGACTACTTATTATTCTTCTGGGAACAAACAGTCCCTTCCATTTTGACCACAAGCATTCATCAATACCCAAAGTGATAATATAATGGGGCTGCTTTGCTACATCAACATGGACAGGTTTCCCTGAAGCAAGTTGCTAAGTAAGAAACAGTTCTTGGTTACACAATCCTTTTTTAGAAGATTTACTTCCATTCAGTTGCTTAAATAGTTCCTGAATTCTTGTGTGTTCAGCACAGTTCTGGGAAGGATAGAAGAAAGAAATGTTGTAGACATAATTCTTGTCTACTGAGAGCTTGCAATGTCATTGACAAGAGGAGACACGAGCATAGCATCTTTATCTCTCTGTGACAAAGTACACGGTGTCATTGCCCCTTGCAGATTTCCTCACATATCTTATAAACAAGGCAGCTCGGCTGAGAGCCCAGTTGTAAAGCTCTTTGTCCTAGACAGAATTGTATCCAGACCCCATCCATGCCTGCCCTGAATGTGTGCTGCTAAATCACACATTTAAATGGTAAAAGTGTTGCATGGTTTCTGCCATTTGTGAATTCTAGCTCTGTACCTTCAGACGTGAGTCTATAGCCTGAAGTAACCGCAGAAACCAGGAAGGTAAGGTGCACCATGGTGACAGGGAGAAGGAGCTCTAGGGAAAGGGTAGGACACTGGTGCTATGAAGGTGGAAATGGAAAAACAGGGCAAAATTTACCTAGGGAGGGGGAGAGAGAAGAGTGACATGGATGGATACTGAAGAAGGAGTGGTTGAAAAAAAGAAACCATTAAGGATATTTGAAAGAGTCATATGGAACATATTATGCTATGTTTACTTTAAAACACACATACAGTATGTGTAAGTATATATGTCCACATACACACAGTATAAGTAAATAATATATTTATGCCATATGGGGTGATATGCAAAAAGCCATAGACTAACAAAGATACCAGTGTCAGGCATGGGAAACCTCCCTTTGAGTCATTGGTCCAAGTGTCTAAAACCTCCCAAGCCGAAACAGACTATTGCCATTTCCCCTGGTTTCCTACAGCAAGAGTTGGAAGGAAAAAAGCAATGAAGATTATTTAAATTTAATATTCATGTATGAAATTCTCAAATAATTAAAAAATTAACTTACAGAAGAAAAATTGGGCTGAGAAGATGGCTCAGTCAATAAAGTGCTTTCCACAAAAGACCTCAGTTTAGTCTCCAGAGTAGACATTTAAAAAAAAGCCAGGCATAGTGATATATACTTGTAAGCCTAGATAGCACTGGTGAGGCAGACCTAGTTAATCCGGGGGCTTGTTGGCAAGCTATCAAAATCTACAGGCCACTGAGAGAACCTGACTCAAAACCGATAAGGGGGATGGTAGAGACTTAGTAATGACAGCTGAAACTATCCTCTGATGTCCACAAACATGCATGGGTATCCTTAAACATATATATGCACACACACACACACACACACACATTAGATATAAATGTGTACAATTGCCCCAGTTTAGTGTTGTATGAACTGCTTAGTGCTCACTGTGGGCAGCTCTCAATTCTGAAATGAACTGGCTCTTTGTCGGCTTTTCTGTAGAAGAGGCCAGTGGATCTACAATGTTTCGCTTCCACTATGGAAAGAACCCAAGCACCTGTGCTCCACACCTTGTGCGTGCCCCCAAAAGTGCTTGTGAGTATAACTGGGTGAACTTCAAGCAATTTTAATTCCACAGGAGGGAAGTTGAAACTCAAAACACCTCCTGGGGTGATGATAGGACCCGAAATGTAGGCATCTCTAGGCAAGTGTTTCTCCACTTAACAGTTCAAGTTCCTTCTCTACTGTTTCTACTCCATACCTCCTGTCTCCATCTTTCCCAAGGATTTGATTTAAAATGGAGTTTTCCACCAGAATTAGCTGTGCCATTCAATAAAGTAGCTCCAGCCATTGGCACGTGTGGCCCTTGCTATTAGCATTTGAAATGTGAGTGGTATAACTGAAGAGTTAGCTGGACTTTAATTTTATTCCATTTCAAGTAAATTTAAGTGGCCACATGTAGCTTGTGGATAAGAGTGTGAAAAGAAGCCCCAGCATTTCCCAGGCACAATCATCTTTCTCCACACTGCAAGGGATGGGCTCCTCATCCTGTGACAAAGGGCTCATTCCCTGCCTTCTGTCTCCAGCTAAGAGAAAACTCATCATGATGTTGAGCCAACATTTCTTCCTAACTTCTACTTCCTTGGTCTGAGTTTCCCCCTGAAGCTACATAAAACATGTTTAATTGGTCTCACAAAACAGTCTGTATTAATACTCCTTGCCGCATGCAAATGTTGGCAATTACAAAGCCCTCCAGGGTTGGGATTTAAAGAGGCTGCAGTGCAGACTCAGAAGGCACAGGTGATGATGGTATCAAGGTGATGAAGAAACTCATCATTACATGCTAGCTAGCATTCTCTGTGTGTCAAGCCTTGCAACAGCTCCTCTCTACTCCCCATAATAGCTCTCCAGGTCCAGTGCTAGGAAACAGGAACCAAGACAAGTGTGCATGTATCAGCATACATGTTGAAAGAGATGAAGCCTGAGTTCTAAACTACAGAGTTGGAATTCAAAGTTCACATGTTTAATCATGCTGCAGTCTGGCTTCCCAAGACCACAATCAATGACACAGAAAAATAGCTCTGTGGTGACAAGGACCTTGGGCCTAGAACCTTTTGCTAGGTAGTAGGAAGGCAGAGAACATTATAGCTCTGGGTTGCCAAGAGCCTCACCATTGTCACAGAATACTGGCTTGGTAGGGAAAAGCCAGTTCTCAAATGTCCAGAAGTATCTAGAATTTGGAAAAATGTTCTTGGCACAGACTTCAAACTGAAATGTTTATGGCGTCTGGGAAGCTCACAGAAGTGCATGTGATGGGTTATTTATTGAAATGAATGCATATATACATGTTTGTGCATGTAAATGTGAGTATGCATGTTCCAAAGCAGATCTTAATGTTTACATAGAAAGCAATTTACCAAGTAAGCCATCTTTTCAGCCTTTAAAGGAATCTTTACTTCTTTAACGTTTTCTTTTCCTATTTGTCTTTTTGTCAGAATGCCTTTGAGCACAGTAATTATCCCATTGTCCTTGTCTGTGTCACAATAAGAGGTGGACAGTGAGAATAATGGCTGTAAATGTGTATCACTGTCCGGGAAGCAATAGAGAGTAGAGGAGACTGTGGAAAATGAAGGTCCAAAAACACCATTTATAAAGGGGCAATAGTGAGTCAGTAGAAAATGGGATTCTTGCCATGTGCTGCCCATGTTTCCAAGGGGCATATTAAATTAATGCATTTTATGTGAAATGTTTTACTTTTAAAATATTGATAAATGATTAGACAAAACATGACCCTGCACTAAAGCATTATAGAATATATATTTGAGTCTTATAATGAAAGAGAAAACTTTTGTTTCTCTTTTTAAAAAGGAAGTTAAAGAAAAGCCAGTGGTGGTCAAAGCCTGAGGTCAGAGACTCTACATGTAGTCCACAGGCTGTGGTATGTATACTTTGTTCAGGTTCATGTACCATATCTAGTGATAGGAAAGTTCAACCCAAGAGATCAAAAATGCATTGTGCAAAGATATAAATCAGTTGCATGATTTGGTCTGAAGCCTGCCTTTATTTCTGCTCAGGCCAGGGCTGATTAACCCTGGAGTGGTAGGTAACACAATTTTCTTTGTTTAGTCCACACTGGAGCAAAGCAAACCTTAGTGAGTTCACTTGTGACGATCATTACAGGGATAGAGCTGAGTGACCCTGCTGTTGATGAAGAACATTCTGCTTCTTCCTTCCCACTGGCCTTCCTTCCCTGCTCCCTACCTCAGGCTTAGCTTTTCTCTTTGTTCAATGTTTCTGGATATCAAGGTTTTCCTCCCATTGCTTCCTACTTTGTCCCAGCCCCTGTGACCTGAAGAGCCAGAGTAGACATCGAGTATTGACCATAAATACAAAAAGATGTACTTAGCCACAAGCAGACTCAGAAATACTGCTAAGCATCAACAGCTTTTCAAAACAACAAGAAAGAATCATTGCTGAAGTGTTCATGTCACAGAAGTCACATGACCTTCTCACAGTTGAACACACAAGATAAGGCAAGGATCCTCTATAAATGGCTAGCAGACTTACCTGTCTTAATGAAAGAAACAGTCAAGCAATCCATCTACATTGTGAAGGACCAAACAGAGATGAGCACTAGCTAGGATACAGACATCTGAAGTCTACTATCTGGGCCAGTTGCATATGATGCATGGAAGACAAAAATGTAAAGTCAGAATCTACGGAGGAGTGAAATAATGCCTGCAAAGGAGGGAGCTGTATCTGTGGCATGTTCTATCTCCCTTACAGGGCACAGTCTAAGGACAAAGAGCAAGTCACCCCTTCTGTGGAAATGTACAATTTTAGCAGTTCAAAGAAGCATTTTTACCAGTTTGCTACCTTGCTCCTGGGACAGAAGGAAGATGCAGTGGAAATCTGCAAGGAGCTATGCGTATTCTGGAGGTTGTCCTAATAAGAGGCAGTAAGGTATGGAGAAGATGACTCAGTCAGCAACATCTTGCCTTGAATATCTTGATAGACCCATGTTCTATCCCCTGGACCCACATAAAAAGCTAGGCACGGTGTCAAGAGTTTGTGATCCTGGCACTGGGGAGGCCAAGTCAGGAAGACCCCTGATCTAGCCAACCTAGACTGTTTGGAGAGTTCTTGGTCAGTGAGACCGTGTAGCATAAAACAAGGTAAAGAGTGTGTGCACAACATCATCAGGGTTGACCTCTGGCCTCCACATGCGCACATGGGTACCAAGTACCTGCACATAAACACATACGTGGTCTGTTCCTTTGGTTTGTCTCTTCCTTAAACATTGATTGCACATCACTGGAGAAGCTATACAAGCTGGGATTCAGAGCCATCTCAAGTATTTTCATTCTCTGAGTATCTCCTATGTATATAAGTTACACATGGTAGCTAACAGTGTCTATTTTTTATCAATCTGTCTTTTATAATGGAATTCATTTTGTTCTCAACCCGCAGTTACAGAAAAGCTTTTATAGTATATGGAATCAAATTGATGGAATGAGAATCATTTTGGTGTGGTTTATTTGATCACAATTATCATCTTGATTAGTGACTGGCCTAGAAACTTGAGGTCAGCGACTGAGATGCTGCTTTTCAGCAGGCGTCCAGTGGTTCTTGTAATCAAGTCACAAGAATCAAGGCTCTCCTTGCTTCTGAGCTGATGTTCTAATGTTGGGTGCTCCCTGGAACCATCAACAGAACTGGCTTCCACCTCTGTAGATTTTGACTTCATTATTCAGGAGCTTAAACCAACCCCCAGGAAATGAAAGAACTGATTAGAGAATGTCGTTCATGGTTGGGGTGGGAAGCTCTGCCTTCCTTAAATGACCGTGAGCAGAGAGCAGCTTAGAAACATCAGACGCTTTCTCCACTCCACCCACCAACCAGAGCACAGGCAACAGCAGGGATATGCTCATAAAATGTAGAAGTCAGTGTTCCAAACTACAAGTAGCCTTGATGGTTTTTAAGATGGAAAGATATTGTGGGGAGGGGGATAGAGTAAAGGCATGTACAACATGAAGGAGGAAGGATGGATTTGCCAAGTGGTGGCGGTGAAATGGGTCCAACAAGAGGGAGACAGGAAGTGCATGTGAAGTACAGTGGGGGTACGAGGATGACTAAGAACAAAGAAAAATGACAAAAATGTATAAAAAAAATACCACCATAAAACTCATTACTCCCTATGTTAATTTAGTAATAATGAAAAAGAAGGAAGGAAGGAAGGAAAAGAGGGAGGAAGAAAGGGAGGAAGGGAGGAAGGAAGAAGGAAGAAGGAAAAAGGAAAAAGGAAAGCCAATCCATCCTCATTATGGGGAGACCAGAGAGGTTAAGAGGGAAGTCTAAGGCCATGCAGTTCTTAAAGACACAGCACAGAGCTCCCTGGCACAGACAAGCAGACTCTTATCAGTGCTAATTGCATCTTGAATAGATGTCCTTAATGTAATTGACTCTGTCCTGAAGATGCATCCTTGTTCTTTTCTGTTTTAAAGGAATTTAAAGTATGTCTCCTGAATGGGAAATAGAATACTGCGCTTGCTTTATACTGGCAGTTCTGTAAACTTCAGAGTGAGTAGGAAACATTCTGGAACCCTTTTAAAATGCAAGATCGTAGAAGACTGACTCAGGAAATCTGTGTGTTGGATAAGATTAGAACTGGTAATCCCCGTTCTAATCCAATCATAAGCAAGGGCCTTCCCTAATCACCCTCAAAATTTTAGGAAGCTGACTGAGAAGCCCCTGCCCTGTCATTTGATCCCTGCCACTGGTGTAAGATACAGTCAGTGTCTATGTATGTCTTTCTATGCATATGTATATGCAAGTTTTTGTTAGCATACAAAGCAATATGTTTTATTATGGGATTTTCATACATATATTTCATCTTTCTCTCATTTATCCCCCTCCTGCACTGACCTCTCCATACTCCTTAAGTCAAAGTCATAGAGACAACCCTTCAGAGGGCAGGCAAACATTTCTAATGACTCAAACAGACTGTTGGGAACTCAGAGGGACTACTGGGGACCTTGGCAAACTGTTTGGCTCATGCATATCTGAAAGAGAACTGTTTTGCTCTGTATCGGGGCTACTATTATGATATTTACCCAAAGGTGCTAATCTTTACCTCTTCCTCTCCCATCCCTCATTGCCAGAATCAAAAGTGATGATCTCCATCAGGGTTCTACAGTCTGTGACATGAGGGTCTAATCCACCCAGTCACCTGTCTCTCCCAGTAAAATTTTATTGGAACATTCAAACACTTGATTAACGAATTTTCAATAGCCTTTGTTTTCTCATATTGATACAGTCAAGTATCTGTGACAGGCTTTTGGTCCTCTAAGCCTAAAATATTTATTATCTGGACCTTTACAGATAAAACTTGCTGGCCCTGGTCAAAGTAGTTTTTGCATGAAATTTTAAAATTTAAAATATTCAAAATTTCATAAGACCACATGTCCAAATGGCAAAGAACTTAACAGATGCTTCTTTTACTATATGTATGGATGGGCTACAGCTCCACAGGGTAAAGCATCCACAGGGCATTCATTTCAACAATACCTTTTCATAAGAGAAAATGCCAGGAAAAATGAGCACTTGAGTTATGCTATCTGGTTAGAACACGATCAGCAATTAAAAACATTTTGCTTGCAGGAGGAAAGGGCAATAGTAGACAAGGATACCTTTGGATTAAGATAGTAAACACAGATTTAAAATTTTCAAATAGAAAAGAAAACTTCAAAGAGATCCAGTCTAGATAAAAGAGCCTGTGGGAGGATCCACCTCAATTTTTATGATGCTCTTGAAAAAAACAGAAAAATCTCCCCAAAACATACAGAATAATTCAGGAAGGGTTTTCAGAAATACAAAAATAATAGCAGGTCCTTACAGAAGATAGATACAGGAAGCAGATTGCCATCAGCCTTTTAATAAGATGTTGACATAAGAGGGCTGGTTTGTCTTAGAATCAAAGTCTTCAGAATGTTTACCCATCATGTTTTAAAATCAGCGAAAGCCTTTCCAGTTGTTTTTGCCCCAGCCGTTAATTTTAGGAGCCCTTGATCTTTCTGCTGCAGCCTTTCAAGCACACTGGTTCTCATGAAGGAACGCGATCCCCGTGGCTGTGGAGGGATTGCAGTAATTCATTCTCACACTTCATGTTGAGTTTTAAAAATTGCTTTCAGAGGTGTCAGGGAACGGAGGAGTAAAGGAAGAAAACAAGGGTTATAAAGAAGCCAGTGTTGAAATATTTCAGAACTGCAGCAAGATGGAATTCTCTCAGAATTCATTGGCACTTCCAGGAAACTTACCCAAACCAAGGCACAGGAGAGAAATTAGAAAAAGAGGTTTTATGTGATTCATGAATTAAATTTCTTATTTTCATTTTTTTTTAAAAAGTGTGTGTGTGTGTAGACACACCTCTACATTATGTATGCATCTGCATGTTACATGCATAAAGGTTAATTCTGTACAGTATCCTTCCTCAGGATACCATTCATTTTTGTTTTTGTTTTTTGAGAGAGGGTTGCTTATGGGACTGGGACTCCCCATGAAGGTTAGACTGTCTGACCAGGGAGGACAAGAGAGCATTCTGCCTCTGCCTTTGCACTGGGGTTATAAGTGGGGACGAAAAGCAGGCCTGCCCGCAGCTCCATCTATACAAGTGCATGCCACACCCATCGTGCCTGGCTTTTCTCTTAAACTAGGTTCTAGGATGTTTACTGGGCAAGCGACTTTACTGAATGAGCTATCTCTGCAACTCCTTCTTCTAAATTTCTATCTTAATTTCTAGGAATAATATGGGATATATCAAGGTATTGAAGAATACAAACCTACTTACAGCAGAATGCAATTCAATGGGTAGCAACTCCTCTTGCAACCTATGAAGCATCCATCATAGGCAGAATGATAAACACAAATAAAAGTAATAGTAGTCAGTCACCACGCACTTCCATTGTGCAAAGCTCCAAATAAGCATGTTATACATATTAACTTCTTCAGTTCTTACAAGGTTCTCAGATCTTACAAACTAGTGGTCGAAAGTTTGCCATGTGGAATACAGCTAACAAGGAGATAAGACCAGAACCAAGACTGTGCTCTTTAGAATATTTGCTTTTCAGTGACCTTGTGAAGAGTGGCTTCTTTACAGAGTAGAGGGTAAGTGCTCCCTGGAATTGCCTTCTTACAATTACTTAGCAAATGGCAGCACCAGAAGAGCTAGTGGCCAGTCTTCTGCCTTTGATAGGCATTGGATAATATTTGCATTCAGGGAATTGTTTATAAATACATTGAGATAGAGGAGGAGAGTGCTCCAAGAGTTTGCTTCCTGGATAGGTTACTATGGATAAGTTGCAAAGATGGATAAAAGTAGAGAAGAGGGCTCTGATTTCCTGCTGATGGGACTATTCAATGTGATTAAAAAGTATTCTGTTGCCTCCACTGCTAAAAATGTGTAAAGGCCGTAGGGATTAGAAGAAGAGACTAGAGAAGGGGAAGGAGTAGAGAGCCTCGTCTCATGGCCCAAATCAGTTCCCATGAGCCAAATAGATTGAAACTGGATTTGTTATTGTAAGTTTTATTGGAATAGGAAATATATGTCCCTTATATCTCATCTACAGTGTTCTGTATGGTCTAGAGAAGGTCTATGATAGCTACCCTTTCAGTTTGGAGTTAGTGAGTTTATAGAGTATAGAGCAAACAAAAGTAAAATAAAATACAGCAAGTGGCCAATGGATGGAAGCAGCAAACAGAGAGCAAGATGCCATCCAATTGGGGGTCTAAAATCTTTCAGCAGAAATTATCAGGGAAACCTCTTTGAGGCAATCAGCTAGAGTTTCCAGTCAGGAAAGACTTCTCAGCAAAATATTAAATAGCTGCAGATCGCTGTTATAAAATCAGGTGTTGACAACATCTAACAGAAACCACTGGACAAGCTGAAGCAGGTAGCTTGAGTTCCTGTTGCACTTTCTCTACATGGCTGAGCTTTCCACCGTGGCACTTTCAGCTCCCCTTTCCCACTGTGGCCACTTTCATAATTTGTGATAAACTATTGTAATGTCTGTTGAAAATGGTTGGCCTTCTAGCTATTCTCAAGGACACAATGCTCTTACTCTTGGGCTCATTTGCTCTTCTCTTCCTTCCCTGCTGCAAAGTTAAGGTGTCAGCTCAACTCTGGGAAAGAGTCTTTGGAGGATACTTATAAGGCGCATGTCTGGGTCTGAAACGCAGGGTGGAGGAATCTCAACTTCTCAGTGAGCTCAAAGGGAGCATGCTGATTTACCATTGTAATGTATATTTCATATGGCTCTATACATGATGGTACAGTAACAGGGATTGCATAATTGCAAGAGGCCTGCAAAACCTAAAATCCTATTGTATCCATCACAATAGGAAGCAGCTTAGCTCTCCTCTAGAGAAGCCCGACTGTGTCACAGGGGAAATGTGTAGGTGCTGCATATCAGAGAACCAGTTCCAGCCAAGACCTACTGTGGAGAGTAAGATTTACTGAAAGTAAGAGTTTTTTTAAAAAAATGCCTGAGCCCCATAGATCACTTATATCAGTGGTTCTAGTGTGAGAGAGCAAGAGAAAGGGCACTTTAAACCGCAAGTGGAATCACTTAAGGCATTGTTGTTAATTGACACATCTAATAACCAGTAATTAGAAGGTGAAATCTCCCATCGTGATTTCACAGTGAAGATCAAATGCTCTGTGGATGTGTAATGCCAAGAACATTCCAGAGGAAGTAACTGGTGCACATTAGCAATGGTGGCTAAAGAACTAGAGCTAAGTACAGGGTAAGAGCAAGTCCTTGCCACTCAGTAGAGAAAACATACCAGGTCCGACATCCTGCCTGAGGATTCACTGGAAAGGAGAATTTGTCAAATGGCATCATGCACACTGTAGCTTGTGGTACTCAATCCACTGTCCTTTAACTGTTTATGTATCTTTATCCCAATGGCCATACATTTCTTTTTCCATTCATTATAGAGAGAAATGAAGAGCACTGTGTACAATTCATCACTTAAGGCTATAGAGCAATTCTATTCAGAATATGCAAGCATATATATATGTGTGTGTGTGTGTGTGTGTGTGTGTGTGTATAATGTCATACTGTACCAGCATATGAGGCTGTTTTGTTTTGCTTTAGCATTCAATGGACTTAATATGACCAAAGTCTCTATGACAATGGCCAAAGAATATAAAATAGAGAAATGTTAGCCATCGTTGCCAGCCAATGTTTCTGCTGTCTTCATAAGATAAAGGCCAAATATCTTGGTGTAAATCTCTAATCCTCAAACTTTAGAGGTGAGGGATGATAGGAAGATCTCAAGTTCAAGGTCATCCTGAGCTGTGTTTTAAAAAGACTTGGGGCTTCAGGGAATGAAAACACCAGGTAGTCAGCTTTCTCTAATGGGGCACACAAAGCTTGACTCTAGCTGAGTGGGCTACATGTTGTTGTTATATTTCTCAGTAGCTTCACTTCATTCCAATCCCCATGTTGTAGCTACTGAGGACACAGGCTACAAACAATAGCAGGTAGGCATTCAGCCATCCCCTCTCGGTACCCCAGGTCTGTGACTCAGCAAGCTGCTGACTCTCCTTGTCCCCCAGAGAGAGAATGGATATTTTAACATTGTCAACCCATCTTTTGTTCCACCCTTTTGTCCCACCTTCCTTCAAATGCTATTATATAAATTTTCAACAAGGCATATCTGATTTTCTAGAATCAAATTCCAATCCTACATCTTACAAGCACACCATTTTTAGAGAGGATCTGAGTTCTACCCCTATCTCTGAGAGTATTTTCCAGGCAAGAACAAAAGCTTGGATGAGTTATTATCTCTCCACCCTCAGGAAATAGTGGCCCAGGTTTCTTCTGCTTCCTTGTTTAGTTGAAATGTCACTCTGCTGTTCTTATCAGTGGATTGCTGATTTCTCTCACTTTTTACCTACCTTCTTACGCCCTGAGTACTGTTAATCCCTTTTCTATTTTCCCCCAGTCAGAGGATTTTCCTGTGCAAAAGAGCAACTCTATTCTGTATTCAGTGCATCATGTGAAATTGCATCCTGTAGAAGAAAGGACAGCCACACTGAGAGCTACAGGCACACAGGAGCTTCAGAGCAGGGGCTGGTAGGTCTTTGATGAACTTTCTTCTCCGTCTAGACCAGAGACTTTATCTGTCCCAGACTGTTCACTCTGTTATGGTACACCATAACTTAGGCCTTGATGAAAATTCTATGGGAATTTCAACAGGGTACAAACAAGGAGTCTCCAGAGGCTGACAGCTGGTCTCCTCTGACACAGCAGTGTCTTCTCATCCTGGACAGTGAGTGTCAGCAAAGGCTGACATTATACAGGCTACATATGCCACCAGTCTCCTTTAGTCAGAAGGAACTGAGCTTCATTTTTCATTTTGAAGACTGTAAAGGAACCTGGATCCACTTGTCAATCATGCAGTTGGTGACAGAGCACAAGTCATATGCTGCATGGCCTCTGAGTGCCACCTCCCTCATCTCACTTTGCATGTCTTTGTTACAGAGAGAACAAAAGAACCCGCTTCTAAGATATTAATAAATCAAGTAAAAATGACACAAACAGTGGTCACAGTCCCTGGAAGCTAAAGATCTATGTTCAGCTGCCTTCTCCATGTCTCTGTGCTGTAAAACAAGGCTCAGATCCAGTTTAGGTCTGGGCTGGAACTCCAGTTCCTTGCTTCTCAGTTTGATCTGGTTATTTTGGTGGACTGAGAATATCAATTGATGCTAAGTAGTTAGTGTGAATTTACAGGTATCCTTGTTGTCTGGAGTGCCTTGAGACTGCTATGGTACAAAAGTCACCATTGAGTAGGAAGGCCCATTTATGAGATAGACTTGGTTCTGTAATTAACTTCTGCAATTGATGAGCACAACCAGAGGTCTCCAAACCTTCTAAAGTCAAGTGGTACCTTTGTGGCATTAGTAGATGCTCAACAGCCACATGAAGCTTTCTGTTTAGTTAGTACTTGATTCAAACACTTCCATAGATATGTATGCCTTAATAATTTAGAAGTCACCCAAACCACTATATTATAAAAAAGTTATATCACACTTTGCACACATATTAACTATTATAAAAATAAAATAGTGCTGTTTTGTAACTTCTAAAATACCAGAATCTGATAGCACCATGGTACTGAAATTGTCCATTTGTAAATGTTATGTTACATTTACTTATGCATTCATGTATATACGGCACAGAGCAGATATGGAAGTCAGATGGTAAATGGTAGGAGTCAGTCTGACCTTCCATCATGTTGGTCCTGTGGAATGAACTCAGGTCATCAGATCTGGTGGCAAGTACCTTTGCCTGTTAGCCATCTCACCAGCCATGACTTTAAAAAAAAAACACCGTAATTGCTGAAAACCCTGTTCTATAAAGGTGTAGGATCATTAAAAATACATATCAAACAGTATACATGATAAAGCAGTTTGAAAATTACATAGTAGTTCACTGTTCAAAATTTATTTAGGGATAATGCACTGTCTCAGTTATTTTAAAGTCTGCTGGATGAACTCAGGTCCTCAAATTGCACAGCAGTACATAAACACACAGTTTGAGAAGCAAGGATTGAAATCAAGCCATCTTCTTATCTCTGACTGGCAGGTCTAGGAGGCTAATATTGTGTTTAACACTTATGAGAGCCAAGAGCGGAATTGCCATGAACAGAGGCCAACCTCCTTCAACCTTTACTGTGCATAAGAATAACCCTTTACTGTGCATAAAATAAATAAATGTTTCCCTGTTCCAGAAATTATGATTCAGTAGAGTAATGAAATACTTCTAGAATCCGTGTTTCTCATTTTACCAAGGGTTTTATATGCAGGTGGTCTGAAGGCTACATTTGAAGAAAGACTGCTTGCAACCTAACATTTATTTTCTTGGGTTATATTAAAACACCAACAATCTAGGAAAGAAGAGTTAACCTGTGGCATTTTCTTCAGAATGGATAATAACACCCTTGAAGAAACCCCAGTGGCTGGCTCAGTAATGTTCTCTGATTGGATCCCCTAAGTAATTGATCTATAGATTCTGACCCGCCGCATGCGGGCTTTCCAAAAGCTCCCTGTTAGAGCAACTAGCCTATAGGAAATTTGATCTTTTAGATAGAAAAAAAAAAGCATTGAAAGGAAGAAAGATGCCTTGTGAGTGAAGAATCTATGATTAAATCCTAGAGGCTGCTCTGGATAAAGAGAAATTACGGTTATTAAATTCTTGGCAGATTACAGGGTAACAGCACCTCACACAGAAAAGGCCAGATCGGGTCTTTGTGATGGGTAACTCACTAAGCTTGAGAGGAGCAGGCTGTACTTCTTGAAGGATATTTGCCTACAGCATAATACCAATAATGGAAATAATATCAGATCATATAAAGTTGAGGCTTTTATTCTCCACAGAGCTGAGAAATGATGAGAGAGGCACTCTGGGAATTTTCCCTGTAGATTAAATATTTGAATCATGACTGGCGGAGACAATCACATTCAGTTTGAAAATTACTTTGCTATCTCAAGCATGCTGAAAAGAAAAGAGACTTTCGGTATCACAATTAAGACATGAAAATTTTATTTTCTGTGGGATTTGTGTAGTTAAGGAAAGAGAAAAAATATTTGAATGGTACTTAATGTTTTAGCTAAATTTAACTAGCTCATTTTCTGGCACCCATACAGGATAAACAAGTTCACAGCCTTTGTGGGCTGATTAAAGATATTCTGTTGATGCTCTCATCCATCCTGAATAGGATCAGTCGGTAAAACAGAACAAAAGCTAACTGCAGGAACATTTTTATTGTTAATGGAAGTGGCAAAGTCCACATTTTCTAGCACTTACTTTTGTTTGCATCCAAATTGGTGTGGACTTTGTTTTCTGATGAGACTTAAGGAGAATTTTGGGGACAAGAGGTGACATTTCTCCCTATGGATTTATTCCTATTTTTATTACTTTTCTATTATTATGATAAAACACCATGACCAATAGCAACTTATAGAAGAGTTTATTTTGACTTTGGGTTCCAGAGGAAGAGTCCATAAGAGTGGGGAGGGCACAGCTAAAGGAATGAGACTAGGATGCTAGCTGATCACATGGAATTCACATGTAGGAAGCAGAAATGGAGCAAGAAATGGGGCGAGGGTATAGACTCTCAAAGCTTGCCCCCAGTGAAGTTCTTCTTGTCCTGAGGCTCCACCTCCTAAAGGCTCCATGACCTCCATAGAGGGCTTAAGCCTACAGAGGTGTTTCTCATCCAATAGAAGGCAATTCCCTTATCTTTGCCAGGGCTAGTGGCGATTTTCTATGGAAGCTACCAGCTTGTTCAAAAGGGTTTGGAAACATTCCATAGATTCATAGGTCAGCTACCTCAGCTGAACTTCAGGGAAGATAGTAACCATCTAATGATGGATGGATGGATAGATGGATGGATGGATGGATGATAGGTAGGTGGATGGATGGATGGTAAGTATGTAGATAGATAGATAGATAGATAGATAGATAGATAGATAGATAGATAGATAGATAGCTGGATATGCAGGATTTCCATCTCAAAATATAAGTCCTTTCAAATATCAGTTCACAAAACCACCAGTTCTCAAGCTCCTTTGTATTCTAGTCTCCTTCAGGTTGAGCCTTCATTCCACACCTCCTCACCCTTGCTCAAGCTCCTGCCAAGCACAATCACTGGTATTTCTTGTTGCTCTTTCTGACCAATATCACTGCTTCCATGATTCCTCCTGGTCTAGAAGACCAGCTGACTGCTTCCTGACTTCTACCAACCAGTGTCTCCCACGGTATTTTATGTTACTTTTTCTAAGGCTTCTCCAGTGTCTGAGTCAGAGACACCCTTATCTTGACTGAGATAAAACAACAACAACACTTTAGTGCATACTCCCCTAAACCTACAAAGAACCACTACTTTCAATGTCATTGACCCCTCTACAGCTTTGCCATCATGTGACTAGGTAGTCACTCCTTTAGTTCTCAGTTTAGCTTAATACCCTCCAAAGCATTTGAAATGACTTTTAGTACAAGAGCTTTCTTTATACACATATTTCTTGTTTCTCTTGTAGAATATTTCATATTTTTTGAAAGAGAAAGAGCTTCAACTTTGTCTTTCTTTCTCAAATTCGGTTAGCATTCCCTTCTACATTGGTATGATTCTTTTAAAATTGCAATTGTGGTCTAAACTGAACCCCCTACCTCTAATAACTCAGGGCTCCCTTTACTTATAACTGTATTTTCTATGGTAAAATGCTAGCAAATGATAGAACAGCTTTAGTAAGACACATAATCAAATCCTATATTATACTTTGAGAAAAAAAAACAGCTCTTTCAATGTTTTGTTTAGAATCTAGTGCAATTTCTATGTCACCAAAACAACAAAGTGTAGCTCTGGTATGTAATACCAATCTGTAATTATTGAAGTACTTTCCCCTTAGTATGCATACACATTTTCATCCTTCTTATCTGACCCAACTTGGTACTGTCCATGTGACTTGTGTTAGCCAACAGGATGTAGGTAAAATCTACATTGCATGTGTCTAGCTGAAGTCCTCAAGAGATACTTGTTTTTCATTTGTTTGCTTGTTTTTACCCCACATACTATTGGTGGGAAAAGGCCACATCCTAGACATCTCCTTTCTTTTAAAATTGAGCCCAAATACCTGCAATTTGTTAACTTACAGAAAAAAAAAAGAACAGGTTTATTTAGATCTAGAAGGTCAAGACTGGACAGCCCTATCTGGCCAGGGCCACATGTGGCTGCACACATGGCATGAAAACAGGGACAATCCCCATGTGTGAAATGGAGGAAAAGACACAGGGGATGATGCACGGTGGAATAGCTTGTCCACAGTGACTAATTCAGGACTGTAGAGTAAGAGCTCATTTCCTTAAAACAGTCATTTCATTCAGACATAGTCAGTGACTCAAGAACCTTCCACTGCCCCTCCCATTTCCTAAATACTAAAGAACTAGGTCTCAACATGAGTGTTAGTGCTAACAAACAATATTTAAACCAGAGCATGACAGTGACTGTAGCTGTATACACAGCCTGGCTATAAGCCCAGATAAGCTTGTCTTGGATAGGGCAAACCAGAGACAAATCACCAAAGTCTATGAGTGAATAACAGAGAGTTTGAAGTCACTGAAGTTTGTAGTAATTTGTTATACAACAGTTAAAATACCAATAAATGACTAATGCATTTCTCAAACATTGAGTAGGCCTAGAACAAGTATGAAACATCATTTTCACAATAACTTAGAATAATCTTTTTTTTTTTAATTAAAGGCAGGGCTTTGTATATCACAAATTGGCCTCTAACTTACTATGTATCTAAAGATGTTGTAAAACTTTCAGTCCTCTTGCCTCCATCTTCCAAGCGCTGGGATTACAGCCATCTACTAACCACCGTGCTTCATTTATGCTGTGCTGGGAATCAAACCTCATATAGTTAGGCAAGCACTGTGCCAACTGATCTACATTGTCCGCCATCCTCGTCATTCCAGTATATGTTTTTAGAACCAGAAAGCAAAATTTGAATTCTGACTTAATTATTTTAAATCCCTCTAGCCTTGGGTTCAATAAAAAGGGGGGGAGCGATGATTCCTATTTTACAAGGTTTTGGTAGAGAGAGCAATGAAACATGGTGAACACACAATGCTATACGATCAGGGGCTTGACCTAGAATTTGGGACATAATAGATAAAAGATTACACAGATAAAAGATAAAACTAGACAATAAATAAAAGAGAGCAATGCGGTGAGCGTCAGCGTTCTTTTAGTTAGGGGGCATTTTGGCCACTTATTGTTCACAGAATCGCTAACACGAACTGAAACCTAGCGGAAAACAAGGATGGATCTTTTTGGTTGAGAGTCAGAAATCACTAAAAGGCAAAGCCACCTGCAAGGCCGCTTATTCAATATTGACAGTAGAGCACAGCCCAAGGCAATTGCTTTGGAATTAAACACAAGTTTGAAACGCAGACTTACTTTCTGAACATCAATAAACACTGACCATGTCAAAAAGGCCCTCTGAGATGTGATGGATGAAGTCCATTATTTAGGTAAAAATTAAGGCCTGGTCTCATCCAAGTGCTGCTAACAACAGGCATCAAAGATCTATACCAGGTAGCCCAGAACTCACCAGGGAAAAGAGTTTTCAACATAAGCTTGTACAGCAAAAACAAATACCCACATCATTAAATAAGCCCCAAGCCAGAAGGACTTTAAGCATTGCACTTGAACATGGGCTAATCTCATTTGACAGAAAGCCAGTAAGTGATTAGACACCTCCACCACGTGAGCTTCAGTGAATTAATGTCACTGGCTATGGACTCTTGTCTCGGGCATGCCACGCTGATCTGTTGTTTCTTGCTTTCCTTTAAATAGAACTGAGAAGACAGGCAATGTAATAGAAAGCAAAAGCTAGGGGGATGTGAATTTTACACAGCAAGGAATCCCTCAGAAGTGATGACAAACCTGCTCACTCATGTGACTTTGACACACAAGTTTGTAATTTCTTCCAAAATACAATATGGAAACACTTGGCAAGGAGGGGAGATGGAGCTTAGATATTTAAGAGACACACACACAGGCACAACATGAAACAGAAATAACAAATAGGAGAATCCCCCCATGTGTGTGTGTTATATATGTATGGGTGTTTATGTGTGTCTGTGTGTGCATGCAGAGACCAACAGTGAACTGCAAGTGATTTCCTCCACCACTTTCAACCTTCATTTTTGAGACAAGATTTCTGAGTGGGATATCCATCCAGTGAGCTCCAGGGACCTCTCTGTCTCAGCCCTACTTGTGCTGTTATAGATGTGCAGGTACATACCATCATATCCAGTGTTCAATCTTTCTATTGTTTGAGAAGTTTATACACATGTTGAACATGTTTTGAATAAATAATGTAAATTGTCAAACATTACAAGACATATTATCAAATGGACAACTTGCTGAAAATACCCACCCTGCCTAGCTTCCTAGTACTGAATCAGTATATAGTCATAGACTTCAATGAATGGCCAAAGATGTTTTATAAATATATTTGGTATTTAAAAGAGTAGCAATGTTTATATCAATGTTTATATTTCTGGATTTTCTCTAAAAATTGAATAGATAGGATAATTCTGTGTCATGGGGTGGCAGGGAAGCAGGTAAGATCCCAAATGCATGAAAATGAGACTCCAAAGTCACAGCAAACAGTTTCAGAGGCTGCCCATCCCAATATCATTAGAATCATCATGGTCAATATTTAAGGAAGGGACGCAATAAAATGGGCCCTTGACTAGCTGTTTTACCTATGTTACCTTTAATTCTCAATATGAACTGGATTTTTTTAGCTTAAACCAATGACCAGGGAGACTGTTTTACTTAAGTCCACACATCTGGCAAAAGGTGAGAATGGGCTTCAAGACCAGGACGGTCTGACTCCAAGCTTTCCCATCCATCATGATCTGATTACCACTTTCCCAACTCAGTATACTAATGCGAAATAGAAATAGTGACACATGCTGAAAGTAGTGGGCAAGGATTCAGGAACTGCAAAGAAAATTTACAAATCAAAGTTTGGCAAAACAACTAAGCAGTGTTTGCCATAAATAAATCTTCCATGTTGCCAGAAGTACCAAGGGGATTCCTTCCAAGGGAGGACATTTTTTGTTTCAGCAAATAATTCATGAACAAATTGAAATTCATTCTAGCGACTGATATCACTCATCATTTATCCATCAGTGTTTACAATTAATGGAAATTATTAGAGCAAGTTACTTAATAACCTTCCAAAGTAGATATGATAGTATATATCTTTAGCTAATGTTATGTGTATAAAAATATATGTCATACATTTTATAGCATATTCTCTAATTTAAAAAGTGGTTACAACATGATCATAAATCATTGGAAATGCCTGGAAATCTCAGTCATTTGGACATTTAAGTCACTTCTAATTCATCTCTTTTAAACTTAAAAGAGTCACAAATGTCATCATAAGAACGGCATATGGGAGAGGGGAGAAGGGGAAGGGAGAGAAGAGTAAATATATAGCTCAATAAAAACAATTGAAAAAAATAGATCAGAATACAATTGCAGACTTGGAAAATTTGATCTATGTTTGGATAACTCAATTCTTGCCATTTCTTGGGATTCAAAATAGGCAAATGATGCCATGGGATTGTTCTGAGTAGATGCTTAGATAACTGGATCCTCCCAGATCTAGAAAACAATGGACTTATACTGTTACTTTTATTCTTTTTATACTCCAACTCTGAATTTAAATAAAAACGTTGGCAATAAATTCAACAAATTTGCTCAATTCCAAAACTCTATCAGTCTGGAGGAATGACTAGCTTATTCTGTGAAGAGGGAGGTAAAAAATTCCAAACTCCTTCCAGATCAAGTTTTGTGATTGCAACCTTCATGCAAACATATTCCTTTTCATGAAAATGAAGAACAGTAACATTCAGGATCCGCAGCTCTGCCTATCCCTTGACAAGATACTAACATTTACTAGTGTATCAGGGTCAGTACACCATATATGAAATTCTGAAACAAGAATGCTTTTGTTTTTATTAATTTTACATCTTGGAATGCATTTTGAATTTTATAATATTTGCCTGTACATAATAACTCTTGTGGGGATGAGAGCCAAGTCAAAGGCACAAGATATTTCTGTTTCATTTCTACTATATCCATGTAGTGAAAAGCTAATTTTATACAATATTTTAAATATCTTGTCCATAAAGTAGCTGATGTGATAGTTTCCACGTGGGACATGGAAGAGTTCAAAAGGCTTTTGATTTTGTAGCTTATAGGGCTTGGGTTTTTTGGACTAAAGAATGCTAATTTGGGCTAATGAGATAGAATTTCTAGATGCCATGGGATACCTTGAGGTTGGAGCATTTAATTGCTTGGATTTACTTTTCTAACTTTCTTGTTTTCTATTCTTTTATGATATAATCCCAAAGTGGTAGGTCCACCATTTACAGGGTTCAGTGAATGAGCATACAGGTGAGTATATCATTGACACACCTTAGATTGTAAACAAAAACATAAAGAATGAGTAAAACTTGGGGCAATAGTATCAAGACACCTGTCTTTAGTGGGGACATTGGTATAAGTTTGAAATTTGTTAAAAATACAGGATCAGAGCTACTAAATCAGAGGATTTTTTTTTTTTTGAGACAGCGTTTCTCTGTGTAACAACTCTGATTATTCTGGAACTCACTTTGTAGATCAGGCTGGCTTCGATCTCACAGAGATCCACCTGCCTCTTGAGTGCAGTGATTAAAGGTATGTGTCACCATGCCCAGCTTTGAATCAGAGACTTTTCCAGAATGTAGAAAACCGGCATTTTTTTCTAGAAAAGACAATGCATTTCTTTAAAGCAAACTCACTATTCTACTCACATTGCTTAATACAGTTGAAAGAAACCTTGTTTATCTGTACACACATTATTGTTCAGTGGACTGAGAGTTTATTCTGATTTTATATGAAGACTTAGTAAGTAACTACATTTTCACAAGAAACTTATTCATTTGAGAATCTTCTCAGCCCGTATTCAAAGGTTTTCTCACAAATTCAGCAATGAAATAATTAAAATACACCATGTTTATTGAATCAAGCTATTACATATAGTAAGGATGTTTCCTATATCTATCTATCTGTGTGTGCACGTGTGTGTGCACCTATGAAGGCCAGAGATTGGTATTCAATACCGTTTCCAACCACTCCCACCCTATATTTTGACATGGGGTCTGTCTGTGTGTGCACTGGAGAGCGCCTTCCCTCTGTATACTCTCCATCATTCATAGTTTTGTTTCTTGAAAACTGTATTGAGTGTGAGATCCACCTCACTATGGCTTTGACGTTTCTCCCATCAGGGTTGGGTGTTACTGATTCCATTCCATATACCCATCATTCATCTGTGTCTTCCCTGGAAAATCTCTTCTACGATGTTTTGTCAACTTTTAAATCTTTTCTTCTGACCTTATAGACCTGCGTAAGTTCCTCATATCTAGAATACCAATTCTCAAGCAATTTATTTTTTGCAAATATTTTCTCATAGTCTGTAGGTTGCCTTTTAATTTTATCAACTGTTTCCCTTTTCTTGTAGAAGCATTCAAGTTTGATGTAGTTTTTACCTTATTATATTGATTTTGTTGACTGGTCTTTCAGCAAGGCTCGTATCAGATTTTTCATCTTGTGCCTTTTTCTAGAAGTTTACACTCCTAAGTATTATGCATACATCTTCATTCATCTTTTTTTTAATTTCACTATATATACTTTACACAAATATTTCAAAATTTTTGTCACATATATAATTTGTTTAACTAGATAACTAGAAAATTAGTTACAGCTACCCATGAGAAGGTATAAATAAAATTGTGTACTATCTTTAACTTTAAATTCTTTTATATATAAATTGCATACTATAACTTAAAACATTACTCTTTATTTGATGATGCATCTATTTCTGCTCCTTCAATTACAATATCTCTGAATACTCTAAACTGAGCCAAATGCTTTTCATGGTGACAGCAAATAGACAACTGGCTATTTAATAAGTGCTTTCTTTTTATTTTGATTAAATGTCGTATAGTAATACAAATATTTTAAAAAATGTTTAACGTCTTCCGTGATCACAGTTCATGAGCACTTTGCTCCAGCCTGCTCACGACCATGGAGAAATAGATGCTGTTCTGTACAGCAGCTGCAGGTGGTGCCACACTGCTTGACCTTGTGATTCTGAGTCTTCACCATCCAGTCTGTGGTCTAGAGGGTGGACAGGTGGTGCGTGATCACAATGCAGATGTGGCCTCACCTAGTTGCCCAGGAAGTCTGGACAACCTTTTCACTTTCTGTATCCAGAACTGATGTTGCTACCTCCAGAAGAAACATATGACACTGTCTGACAAGGGCGCATGCTATGGCGGTGCACGACTTCTGCCCGCCCAGCGGCTAAGCTCCTTTGCTTTCTACTCTGCTGTTGTATTTACCACTCTGAATATGTGATTAGTATTTTGTATGTGATGTAAGATGTGCCCATGTTAAACATTGCTTTGCAAGTGGCTGTCTAGTTTCCTCAACACATCTTCTGAATAGTCTCTCTTTACTCTGTCTTGGCGCCTTTGCAGAATGTTAGCTGACTATAAATGCCCAGGTTTACTTGTAGGGGTTCTACTGTGTTGGTCTATGTGCCATAGTAACATATGCCTATGAGCTTTGTCATGTAATTGGAATGCTGGCTGCTTCATTCTTATTGTTTAAGATTGCTTTAGCTACTCCAACTATATTGGTTCTGTATGAATCACATCAGTTTCCTAATAATCCCATAGAAGATGAGTGTTCTCACCTCCAAGTTACCAAAATGATTGTGTTTCTCAGTCAAGTAACTTTTTCATATAATTTGGAATGAGCTAGGCCTAAGAGATCAGACTATTTTCATATCTGGGTACGAAACCTCTTTATAAACACTTATATCGGAGATGACCAAATGCAGCTGTAGGTTATCTGTATCTTTCATCATTTCCCATGACACCTATACAAAACTCTTCCAAAGTTTTAGCTTTAACCAATAGCTGGGATTGAGAGTGTGTGGATGGAGTTTGATGAAAGTCATAGTAACACTCAAAGAAAACAATTGTTTAGGACAGTTTTTTTTATTAAAGCAAAAAGGCTTTTTATCATAACTGATATTATAACAGAAGTGAGAAAGCGAGTTCCCACCATCGCCATCTCCTATGAGTCTTTCCTGGGACAGAACTGGTTGCAAATGCTTATACTGGCACAGACGACCTGAGGAGTACAGAGACTGGAAACCAAGGCACCACAAATTCAAGATGTACCTTTAAGTATGACTACAATAATCTGTGTTCTGCTCTCCATGGAGACTATGGAGAGGTAACCAGGGTCCCAGAAAGCATCATAGGGCTTAATAACATCATGGAGTTAAGATTTTTCCATTTTGTTTAGCCTGGGCCCCATCTGCCTTCCACTGGATTCTCATTTCTTTATATTCTGTCAATGCTCTTGCTTCCTGTTTAATCCTCTTCTGGATTTCTGTATCACTGTTTTCTGCCACTAGGTTCTAATTTCTGATTCAATTTCATCGGTCTCTGCTCTTCCGAGGTACAATGCTACATACACATTCATTGTGTGTAAGCAATCTATTCTCTAAAATGGATGAATAAAATAGGAGCTGTACAGAGAACAGTGTTATCTGTGAGCTGATGTTTAGGCCAAGTGAATTCTAAAGTGAACTCAACAATAAAAATGAATAGATAATGCATGTATGCCTCACGTCTGCCTGCTGCTTTATGCAGGTTCCCGGAAAAGCCTGTAAACAATTTGCAATGCTCCACCAAGGTTGAAACGTTTGTTACTGCCTTTCAGCAAATGGTTGAAATGCTCAGTCTGGTTTCCTGGCCCAGCAGATAGTTTACCCAGCAATTGCACCTCAAGGGGCTTCAAAACCGGGTAATCACTGCTTCCCCCAAACACAAATCTGAAACTAAATAGGATCATCAAGAGGAAGAGAGTGTCCTCCTGAAACCGGGGCAGCAATTGCCGTGCTCAATAAAAATAGCATCCTACCCAACATCAGAAGCAATTTTATGAAATTGGTAATTTCAGCACTCACACATCTGAAGCCTGGCACTGGGGAATGTATCTGAGAGAACAGCACAGAATCCCAGTTGATCCCCAAGCAGCTGATTCATGAAAACTCAGCATGGAGAAAACATAAAAGTCGAAGCTATCATTTCAGTTGAGAAAGAGGAGAAAAATGTGAGCGTCGGTCGCATCAAATGACAATGTCCTTTTAGATCGACAGATTCCCAGGTCAGAGTCAGTCACGGTGAACAATAAATTCACCTTTGAGACACTGTTCATTTCTGGAAATGTAATATTCCTCTCATCCCAATTACTCTCTATGCTTAGAAGCCCATTTAAGAAAAAAACGCTGCTCATATTATGACATGCTTTAGACACAATTCTCTAGGATTCAAATTTTCTTTAGTTTTTTGGGTATCTGAATCCAGTTATTTTCCCCGGTAGTAGCTAATCAAGGAGAAAGTATCTATATCTTACATTAAACATGAGCCACAGAACAGACTTTGTGGAGAGCCTCCTTCATTGTAACAGAGTCCTATCATTCATCTCAGTTTGGAGATTTTCATGTACTTTGGTTAGCTATTCAAAATGACACTGAACCATGCCCAGGTGGTAATAACACTCAACAAACAAACTTTGTTGGGAACTTACTTCACGTCCAGCATGTCAAGGGTTTTCATGAGCCTAATATGTTTGCACTTTAATGAAGCTGTACTGCTATCCTCATTTTATTATCAAAACAAATGAAATCTTAGTGATATTTGCTATTTTGGTCCATTTCATGTTGCTAATGAATTATAGAAATTAGCACTTGAACTGCGATTGACCTAACATGGAAATTAAAAATCAGTTTACCTTGTCTCTGCCTAGTTTTACATTAATTTTAATTCCAATCCTATATAAAATTATTTTTTTTGTTGGAACACTAAGTGATAGTCCTAAGATTCCCAAACTAGTCTTCCTATTACCTGGATGAGATATTAGTCTGGCAATGAAATCCAGAGTCTAGAGTGTGTGCTTAAAGGTGTCCTTACCCAGCTCTGGACTCTACCAGCTGCAGTAATAACTGGCCTGATAAGACATGCCCATCAGTGCAACAGTGATGTGAATATGTCAGGGAAAAACCTTCACTTTCTGATCTTGTAGAACTCATACCAGGTACCTGGCCAAGAACTCATAGCCAAGTAGGTCATAAGGCTAGGAGAGGACCTACTATTATGTTGCTAAATGGATACAGCATCAAACTGTCCTTTAAATACTTGTCTTTATACAGTAGATCAGTGCAACACTCAACAATCATCAGAGACGCTCCTGTTTGTAGTGTATGATGCTCAATATAAAGATCTACAACTGGTGCAAGTTCAGAGAATAAGAGAGTGTAGAGCACTCAGCCCCACATGGGGACATCTATATCAGAACCTTCCCTTCAAAGCTCACCGATTATTGTGGAAAATGGAGAATAAAAAAATATAAGAACCAGAAGTTGAAAGAATTGCTACTAAACTGTGTTTTCCAGACATGACAGGGCGGTTGTACTCATGGATTCACAGTGGATATGGTGTGCGCTGTACCTGCAGAGGAAAATCCAGATGAAAATCCAGCATGAGAGACCTACACAATCCCAACCCCAGCAGAAGAGGTGTTGTTACCCAAGGCTGCTAAAGGAGAAGCAACAGCTTTCTTCAGAGATGCAGTCTCACTTAAGTTATCCTTGCCCCAGTGAATGGCCAATCCACAGAGGCAGCACTAATTGGAATCGGTTGTAGAGTATATGAGATGGGGGGAGGGGTCATGAAGGATGGCTTGGAAAAATTTGAAGGAAGTGATTGGGAAGTCAATTTGGTCAAAATATGACAACAACATGCATATATGCATACAGTTTTAAAAGAAATTTTTAAAAGGCAAGGTGTCTAAACTCAGTTATAACGTTTGGAGTTTTGTCTCATAATATCCCTCACCCTTTTTTTTTTCTTGCTGATTTTTTTTATTAATTAATTAATTTAATTATTAAAGATTTCTGCCTCTTCCCCGCCACCACCTCCCATTCCCTCCCCCTCCCCCAATCAAGTCTTCCTTCCTCCTCAGCCCAAAGAGCAAGCAGGTTTCTCTGCCCTGTGGGAGGTCCAAGGACCACCCACCTCCATCCAGGTCTATTAAGGTGAGCATCCAAACTACCTGGGCTCCCACAAAGCCATTACGTGCAATAGGATCAAGAACCCATTGCCATTGTTCTTCAGTTCTCAGTAGTCCTCATTGTCCATTATGTTCAGCGAGACCGGTTTTGTCCCATGCTTTTTCAGACCCCGGCCAGCTGGCCTTGGTGAGTTCCCGATAGAACATCCCCATTGCCTCAGTGTGTGGGTGCACCCCTCGCCGTCCTGAGTTCCTTGCTCGTGCTCACTCTCCTTCTGCTCCTCCTTTGGATCGTGAGACTTCAGTCCAGTGCTCCAATGTTGGTCTCTGTCTCTGTCTTCTTTCATCGCCTGATGAAGGTTAATATTCAGGAGGATGCTTATATGTTTTTCTTTGGGTTCACCTTCTTATTTAGCTTCTCTAGAGTCACGAATTATAGTCTCAATGTCCTTTATTTATGGCTAGAAACCAAATATGAGTGAGCACATCCCCTGTTCCTCTTTTTGGGTCTGGCTTACCTCACTCAGGATAGTGTTTTCAATTTCCGTCCATTTGTATGCAAAATTCAAGAAGTCATTGTTTTTTACTGCTGAGTAGTACTCTAATATGTATATATTCCATACTTTCTTCATCCATTCTTCCATTGAAGGACATCTAGGTTGTTTCCAGGTTCTGGCTATTACAAACAATGCTGCTATGAACATAGTTGAGCATATACTTTTGTTGTATGTTTGGGCATCTCTTGGGTATATTCCCAATAGTGGTATTGCTGGGTCGAGAGGTAGGTTGAACCCGACTTTCCTGAGAAACCGCCACACTGCTTTCCAAAGTGGTTGCACAAGTTTGCATTCCCACCAGCAATGGATGAGAGTGCCCCTTTCTCCACAACCTCTCCAGCAGAGGCTATCATTGGTGTTTTTGATTTTAGCCATTCTGACCGGTGTAAGATGGTATCTTAATGTTGTCTTGATTTGCATTTCCCTGATTGCTAAGGAAGTTGAGCATGATCTTAAGTGTCTTTTGGCCATTTGAACTTCTTCTGTTGAAAAGTCTCTGTTCAGCTCAGTGCCCCATTTTATAATTGGATTGATTAACCTTTTACGGTCTAATTTCTTGAGTTCTTTGTATATTTTGGATATCAGACCTTTGTCAGTTGCGGGGTTGGTGAAGATCTTCTCCCAGTCAGTGGGTTGCCTTTCTGTCTTAGTGACAGTGTCCTTTGCTTTACAGAAGCTTCTCAGTCTCAGGAGGTCCCATTTATTCAATGATGTCCTTAGTGTTTGTGCTGCTGGGGTTATACGTAGGAAGTGTTCTCCTGTGCCCATGTGTTGTAGAGTACTTCCCACTTTCTCTTCTATCAGGTTCAGTGTGTTTGGACTGATATTGAGGTCTTTAATCCATTTGGACTTGAGTTTTGTGCATGGTGATAGATATGGATCTATTTTCATTCTTCTACAGATTGACTTCCAGTTTTGCCAGCACAATTTGTTGAAGATGCTCTCTTTTTTCCATTGTATACTTTTAGCTCCTTTATCGAAAATCAGGTGTTCATAGGTTTGTGGGCTAAAGTCAGGGTCTTCTATTCTATTCCATTGGTCGACTTCTCTGTTTTTATGCCAGTACCAAGCCGTTTTCAGTACTGTAGCTCTGTAATAGAGTTTGAAGTCAGGGATGGTAATGCCTCCAGACGATCCTTTATTGTATAAGATTGTTTTGGCTATCCTGGGTTTTTTGTTTTTCCATATAAAGTTGATTATTGTCTTCTCCAGATCTGTGAAGAATTTTGAATCCCTCACCCTTTTAAAATTCATTTCAGAGGAGAAAATACTTCCTTTTCCCAGAGTTGGGAGGATTGAACAAAATAGCCCTCTGATGTATCCCTAACCTTGTATCCATCCAATAATGAGGGCTCTTAAGTTCTAGTTTCATTTGCTTCTGACATGATCACTCTTTACTTCATGGTGGCCAAATCTGTATGTCCACTCAAACATGAGATCCTGATCCCACAAAGGCCACCAAAAGGCAGCACACAGGACAGACTGACAGTCAGTCTTCTCATTCACATGCCTTGGCTGTGTTCAGGTAATCTGAGGAAAATTCAAGGGCTGGCCGAATGTCACTAGTGCATCCATCCACTACTCCCGGTTCCTTTGAGTACTGTGTTGTATCATAATCTCCAATGGCACAAAACCAATGCTGTTGCAAACAATCCTCGTATGGAAGAACTGCACAAACTTGGGGAGCCCAGAGCTGTGATGTTAGGCACGCCTCAAATCCTGATTTTATTCAATGGCATCAGCGAAAAGAAGAATGATTACAGAAAAATTTTAAAGATAAATCCTAGAAGAATATTTGAAATGTGTAGTCAGGATGCTCAATATTGGTCTAAAAATTTCAGTTCCGTGTTTTGTACATGAAAATGAGAAAACAACACATACAAGAAAATGACATTTGGGATTTGAGAGCTCAGTGAATTCCATTAAGTATTTTATTTATATTTTCCTGGAATTACTTTTTCTTGAATTCTCAGACATTCTAACTGGCTCTAAGTCCAGTTCAGACAGCCCTCTTATGAAGTTAACATCAAATGTTATGCACATCTCTTCCCTGCAAAGATTCTTCAGCATAGCAGCTCCTAATGTTAGAGAAGTTGTTGAGAACTGGGAATATGTGTTCAAGTTACTACAAGGTAATGTGATTGGGAAAAAAAAAATCTTAATGTATCAAGTCATGGCCTTCTAAGTCACAAAAAGAATCTGAGAAGAGCCTTCGAGATTCCTGGAGCATTATGACAACTTGATTAGTACAATAACGTCTTGAAATACCCACTGGTTCCTCCCAGAGTCCACTGACACCGAAGCTCCAAGATTTACCCGGGACCTTGTAGTTCATGTAGTACTGTGAGGAGGTTAATGGGCTTGTCTCCGCTACACAGATAGCACATGAAACATGATGCATACACAATGAATAGTGAGAGGCCTCAGTACAATCACCTACAACAGGCTCTGCAGACGCCTGCATGCTCCTTTGCTGCCATGAGTGCTTTACAGTCTTCACACCCCTTGCCTAATTGCATCATTACAGCAATCTCAGAAAGTAGATCCTATTACCATCTTCGGTATATGAGCAAGAAGTTAATAACTAATACAGACATCAGCTGTGGGGGAGGCAGCCCCAGCCAAACAGATCACACTTCTTGGAATCCACACCCTTAACTACAGCACTCCACAGGAAACATGCCTGCTTCTAACTGTTGGAGGAAGGCCGCTTGTTTGTTCCCAGCTGCTCAACCCCCAAATAAGCACACAGAAACTGTATTAATTAAATCACTTCTTGGCCCATTAGCTTTAGTTTCTTATTTGCTAACTCTTACATCTTAGTTTAACTCATTTCTAGTAATCTGTGTATCGCCGCGTGGATGTGGTTTACCAGCTTAAGTTCCAGTGTCTCAGAGATGCTACATGGCATCTCTCTGACTCCACCTTCTTCCTCCCAGAATTCAGTTTAGTTTTCCCTGGCTACCTAAGTTCTGTCCTATCAACAGGCCAAGACAGTTTCTTTATTCAAAAATGGTATTCACAGCCTACAGAGGGGAATCCCACATCATCTAACAACCTCCCTCCTAAAATTAATGACACTGGCATCTAGTGCCATTAAATGATTTCCCTAGAGATACACATCCAGTTCATGACATATATGGATTTCAGACCTCACCCTGATGTCTTCTGTTGCAATGGGTCCCAACATTTGTAATTTGGTGAGAAGTTAGACACACAAATATATTCCCTGTGTGTGTCACCTTGGAGCCAGTGTATCCTTAACAGCTCAACCTTGTGTTCCCATGGGAAACAATTTCATAGGAGGAAAAATCACATTACACAAGGCCGCTCTTTGTGAGGAAGAGTGATAAAGAGACCACACATGCACAGACAATGGGGAGAACACAGCCCAACCAAGGAAGACCCCAGATTTATTTTTTTTCTAGCTAATAAATAAAAGGTATTACAATGCTAATGGTATTAATTGCTAATTGTTTTGGATTCACTGTATTTCCTCTCTAGTTATAAAAATTAAAAACTTTCTTCCAAAAGAAGTCTATCTAGAGCAAGACCATGACCCTGCCTCCTTCCCCAATGACCCTGCCAGTCCATGTCCCAGGGCAAACTCCACCACATACCCGTCACCCTTCCTGTGATTCCCAAACATCCCCAGGTTTTCTGGTCCCTTTGTTGCAAACCAGGAGGGTTTTTTGTTGTTGTTTATTTGTTTGTTGAGTGGTGATGTCTTCATTATGCTCTTTGGTGCTTGCATGGTTATGATGTAGAATTTTACATTATATATTGTATTGCATAAAACCCTTTTTGTTAACTATGATTTGTGGGCAGTATTTCTAAAACAGAGAGCATTCATCAACAAAACACAACAGGTAAATAATCTCAATAACTGCCAACAAACAGAAAACAAGGCAAGACCTGTATAACTTTGGCTAAAGTCAACCATTTAGCTTTACGGGAAAAAAAAAACAAAAACAAAAAAACCTCTAAATTTTTATTATTTAATCTTGTTTATCCTTAAAAAACATAAATTTGTGGTCATGAGAGAGTTTCTTAAAATGGGGTTTGGGAAAGGCTTGAAATGGTGGCTCACACCTATAATCCCAATCCCAGGTCTAGGAAGGCAGAAGTAAGAAGGTGTTTAGAATGAGGCTGCACGTGGTGGCTCATGCCTTTAATTTCAGAAGTAGGGAGGCAGAATCCAGGGAATTCTACTGATTTTGAACATAGTCTGGGCTACAGAGTAAGGCACTATCTCAAGATCAAAACATAAATATTTTTAAAACAAGAAAAACTCAGCTGAGCAGTGGTGGTGCACACCTTTAATCCTAGCACTCGGAAGGCAGAGGCAGGCAGATCTCTGAGATTTCGAGGCCAACTTGGTCTACAGAGCTAGTTCCAGGACAGTTTGGGCTATTACACAGAGAAACACTGAATTGAAAACAAACAAACAAACAAAAAATGTAGAAAAGCTGGTATTTACTGACAAAAAAAAAAAAAAGCAAAACTCTAGTTTCTGGAGCCTTGGAGACCCAGGTACCCCTCTGCTGATGTCTCTTCAGCTGCTGACCTTGTTAGCTCTGGCTGTCAACTTGACACAATCTAGAATTATTTGGGAGAAATCAGCTTGGTCTGTGGCCATGTCTGTTGGAGACTGCCTTGACTGTTGATTGGTGTAGAAGGACCCAGGCAATGGTGGGCAGCACCATTCCCTAGGCAGATGGTCCTAAACTACATGAGAAAGCAAACTGGACATAAGCCTACCTTTTAGGCAGCACGTAACATCCTTTATGGTTCCTGAAATATTTGTTTGGGTGTGAAGTGAGCTTCTTTGTCAGAGGAAATACTGTGTGGAACAGTAAGCAAGCCTGACTTCAAGTTGTTGCTTCAGTGATGGACTGTGACCTGGAACTGCAATCCAAATAAATCTTTTCTCCCTTAAAGATGTTTTTTGTTTGGGTGTTTGCCACAACAACAGAAATAAAAGCAGAACAGCTTTGATTAGAAATGCTAAGATGAAAATTAGTCTGGATTACAGTGTGGCTTCCCCTCCTGAATGCAGTACAGGGGCTCCTGTTAGCGGAGGGCTCCAAGCTCTGATTTCATTTGCTTCACAGTAAATCCACAAGCTAGCATGCGCTTTATGTCATGCTGCTTCTGACGACCACATTTTAAGTTAGGAATTCCAGCTAATCTCACAGGTTAGAGGAATAAGCAAACGTTCGTGTCATTGAGGTCCTCTCACCAGCTGGTAGCTATTTTACTTCCATTCTTTGCAGTTTTGCACGATAGTATGCGTTTCAGTTGTGAGATTCATAATTTTGATGGCTGAAATTACATGGTTACACAAACAAGGACAGTCAGCTCAATACATTTTAGCCAGAGAATTGTCATCCCCTGACCTGTAGTTAACCCAGATGCCTTTGAATCCTTTCTTCCTGAGACCTAGTGTTATGTTTTGCTTGATTTGGTTTGGGTCTGACTCCCCCTCAGCTTTTCTTTGCGTTTGTGTTGGCTCCTATTCCCGGGCTCCTCAATCTGCTCCCTACTTCTGGCCACTTTAGCCTATTTATTTCAGTGCGTTTTGCACAGCTGGGTAGGTCTGCAGGTGGCAACTAATGTATTGTACAGGTGGCTGCATAAATCCTGGTTCATTTCATCTGGAGGAGATGCTGTTTTTCCTGGAATATGTTCAGCTCACTAGGATCTGGGCACATGGCCCTGGTCATGCATATGAAAGTGGATATTTAAAGCGAAATGACACTTGCCAAATCCCATGAAGATTTTACATGAGAGCTGTTTTTCTAAGCATCTTTTAAGATAAGCAATGGCACATCTTCTCAGAAATGGTGATTATGAACCACAATTGATCCTGACTTTACTTTGGATTGGGAGGCTCTGTAGTGTCTTGGTACTTACAGCAGATTTTAAATTCTGATGTGAATGATATCTATGAACTCTATGAACAGGGCTGGGATACCCAAGTGGTAGTGTCAACGAAATGGAGACAATAGCATTGATGTTTGAGGCTATTAAAATGAAGAGTCAGAGTAATATGCAAAGTCCAGCTCTGGGAAAGATTAAGGGAATGATTGCAATCAGGCTAACCAATAGATTTCTCATAGACCCGAGGCTTTCCCTTTAGGAGGGAGTTCATTCTCCGAATCAAGGAACTTGTCAAAGGGCAATGACTGGGGAGGTCATAGTCACTAAGGGTGAACCTCCACAATGCTGGTCAAGGCACTGAGAACAACTGACTTGAGTGTTCAGCCTTGAACATACCAGTCTCCCCAAGGTTTGGGGAACTTCACATAAGGATTCAGAGAAATACAAGTGCCGGAAAGAAGAATGTGACAGACAATATTACAGGTATGACAGCTGTAGCACTCATGAACTCAGCAGGCGATCGAGTCGCATGGCATCTGTCCACCACTGAGTCCCAAAATATTCAGTCATAGACTAACGAGGGGCTCATGGGGCCCATCTCACCCCTAAGGGAGCTAATGGGAGTCAAGGGCTACCGGTAGAGAAGAAGTAGTTGTCTTTAGTGATGCACTGATGCTTTTGCATGCACCGCTGGATAGCCCCACACCCATGCTCTTGGTTAAATTCAGTAGGTCACAAAGTAAATGCAAAACCAAAATGAAGGGAAATGAGAGTGGGGTGGGGGAGCTGGTGAGGGTGGATGGAGAATAAGAGACACTACATGCAGAGGAGGATGTGTTACACACACGGATGAAGTTGTCAAAGACTAAATTAATCATAACAAATACAAAATATTAAATATAGAGATAAAATTTGATTTGTACATGTTCATGAGTTTGTATTTATTTGCACATACCTATATGCATATTCATGTGTGTGGAGACAGCACAGGTTCTTATGAAATGTCTTCTTCTATCACACTAGACCTTATTTTTTGAGACTGGGTCTCAACACCTAAAACTCATTGTTCCAGCTTAACCATGACCATTGAGTTCTAGGGATAAACCTGTCTCTGCCTGCACACTGCTAAGACAGTAGGTCCTAATGCAGTCGCCCTGAGGCTTTCCTACATAGGTGCTGGGGTCTAAACCCAGGCTTTAAAGCTTATGCAGCGGTACTGGCCAAGTCACCTCCCCAGTCCAAGACTCTGAACTTTCTGAGAGAAGTTCAGGCCTAAGCATATGTGATAATTTTGAGAGAAGCAACACATGAAAGTCAAAATTCTTGCTGTAACATTAATTTTATTAAATATTGAACTTTAGGTAATTGCTATATTATAATGCATTTTATATTTAAACAACTATCATGAAGTTTGAAGTGAAATGTCTATACTTATGGTAAGGTATCTATAAGAAAAGGTCACAAACAAGTTGGACTTTAAGTAGGTACTGTCAACTTATGGTCCTGGGAGAAAAAAACAAAACAAACCAAACAAAAAGCAAAAAATTAACTTCTTTTTCAGTTAGGCAGAGTTTGGTGTAACTTAACTGTTTCATTTTAAAAATTCTGCATTTATAAAGTATTCTATGACTTTTGGAACAATCCTTGAGTACACAGCTTTGGAAGAGCATTTGTCTTTGAAATAGACATAGCCGAAATGTCTGGAAACATAGTAAGCAGAGGAAGAAGAAATTATGCATATTTAGGCTCTTTCAGAAAACCTTGGTGACGGCAGTTGGCTATTTCCCTTAAGACAGAAGACGATGGTCCTCCTGCAGTTTTCCAAGCCTCTAAATCCAGATGGAGACTGGAGAGGAATGACAAAGGTAATGAAACTTAGAAGTCTAGGTGGGAAGAGGCCGTAAAACAGTAGAAGAGGGGAACCAGAGGAACTTGGTCAGAAGGAGAGGACAAGAGAGAACATGGCTACTGGTCAGTCAAATGCTTAAAAAGCATGTGGCTATTAAAAAGTCCCAGCATTTTTTAATCCCGGGTTTATATGTTTATTATCAGCCTTTCTTATATAGCTAATGATTTTCAAGAAACCAGAGCAATTTTAAAAAGTCTTTGACTTCCCACAGGGCAGGGAATTTGGACTGCTCTTCAGTACCTAGAGGGAGGGGGAATGGAGTGGGGGGGAGGGGGAGAGGAGTGGGGAGAGGGGAAGAGGGAGGGGAGTGGGGGGAGGGGGAGGGAAATGGGAAACGGGGAGGAGGCAGAAATTTTAATTTAAAAAGAATAAAATAAAGAAAAAAAAGAAAAAAAAGTCTTTGAATTAGGGAAATGGCTCAGTCAGTAACATGCTTACTATTCAAATATTAGGACAGTGGCTCCCCAGCAACCATGTAAGAATCCAGGCACAGGAGTGCACACCTGTAATCTCAGGACTGAGAAGGCAATAGACAAGAGGAATTCGGATTGCCGGGGCTTGTCAGACCATCAGTCCCTCAAACTGGTGATCTCCAGGTTCAGTAAAAGATCTTTTCTCAAAGAAGAAAGATAGATAATGAATAAGAGACACACACAGTTCCTTGCTTCCATACATATGCACATATGTGCACTCACACACCACACTCAAACATACAATTCTAAATAGTTGCTCCTTATATATGTAAAATATTTATCCACTTCCACATATTTTTTTCTCCACCATTAAGAGAAGTCACAGTTAAAAATATCCCAGAAGGGGTGCCAGTTGTAATATCTACTTTATTTAGGACTTATGATGTGCAGGGATAAAACACTGAATGTCAAATGAACCTAAAAAGTAAATGCTGTGATTAAGTTATTATATATGTGATCCCTATTACATGTGTGACCAAAAAGATCGTAAATAATAACAATCACATTATAGAATGCCTATCCACATGAAACAGGCAATGTTCAAACTATTTTTCTGAACTAGATTATGGGTAAAGCATAAAGCTGCATATTATAAAATGTTTATTCTTTATTTGACAGAAAAGGGAACTCCAAGAATATAAGCTAACTAACTTGCCTACATAGTACAGCTGGAAGAGGCAGGTCAGAGATGTGGACCCATCCTGACAACTGAGGTTTGTTTTCCCTCCACTGAGTAGGAAAGGTAGTAACTTCCTGTCCACTCTGCACGTGATGATTCACAGGTCAGGCTTTCTCCAGTTCTCTCTGCCACATTTTCTCTTCATCCACTTGAGATGAAGGTATCCATCAGAAGGTTCTAGTTCCTTCTGAGGACATGCATACTCTTGGGACACACACTCTCTCTGTTCCAGGTCCCACCCCACGAAGTGAAAGTCAGGTCCTATCTAGAATGAGAAGAATCTTTGAAGACATATCTTTCAACGGAATACTAGGGAGAGAAAGGATCTGATGCTACCTACAGTGGAAACTGGAATGGATCATAACAGGGAAGTGCAGGCCCGAGTGAGAAGGAAGAGTGGGGGGAGCTGGTTTTACTGAGTTTTAGAATCCAGCACATTCAAATGATTCAGATTTTCCTCTAGAAAGACAAAAGGCTGAATTATTATTCTTTGACTTCAACTGAAGCATTTGTTTAACAGCTTGATACACACCACACATACACAAACATCCATACACACATTCCGATTGCACATGAAGCAAAAATTTCACTCAGGTAAGAATCATCCTCTTCTCAGAAACCCAGTTTCGGTAATATTCTCATTACAAGCTGTATCAAAGTTAACAACCATTGCAGTCTTACTATGAAAATAACCAATTATTTTTATGATAATGAAGACTTTAAAGAGCTCAGCGGGATAAATTAGATCCGAGTCTAGGCTTAGTCAGTTCTTTCCATCTTTGGAATACTAAACTGGAATGAAAGATTCAATCCCTCTAATACAGACGCATCTCTTTTGAACTTGGAAGAAAGGAAAACATTCTGTTTTGAGGATGATGAATCAATCCAAGAGTAGGGTTAGGCAAATGGGATTTTTACTGAAGGGACTAAGCAAGCTAGGAATGAATTTTAACTTTGCAAAGTCCTTAGTGGTAACAATCATCAACATCAACATTGAGGATTAATGAGACAGATCTAATAAATGTGCACAGTAATTCACTTGGACAGGGTATGGATACAGAACCTAGGGCATTTTCCTTGAACTCACGGTATCGACATTTTTGGACAGATTATATTTTTACTGGGAACCATGCAGTCCTGAGTAATGCAGGATGTCCCCATGACTTCTATCTACCAGGTGCTAGTAATCCCCCAAACTTCATCCCTCAGTGAAGACAACCCTGCACCTAGACATTTCTACAATAGCTCCTGTCTGAGAGTTACTATTTTAAAGGCTTGCAGTTACATTAGTTATGCGTATTTGCTTGTGACCATTCACTATGCTTGCTGAATTAGCTCTCCTTTGCATTGTTTTTTTAATTATCTGCATTGAACTTAGGGCCACATACTTGTTGGGCAAGCACTGTACCACTTAGCTATATTCCCAGCCTTCCCTTTACTTTTTCAGAATTATTTGTTTTAATGACATCACACTTGTATACAGTGCACTGTGAACACTACTCGCTCTCATTCCCTTCTCATTCCTGATGAACCTCTCCTTCCCAACAAGGCTCCCCACTGTACCCATTCCCAACTCCTTAATTGCAGCTTCTATGCAGGTGGTATGATGATTGCTATGGACAGAGTATGTCCAGAAGATGGCGCCCCACCACACTTTGCCCCATCCTTCAGCTTTCAGTTTTTTCAACTCTCCTGTGATGTTTCCTGGGACTCAGGGTCAGGGTGATGGAGGTGGTATGGTAGACATTCTGTTTGGGACTGAGTGCTCAGCAGTCACTCATTCTTAGCCCTTTGAGCAGCCAGCTGCACGTCCCTTCTCTGAGAGACAGTTGCTGAGATTAGGACTAAGGCTGAGATTTGCACTAGGGAGGTCATGAGTCTTGGACCTACTGCTGATATGTTGCCAAGCTGACGTGGACTTACATTATCTTAATATTTATATAAATACCAAAGATCTCTGCATTTATTTATTTTTGAGATAGCGTCTCTTTACATTGGTCAAGCTTGCTTTCAATTTGCAATCTTCCTGCCTCAGCTTCTGGAGTAGCAAGGATTACAGGCCAGCGCCGCCAGTGCCACCAGGTCAGGCTCAACTTCCACTTCTAAATCCTAGCCAAGAAGATGATTTTACTAAAAGTAGAAGGTACACGCAAGGCTCAGTCTGTCTGTAGGATTAAATAGTTTCGCAGCTACCTCTTACATGCCCTTACAATGAACAAAGTTACATCCATAAGAAAGAAAGGGGATGCATCAAAATGCTCTGCTTTGGGAAGGTTAAGAGTGCTTGTTCCTCTTTTAGAGGACCCAAGTTCAGTTACTAGCACCAATGTGGAGTGGTTACCAATTACCTGCAACTCTAGCTCCAAGGAGGGATTATAGCCTCTGTGGGTACCCCATACAGGTGGCATTCACACACACATACACACACACACATACACACACACACACACTCACAAATAATAAAAAATCCTTTGAAAAATAAATGGGCATTTGTTAGTGCTATGGATTCATTGGGCTTCATTTCTTTATTAACAAGGACATTACACAATGCATTTTTTAAAAGATCATCTTTAAATTCAATTACTTTTTAGGCAGTAAGCCTACTTAGAACAGATTACATCCAAATATTTTAAGCAATTATGAGGAAAGAACAAGGTTTCATATAAAGCATAGTTCTCAAACAGTTTAAAGAAGATACTCATCGCCTTGTATAATTCCTAATGGTAACTAGAAACTAAAAGGAGAATAATACTCAAGGAGGAAGAAAGACACAATAAAAAATCAAAACAATATAGTGTTAAATGGAAAGGCAGAAGAGTCAGATCCTAGCCGAGATTGTGACAGTGCACACTAGGTGACCTATGAAACACCACTCGGCCTCTTGCAGAATTAGTTCTTGCCTGCAAGTAATGGCAGTCAACTTGATGACTCTGGAAATCCCATGAACATTAATGGCTTAGGATTCTACAAATAAATATCTACCAATGCACTATCTCTGTAAAATTTTTAGCTTTCTAGTTTCAACATATAATGACTCAGGGACAGTTAACTACAGTCAGCGCTGGTGACATTCTATGCATAATTGGTCCTTCAGCCTGGGTTCTGGGAGGGGAGGCAATGTAGAGCATAAGTATTGCTGTTATGTTATCTACATAAGAAGTAGCACCGGCTATAGGAGGAGTGTGTGTGTGTGTGTGTATGTGTATGTTTCTGTCTGTGGATGTATGCATGTGTGCATGCATGTGCTTGTGCCCATTCATTCCCAAGCTGAGGCCACAGGTCTTCTACCACTGCCCACTGTAATTTTTGAGAGAGAGTTCTATCCTTGAAGGTCATCATCTTGTCTATGCTGGCTGGTCAGTGAGATCCCAGGGTCTTTTATCCCTGCCCCTCCTCCAGGACTGGGCTTACATAGCTAGGTCTAATGTAGTTAGGGTGGACTTGAATTTAGGTCTTCTTGCTTTCATAACAAATGTTCGCACCCCTTGAGACCTCTCTCCAACTCCAGGAACTGTTCCTTAATGTAGGATGCTTAATGTAGTATAATTTTTACTAATTTATGATTGGTAGCATTTCACTCAGAGAGAGAAATATCTATAGAATCTCTGGATAATTAACATAGAATATGATCTATAAATGTAAACTTTCTACTTTACATAGAAAACAGCAATTTATCAAGTCTTTGGGGTTCTTTTACTTAATTTTAACCCCCCAATCAATCCTGTCTTACAACCATCCCTTTTAACTTTCAATATAAAATTATTGACTTCTCAACTAATGCGTGTTTAGTTTGACATTTTTTGTCTTATAAGGAACCAACTATGAATAATTTGCATATTTGAAATAACCCATTTTAATCTGCATTAGTATGGTTATGGAAAAAAATAGTAATTACTCAGCTTGATTAGTGAATATTTCATTACAAATGGGAAGGTCAGCAGCTTTTTATCAAACACACATTTTCTGAATCTGTATTATACACATATCACTGTCACTCAAACTGATAAAAATATAGTCAGAGATAATAGATGTGCATGGTAATGTTTCCCTCAATCAAAACACTTCAGAAGCATTCACTCTGTAACCATTTTGTCTTCCTTAGCTTCCCATATTAGAGACCCAGACCAAGAAGTACCCAAACCACACTATTCAAGTGCTCATATGCAGCTCTGTTTCACTTACTCATCCAGCACATTCATCTGTCGAGACTTGCTACGTACGTATCAGATACTGGAGAAGACAGTGTATTGCCAGGGTTTAGGATGGCTCCAGGTAGGTACAGAACAATCAATAAATACTTGTTAAAAATAAGACTCTAAGGAATGCATTCAAACCACCTCATAGAAGCCACAATGTTTTCAACATTACTTTTCATTGTCTGGAAGGAAGTGGAAAGGAAAAGTAGAGCGAAAAAGCCCAGACCACACAGGTAAGGCTCCTAAGAGGCAGGACATTATGAAAAATCTAAACAACATTAAAAGCACATTCAATGCGAGATTTATAACTACAACAACATGAAACAGTATTGGTTGGGAAATTATTCTGTTTCCTTTCCATCTGAAGATAGATCCTGAGATGCTTTCGGGCAAGTGAATTTTCTAAGCCGCGTCATTTTATTGAACCGTTCTGATCACTGCTCAGGGAAGAGCTTCCTGCGGGTGGGGTGAACCTTCTTATGCACCCTCCAGGGTATCATTGGGTTGTCAGCTTTACAGCTCGGGCCACGGCATGCATATTTAAAATAACCCATTTCAACAGAGCATTAGGACAGTTATGCAATGAAATAGTCTTCACTCGACTTAGATTAGTGAATCCCTCATTTAATTATAACGGGAAAGGTTAGAAACTTTTTTATCATAGACACATTCTCTGGGAATTATCTGCCTTTGGAATATAATTAATCATCTTCTGTCATGCTTTCATTATACACAGCGCTCTCCAGAGCCCCGGCTTTCTTCTCTCTTCATTCATATTCCTCTGGCCTTCCCCTTCCCTGTTCCCACAGACCTCAGGTGAATTTTGTCGATTGCTCAGAAATGACTGGATATTGTTAAACCCATTTGTCAACCTCCATTATCAACACACAAGCAACAAAAATCTCTTCACGTGCTTAGCCTTTTCCATATATATCAGTCTCGGCATTAACGTGGATGGCATCTGTCAATGTTGACAAAAATTGAATTTCAAAACTACTGTAAATAATAAAGCAGTCATAGAGAGACAGTCTCTCTGGAGTAGGAGCTACTCCTAAACATGATTTGCATATTGTGCTTACAGCTGTTTCAACATGAGCTGTTTGCTGTGGTTCATTAAAGTGATTTGATGTGTCAGGTTCTAGGATGGTTGGAAGTTTTCACAGAGAACTATTTAAGGGAGTTTTGTGAAATTTTTGAATTTTACAGCAGTACATATTGGGCAAAACAATACTTAAAGAACATTCAGGGGTGTGGCTGTAGCTCAGTGGTAGGGACCCTGCCTATAAAACATAAAAACACTGGTTCAGTTCCTAGCGCCATAAAAATCATTCTAATTAAATGGATTGAGCAAAATATCTTTAGGAGAAATAGCAATTGAAGTCATAAGAATGATCATTAATTAAATTCCAAGCCATTTTCTCTATCTCTGTGCAGTTCCCAAGATATTCCAGGCACAACTCATTTGAAGTCAGAGAGCTCCTTGCCTTTCTGAAGTCAAGGGGAGAGGAGATGATGAACTTGCTCAGTGACTGTGCATTGTGGAATCAAACATGCAGTCACTGACCTGATTACCACTTCTGGGGAACGGATTTAATTCAATAATCTACAGTCTGCCTATCGTCCTACCACCACTTCTAACCAGATATCATAAATCCTCATTGCTCATTGCAACTGGTAACGGGTATAGAGGTTGGCCTTCTATCTTCCAGGAAGAATTCAGCTAATCTGTCTTTTTTAAAGTTATAATTTGTTTTTTAAAAATTTCTGGGAAATAATATCCCATGATTTGTTATTTATGGGAAACATTTTTCCTTTAAGGCAAATCCCTTTGATAATGTCTTATGATTTCTGTGACTTCTCTTTTCTTTGTTATGCTGGCATGCACACTGTATAATCTGTGTTTGTATAACTATCATAAAACACAGAAATAAGACTCAGGAGTCTGTCAAGGTTTAGCTGACTTCAAACTGTGGAATGAGAATCCCTGTCAATATCCATGGTCTCCTCAGCACTGGTTTGTTAAGATGCAGGAGCAGGGTGAGCTTTGGTAGCCATAGGTCATAAATTTAAAAAGAAAATTTTAAATTTCCATCCAAATAGCACAGCTGTCTAGCACGTGCAAGGCTCTGCAATGCTGAAGTGAAAATATTTTGAATACAGAAGTCATTGTCAAATTCACAATGGAAATAGCACCATAGGTAAAAAGTATCCCAGTTATTGATTGCTAGCCAACAGAAATAGTGACTTACATGTGTGAGTGTGAGAGTGTGTGTATGTATAGAAATACACATGTATGAATATTGCATACGTATGTACAGAAATACATACGAATGAGTACTGAAGAGTGACACTTTCTTTTTCAAACACCAGCCTTATCAAGAGAAAACACTCCCAAACATTTGTCCCTGGGTGTGTGATCAACAACAATTTTGGGGACACTGATGGCAGGTGACTCCAAAGGGGGCGGAGGAAATGAGAGAAATGAGCAGGTATTGCTGTCATGGCTTTGCCGTAATTCCACTGCAAGGCAGCAGACATCAATTCTCTTTCTAAATAAGTCTCCAAACAAAGCCTGGCTCTGAACACACAGGTGTGTCCTCCATGGACAGAAACAGGTGTTCCTGTTTGAAATTTATAAAGAAAAGTGCATTCGTGACTTACTCACATGTCAAGTATTGCTTGCTAATGGGGTCAGTTCAATCATGCGGGTTGGTCTTCTCCTAACTACCTTTCACAGGCTCTCATAGGAAAAGCAACGCTTAAACCCCCAAAGGAACAACATCCCTCAAGCCTAGAGAAACACACAAAGAGGGCAGGGATCACTTTAGCTCCACTTGAGGCACCAGGCAGATGTGGTGGAATTGCTGTGTTGCTTAATACCAAAGGGAGACGCTTCCTCTTGCAGGTCTCAGTGTTTGTGCTCAAAAGTAAAGGAACATTTGTCATTTCTTGAGGCTAATATTAATAACCTAGTTTCCAAAAGAAAACATCTCATTGCCCCTAGTCTAGTAGCTTTTATGGAAACTGACTTCAGCCCCACTGGGATCTGATAGGAGTGGCAAAGCCCAGATTAAGACTTCAGCCTCTTACAGTGAGCCGTATAAGCAAATGCCTCAATACTGCCCAGCTAGGGACAAGTCCAGTAAGAACTGCAGTGTGCTTTATACTCTTTTCAATAGAGTTGCATACACATATCCAGGATCTGTACTGCAAATGAGTCTTCCGATTGAGGAGCAGCATATATATTAAAATATCTTCACTAGTTGGACGTTTTTTTAACTCATAACTTTTTCTAGTTCAGCATATATGATTTATATATTATTTGACAAAGCTTTGTGGAAGATAGCATAAAGATGTTTTATTTTAAGCAGCTCATCATGGTAAAATAATTTTCCAATGGGTAAATTAGGTAAAGGCAGGTTCTCAGGAAGTTCTGTTGAACTGGCCACATTGGTGCTACAGGACACAGTAGTACACACATAAAACAACACACAGCAGGAGATTGTCAACAAGCAGCTTCCAATGTTGACTATGCAGGGGAGATGAATGGTTCACTTTCATGTCTATTCAGTTTTAATTTGGTGTGATGTTTTAAAGAATGAGAATGCCTTAAGCACATGATAAGCATCATAAGCTTTGCACACACACACTTAAATAAAGCAAAGTTTTAAAGATATATAACTAAAATGTGCATCAAAGTCTTTTATCATTAACATTGACTGCTCCATAATACAAACATTGCTTATTTCAAACATGAATCCAATGATCACATCCTCTATAACCCAGAACTGAATTTTAAAATAAGAGTTGAAAAACCATAATGATCACAAATGACTTCAGCACTCAAAACTATACATCTGAACTTTGCAAGAAAGACAACATTACAATATAGAGGGAAGCAGTGCAACTTAGTAATGGCATTGCACACCTTAATTTCTTCATATTTAGAATGGTTTCTAGTGAACTAGTCAAATACTCAGTAGTAATTCCCCTGTTTAAAAAAATCCATGTTTGTTTGCTTTGGCTTTCTGACACTGTTTATACCCAAATGATCTCAAATCTATAATCCTCCTGTATCAGACTCTCAAGTGCTGAGTTTACGGATGTTTATTGCCACACCTGGCTCAAATATTTTATTTAAAAATATTCAGAATATTTAACTTCAATACTGATCTCTAGTAAAGACCTGGGATTCTCAGAATTAAAACAAAGACTTCCTCAAGTCTCTATGCAAGCTGCAAAGACAGTAAAGTAGGAGATTCAGCTGTGGTACAGGAAAACTCTGAGAACAATATAGTTTGTTTTCCTCAGAGGAAGTCAACAATTTTATAAAATTGGCATGTAACAATATCCTTGAATTTTTCATTTCTGTGACAAAGTGTACAAACTCCATGATTTCTAATGATGACTTTTTGTGATTTTATGCGTTTCAATAATTTTTACTGATAAATAAATCATACACTAACTGTGAAGACTTCCTGGAGCAAGAGGTATCTTTTCCTAATTTGAGACATATGGGCTGGCCACAGCCTTGATTTCCAGGAAAACAAACTTCTTCCCACTAACATGAGAGAGAATCTGTGATAACTGGAGTGACTGGAACTCCCATCTCACCAGCCTATCACTGAGGGCATAAGTATAAAAATTAAGGGAAAACCTGAGTCATATTGTCATAATTTGAGGGCCAAATTGGACCTCCTTTAAAGTTGGAGCCTCTTGATGGGTTCCATTTTTGTGGGTTAATAAATTTCTTTGTACATTTCTACCTTTGCTAACAAAGTCTCTGGTAGGAAATCAGCCTCAAAGAGGACAGTTATTTGTTGAGACCCATGTGAGAAATGTAACATCCAGGGAACCTTGTCTTTTGGTATTCCACTGTAAACATCTGAACTTCTTTTCCATGCATTTATAACATGTTCTTAGGAACACACGTTGTCATGAAGTAGAGTGGGGTTCAAATCTTTCTTTGCCTCTTGGAGCTGTGGTAGATTACACATGAGGATTAAATGAGATAAGTTAGGCTGAATGTCTCAGTTTTAGTAGGTAGTTAGTAAATAATAATCATTATTGTGCCTTATTTTCTCCTTTTGCCTTCAAAATGATTGGTTTTGCATACTAGGTTTTGCTTTTAAGTTTATATGATTAACTCCATTCAGCATATGTCTTGAGCAGGGGTTTCATGCTTGATTTGCACCCAAGGGGACATGGGTGAAGAAAATAACTGAAAAACAAAACAACCTTCAATAAATGCCAAGAATTCTTGAGATTCATTGAGATGCTGAAGCAAACCTGTGAAGTTCAGGGTGGAGGGATGGGGAGGTCTGAAGCAGGGGCTCTAGTTGAGTTTAGATTGGACAAATGGTTGGGAAGACTAGGAAGGTGAACGGTAGACCAAAATTTCCCCTTGCTTTAGTATAATAGTCTTATCTGGAGATGTTGCCAATTAATGAGAGTGACTTCCAATGACTAGAAAGTCACAATGTGGGAAGAACCCCTGTCAGATGGTAAACCTTAGATCAGAGGTCAAGAATTTATAAAGATGTATGAGAAATGTCTAAAACTAAAACAAAAATTTCTTCAAGTCTTCACAGATGCTGTGAAGATAGCAAAGTAAGTCATTCAGTCATTGTTAGAGGAAAGCTTTGATAACACTCGATTTTCCCTGAAAGGAAGTGCACTGGTTAGTCAATTTGACACAAACTAGGTTCTTTTGGATGAGCAAACCGCTACTGGGGAATTGCCTACATCAGACTGGCCTGTGAGCAAGTCTATGGGGCTTTTTTTTGATTAATGATTGATGTGAGAGGGCCCAGCCTCCTGCGGGCTCTGCTGTCCCTGGGTTGGTCATAATGGGTTGCCTAAGAAAGTAAACTGAACAGGCAATGAATAGCAAGCCAGTAAACCATATTCTTCTGGTTTCTCCTCAGTTTCTGCTTTCTTGCTCCTGTCTTGAGTTTCAGCCTTGGTTTCCCTCAGGATCATACTGTCATTAGAAAGTGTAAGTCAAGTGAGCCTTTTCCTCCGCAAGTTGTTTTTGATGATGGTATTTATCATAGCAATGGATAGTAAACCAGAACAGGAAGAAGTAAATATTTAATAATAAGTATCATGTGTGTTCCCCAAGTGCATGGGTCACAGGTGTGCACCATCACACATGCCTTCATATATGCCACGTGAAGGTATGTGATGTGTCAAAATAAAAGTGAGGGCTCTGAAGCAGGAATCATCTTTATGAGAAGAGACTGGCCTTCAAAAAGCCTTAGATTGTTAGAAAGGTATCCAATGACTACCCTAGCTGTTCTAATTAATGGGTTTGTTCAAAAGATAGTAAATTCTTCGGGAAAGGAGGAAAGATTATAGAGGAATAACTGTAGAAGAAGGCACACTTGCACTTCTTCGTTATGGACAGATATAGGCATTTCTTTTAATAAAACTAACTAAACTAAAAATAGTAATTTAGCTTGACCCCTGCAGGGTGATACTATTTTAATTAAGGCTGAACGGAAGATAAAGTCAGATCCTGAATGTTACACACTGTGCAGGAGACAATTGTCACAGGAACAAAGCCTTCCTGCTGCTTGTAACCCACACAATACAATTCTGTGTTCAGAATCACAGAGTTCTCAGTCGGGAGAGGTTATATCACTATGAGTTTAAATGTGTAATTATTTTGGAATATTTATGAAGGCTAAAATCTCCATGTTAGAAACCATATTACAAGTGACAAGGGCAATTATGAGACCCTCTGCCCTGACTGTCATTGTTTTTGTTATTGTTGTACATCTTTACATATTCTCAACATTGGCCTAAGGTTCACTTTGTCACTTGGGTTCAGCCCTCACTATGAGGGGCCCAGTCATTAGAAACTGTCTCTCATGAATTCCTAATGTCTCCAGATGGATTGATATGCTAAATGAAGACCAATGTGTTGAAGGCTTTCAAACTTCTTACTTCTTCCCAACCCTTTAGCCTATGGAGTTAAGCAAATGTATAGCAGGCATAGAGTAGAATTAGTTTTAGGGAAGGCAGATGCAAACTTCTGGTACCAAAACAAAACAAGTTGAAGCTTGACAAATCTTCACATCTCATACATTTGAGAATATTAACACACTAAGTCATGTGTAGCGACTAAGGAGGCACCAAACCCCAAATTTCTAACTCTGAATTGTCAGCATTAGAGCATCTCTTGCTCGGTTCTGACAGGGATGAAGGTGTTATAAAGAAATAGTTGTGACTCCCCTTTGGCTATCAGACAATTGAAACAATGGACACCCCAAAATTGAAATTTCTGCAGGAAACTCATTTTAGGAAAAGAAAAAAGGGTAAAGATTGGGAACATCCAGAGTGGGCACAAAACTTCTGGAAAGAAAATTTCAACTTCCCGGATGACTTCACAGGGGAGATTGAAGCCAAAATAATGATGGGTCAGTGATAGATGGGACTACAGCTTGACAAGAGCCAATGCTTAATCTTGACCCTCATGTCAAGATCCCACACTGACTTGCTGGATGGTTACTGGAGGTCTTGGTCTCCATTCCCAAATATGGTCATGTTTTCTCCACTAATTTATCTTTTTAATTGGCTTTTGGATGATGGGTGGCTGAGCCTGGGTTGTTATGCTACGAATGCCCAGGATTTTATCCTAATAATACCACCAATATCCACATACTTGGATATTGTCCTACAAGATCATTTTGGACTATCAATAAGACATGACACAAGATTTCAAAGTGTCTATAATGTCTTTGATTTTTGTATCCCACGATTATGCAAACATTTCTAATCTTAATTAATATAAATATTTTTAAACTTCTGAATAATGAGCTATAGATAAGTACTTTAGAGGTTTCTCTCATTTTATCATAAAGTGGTCTTAAGGTTGCAGGCTGAAAAGTTACAGTTTGTAATGCTGACTATGTCTACTGGTGTGTGCTTGACAATGTGTTAACTTAGTAACTTAGTTAATTATCTCAGTTATATACTATTTAGCATTATGCAGAAATCAAAGTCTAAAGATTCTAGAGAGCTTCCCAGAGTTATACATGATACAGGTCCTTGTTTGATCCAAAGACTACTTTAAAAAAAAATCACCACAGAAATCTGTCTTGTACTCAAAAAGGAGAAAAGGGATATCTTTTTCTTTTTCCTGTTTTACCATAAAGAAATAGTAAATGTTTGAATGGTTATGTATCTTCAATCTTATTGAATAATTTTGTAATGTGTTAATGAACCAAAATATATGTTAGTTCATTAATGTGTGCAATTTTGCTTTTATGTATCAATTAGAAATCAATTAATAGCAATAACAAGTGTTCAGAAAATGAAGGTAAATATTTGGAATAAAATGATTAAAATATGTTAATTATTTCTAAATTAGTCTTGGAGCAAACTAGAAATGAAATTGTTGCTGGGATACAGACACGGGAGAATTCACCCCACCCCACCCCACATCTGCCTACTGCATGTTGAGCATGAAGGACAGCAGTCCCACTCACTGCTTGGTTCTCAGCCTGTGGGTCGCAACCTCCACAGCAGTGGAATATTGGATAGCCCGCATATCAGATATTTCCCACCTTAGACACAGGCATGTGTTACAGTCACAGAGACTATGAGATGCTGTGTTTGAAACTTTCATATAGAAAGAATACAGAGACACTTTTTTGTCCGTTGAGGTCTGGTTCAATCCAGAGTTTGGACTCTTCAATGAATTTACATGAAACAAAATTTAAACTAGAGCGTCAAAAATGCTTTTGACAGCACACAAGTTTATACAACACACAGAAACATATACACACATTTTCTCAAATGCACAAAATGCACCCATGCACATTTGCACACACAAAACTGGTGGGGTGAGGGTTTTTTTTTAAAGTATTTATGCATGTGTAGAAATTAAATTCAGGCAAACTCTCTGGGGTGGGATGCAAGTCTTGAATGCTTTGAAGTTAATAGCACTCTGATAATTACTGTCATTTAATTAAGTTTTTGCAAGGTCAAACCCACAGAGAGACTTGTTATTTCCCTTTAGGCACTAGCCCGCAAAAGGATAAGCCCACATATATGGAGGAAATGCAAAGGCAAAAGATGAGCACATTAAGGAATCACTACAGAGTAAGTGCCCATCCCAGTGTTCCCTCCCTGAATAACATGCAGGCACTGCTCAATGGACAGAGGCTTCCCTTCATCCACTGGGTCTTTCCTGGAATCCGATGTTTCCTGGATCATATTTTCTGTGTAAGAATTGCATCAAGCATCTAACTCACGTAATTCTCATTTCCATGTTTTCTCCTCTCTTTTCCAGTCATTCAAGGATTTTAGTTATCGATTTAATTGTATTGTTTTTAAACTTTAAAACCCATGTGTCCCCATACAGGGCATTATCCCATTAGCCACAGCAGTCCTGCCTTGTTAAGAGCTCCGGTTAACCTGAAGAAACTGGGGCTCAGAGGTTATGTGTAACATGTCCCTCTTACACACTGAGGAGTAGACAGATGAGCATGTGGGCCAGTTTTTCTTCCGCTCTTTTGTTTGCTTCTTAATGGCTCTGTTGTGGCCTCTCTGTATTCATATTGTGTGTGCACTTCCAATGACAGAATCTGCTAGGGGCATATGACAAATTTCTCTCCCCTAACCACCAACTTCTACTTAATAATTATAATTATTCACTCTGGCTAGAAACTTATTAGAACCTCCCTATAATTCTCAGGTCTCTAAAGTGCCTACTATTTCTGGCCAGAAAATTATTATCTTTTTCACTTTTTACCCCTTTGATCTAAGATTTTATTATAGTTTGAATTCTCCACCACTAAAAGAGAATATGAAAGTCCTAAAGCCTGTACATTATACTGTAAGTTATATTGATAAATTGCCATGTACTGTTTAATCTTATTGAAAGTGGAGTCTATTAGTGTGGTGGGCTCTCTTATCCCATACTCCAGCATGTTTAAGAACTGACATCCAGAGATGAGTTGGGCCTTCTATATCTGCAACATAGAGAAGAAAAAGTGAGCACCAGCTCCAAAGTGAAAACACAGTGCCCTTGAGAACAGCCAAGGGCAAATCATCTCCAGTTCCGGTTGCCCTTGTTTATCCCATATTATAAAAATGGCTGCAGCGGGAAAGGGAAAGCAAAAGCTTACCACAGACGGACTGCTCTACTCTTTTGGGAAATCTCCACCAGAATCTCCAGTGAGACTGTGCCAGTAGGGCTTTGCTCTTCATCCCTGCTGCATATTTGAGAGTGCCACGTTTGATTGTGCTACTTTTCTGCCTTTTCCCTTTTTAATTGCCGGACTCTTAATCAGAACTCCAGCTGGCTGGCTCAGTGGAGCTGGACATTTGTAAACTCAGGATTTGATAAACTGTTGTTTGGGTTCTCATTTGGGCTAGTCCAGTTGTATCTGCTAGATTTTGCAAGCACCCAGTTTGATGACACTTTTCTATCTACTATTTCTGGATCTACCACTCACTGTTTATCTTAATTTCGCTTGCTCTCTGACAAATAAACGCATCCAAACCAAAAACATGGCTGTAATAGATAATTCTCTGGATCGCATGCAATACCCTGGTACCTGTAATTGTGAGTTGTCTTGGAATAATGGGACTGTAGATATAGCTGAGGTTACTAGAGTGGTCTCTAACCCACTAACACCAGTACCCTTGTAAAAAGAAAAATAGCAGACAAAACACAGGAAAATCTGGGCATGATGACACAGATAGAGATTGGCGTACTGGAAGTACAGAGAAGTTTCAGGAGAATGAGGCTTAGAGGAACATAGGTAGGTAGGAAAAACAAAGGCAGGCTCCCTGAAACGGCAGCTTCTTGTTCCCTCGAGACTTTGCGAGGTAGAACATCAGGAACACATTCACTGGGTATCTAAACAGGACCAGCTGGGAGAAGGGGAGGACGCAGGGACCCTCGAAAACAGCCGAATTAGAGCCCCTTTAGGGGAATTCCAGCTAAGGCTGTTGCTCTCCTTTTCTCTGAAGCTTGGATTTCTGTCTTTCTGGGTCAGTTCTTTGTACAAGGGAATGAGCTTGGCAAACCCCTAGACAACTTTCAGCACAACCATTACATCAGTGACTTAGGGGCAAAAACTAGAAAAGGACGGAAAGGATTCCACGTGGAGTCTTAGACGGGGCATGGGCCTGCCTACGCTCATTAGTTCTAGGCGTCTAGCCTCTAGGTTTCCAGAATAAATTCTAAACTAAAACTACCCAGCTTGTGGTTCTTTGAGTTAGCAATCACTGTCGTCAAGATTCCATTTGCATTGGACACGAAATGGAAGAATCTTGTCTGGTGCAGTTATGATAAGATCTGCAAAAGCAAATGAAAAACCCACGCAGTCCAGTATACTTTCCTTGGCCATCATTTCCTCTGGTAACTTCACTTTTTTCTTCTTAGATGAAAACATTCGTTATCATCTAGTGGGATTTCACTTCCTTATTTCTTCATTCACAACTGAAACCTAACAATGTCTCTGCAGATTTTCTAAATATTCTTTGTAACTCATTCCAGTGGTTGTTTGGAAAGAATAATCTCGAACACTGTCACACAAAGTTTATCTTACTTCCGAGGTACCACAGATGATTATCACTCTGTGATTAGCACAGATCCTGGGGATGAGCTATTATCATCCAACCTTATGTACATACTCATGTCTTGGGGGCACATAGGCTTTGTTCTCAGGACCAAGTCACATTCTTCCTTTAGCTTACTTAGAGAAAGAAAGTATATATTTGAAATACTAGTCACACTGCCCAAAGATAAACTGATAGCCAGAAATGCCTTTTTTCCTCAGTTCAAATATAAGTATAATTTCAAAAGAATTCTCACTATAGTTACAAATATACTTGTTTGAACTTGGACTTTTCGCAAACAAAACTCTACATCATTTGAAACTTGGATCGTTGATTCTAAATGCAACTTTCTCCTTCACATATGCTCACAGCAGAAATATATCATTTAAATCACACAGCTATTGAATATTTTCTATTTTAATATGCAACAGGATGAAAATATGGTTTGAATGTTTCCACATGCTTTTAGAAACCTTCATTTAGCCATATTTAAATATCCAATTTCAGATTTCTATCATTTTGAAATAGCTCTGCCTTATTCTTTGCGGGTAAAACTATTACCGTACACTTCAATTTTCCACTAATGCAATGTCTACCTTTGTTAAGCAGACACTACATTGTGGATGCAGCTTAACACTTAAAATTCTAGTGAACGTGTTTCAAGTGTGACAAAAGGAAACAAAAACATTTACATTTTTGGTTTGTTTAAAAAACTGCCTTGATAAAGTGAATGGATGTAATTTCCTAATCACTTTTCAAACATATCTGAGGAACTTTGGTCCTTGTGCTATATTTTGAGCCTCCCTAAAGGATCTTCCTAACAGGAAGATCTGAGCAAAACTTTGTTTCATCACTCTTTGGGGAAGAACTATGTGGATTATGTTAGGGTCCTCCTTTCTCTAATCTCACTCAATCTGTTTATCACAATTTGGAACTATTTTTATTAAATCTATGACTCTCGCTTGGATCACCTGGTTTTAGAATCTTCTTACATTATAAAACAAATGTACATTCTCCACAAAGATGAAATGAATGCTACAATGATCTGAACATGTCTTGTGAAGTTCATGTACTGAGAACTTAACCATCAGCACAAAGGTGCTCAGTCCTGGGGACTCACCCATCAGTGTTACAATGTTTGATGATGGGAACATCAACATTATTAGTTGTGTGAAGTTAGAGGTGATTGGACCATAAGTGCTCTGACCCTTCTAAAAGGTTTAATGACATCGTCTTGAAAGTATGTCATCATGAGAATGGGAAACCATAGACAGAACAAGTTCAACCCCCCCCCTTCTTGGATGGCATATGAGCTTCATTGTCCATATGCCCTCCACCGTGGGAGATGGCCCGAAGGCTGTCTTAGCACACTGGACCCTTATCCTTAGATAGTATACTTTCCAGAACTAAAATAAACAAATCTGTTGTTTTAAATAGACTTATTCTATTTTTATTTATGTGTAGATGTGTGTGTTTCTGTTGAGCTGTGCATGTGAGTGCAAGCAGCTGTGGAGAACAGAAGAGGACTTCGGATCCACTGAAGCTGGAGTTACAAGTGGTTGTGAACTAACAGGTTCTAGGAACGGAACTCAGGTCCTCGGCAAGATGTCTGATCTTTTATCAGCTTCTCTAATATTCTGTTAGGGCAACACAAACGGACTGAGCCATACAGCAGCATGAGAATGTCTCTCTGTGTGGACCTATTTGTTAAGTAAAGGTGCTCTCATTCAGCATGTATTATTGGGTTCTTTCAACAATGCTGGGAGTGGAGATGGCCCCTTGTTTATTGAGCCCTTACTCTTTACCAACCACCTGGCTGCATACTTTCAAAAAATGAGGTCATCATAACTACCTGGTGGTGGACATTACTAACAATTTTCTCATTTAATGAGAAAACTGAGGTACAGAGGGTTGTGTAGCCTTTCTGGGATTATTCATAGCCAGGAGAGTGGAGTTTTGATAAGACACAAGTGTTTTAAATCTTAAAATATTATTTTGAATCTAAATCATTAGCCTTACTTACAAAGGCAGAAGCTGGGGTTCTGAGATTGTTATTTTCCATACTGGTTCATATGGTTAGCAATGTAAAAAATGGACTTGAAAATTCTAGCCTATCAGTCACCTGGTTAGGCTCCACCCCCTGTGGACTCAACTGTATCATATGCCCAATTCACAGAATATTCACTGAGTTTCCCCATCCAATGTGTCAATGGATGTTACAGATGTTGGCACACAATAGCAAAAGGCCAGACAAGGATCTGCTCTTGGGAACTTGGGTACAGGGCAAAATGAACTGAGAAAATTTTAGAGAGTATTTAAAGAAGGAAAAACAAAGATGAGGGGGAAAAAAGCTAAGCAAAACAAGGGCCAAGATGTGTAGATGATGTAACTGTTATCAGCTATGAGCTATCTACTTTTTCTGAGCAGCTCCCTGTCACTCAGAAATGTGCAGCATGGAGAGGCCATGGTGGATCCTGATAGGAGAGCCTGGGGAATTCTTTGAGGGAGAAGCCATGTTAGATGTGTGCTGTGATTGATATGAAAGACCCAGTCGAGGCATTTTCATTAACTTTCTGGGGGAGATTTTCATTCTCAAAAGCCTGTGGCATGGCTGCAAAGAAATACTTCACTATCCATAGGACTTCTGTTAATGAGTTAAGACTTTATGTAGTCATCACTTTGGCCTAGCAAATTCCAGCTAGAAATATGTATATCTTCCTTTAAAAAGTATAGGCAAAGGAAACATTTGATATCTGGCAAAGAGTCTCAAAGTCATGTTAACTACATAGCAAAAGAGATGCTATATAATAAATTTTTAATACTTTCATTGAATACAAAAATAAAATAAAATGGGTAGCAGCAATACAAGAAAGAGTCAAGTGAAATGATGGCATAGCTGGCTGAATCTACAGTGTACCAGCGGTAGGGCCGGTAGTGAACTTGAGATACAAATCTGAATAAAATTACCATAAAAAGTCTGTCTCCAAAATACATACATTGACCGAATGCCATCATTCTAAAATATAATCTTCCTTTTAATGTGAGCCTAGACAGTTAAGTGATATTCTTTGTTGCTTTTCCACAGAAGCACCAGCTGTCAGTCAATTCACAGACTTTTTACGGTTTTCAGTGTTGGCTAAATCTCCTATGTTAGTTTTCATCTCAGGACCCCTTTATCATAAATAGTTAGATGATGTTCTTTTTTTATTATTATTAAAAACAAACTCAAGTCTTCCATAGATATATATACTTACTGCTTTTAACTTTTCTTTTCCTTTGGTGGCCCAACTAAGGTCACTTTGCCGCCCCCGCCCCTATCATCTGTCAGACTTACTCACTTCTATTGTTCACATATGGACCACTTCTCTTGAGCTTTGATGAGACTTGTTTTGGGAAACACTATTTCACCTTTGGGTTTAGATAGTCTCTCAGTGGGTCCTAGGGAGACAGCTCAGCTGGTAAGGTACTCGCCTTGCAAGCCTGGAGACCTGAATATCATCCTCAGAGTCCACATGAAGATACTCAGCATGCCTCTGAGAACTAGCCATGCCAGAACTGGAAAGGAGAACCCAATCCCTGGAGTTTACTAGCCAGCCATTCTACTCTCTCATCCAAGTACTAACTAGGCACAACCCTGCTTAGCTGCTGAGATCAGAAAAGATCAGGCGTGTTCAGGGTGGTGTGGCTGTAGAGAATCTGTGAACTTTAGGCCAATTAGAAAACCTGCCTTACAGGAGGTAGATGGAGCCTGACAAACTGCACCCCAGTTGCTCTCTAGTCTCCTCACACAGGCCTACGCACATACACCTGTACACATAAACACAGGCATTTGAAACAAAAGCCAGTCAGAGTTTCCTCATGTCTGTCTAAGAAGGAAGTAGCTTTCTGTGTGAGGACACTGAGTGGGTCTCTAGTGTGGATCAAGGAAAGACGTCAAGATATGAGTTTGATCAGTGCTACCTATTATGTGAGGAGGATCTAAATAAAAAGGAGATTAACTTGGCAGATATTTTAAGAGAAATTACTAGAAGAAATGTTGATGGGAAATGGTGCAAGTGACTATTTACAGGACAGAGAAGAGACTGAGAGGATCTAGAGGTGGGATTAAAAATCTGACAGAACACTGATATTTTGGCTTTCTCAGTCAAAAAGGATATACTAACTTAAAACAAGCTATAGATTTGGGGGTTTATACATATGAAAAAATCCACACACTTATACAGCAAAAATAAAACAAGAAAATGTAAAACTTTAAACTGGGTGTCATGCATACTCCTATAATCCCAGGACTCATTAGGTAGCAGCAGAAAGATCCGACATTCGAAGTTATCTTGACTACATAGAGAAGACTACATAAGCAAATCTGGGATTTAGGAGACCTTACCTCAACTCATATTACCCCCTTCCCACCAAACATCAACAAGATGGAGAATCTAACCAGTAATCCAATGGAAGATTCAAGGAGAGATAGAGTAAGCTCCCTGAGACCCTCCCCTCACTGTCTCCTGTTTTGGATCTCCCTCTTTGGTTCATTTTCTTTTTCCTTCTATGTTTCTGTCACCCTATCCATTCCATTCTCCCAGCTATAAGACTTTCCAACACTAAATAATAGCCCTCTGATACCTTCCTTTCTATGCTCCACATTTTATTCTATTCCCTTGATTTCTCACTCTTGTTTCTCAGTGTATTGCACATGGATTCACTTCTACCTGTTATTGGTTATTCATGATCCCCTAGTCCTGACTCTGCATGGCTGCTCATTTCCAGGAGTGTTAACTACCTACCCAGATGTATTGAGTTTCTTGCTAGCTGAAATTTCTGCATGGAAGACCACAGTGGCTTTACCAGAACTGGCTTCTATCTCTGGGCACTTCGGATTAGCAGAGGCATTGACTTGTTCTGTATTGGTCAGGTTCTCAGGGAGGGCTTAAGGAAGAACAGATCCCCTTTATGTCTGCCAAAGAAGATAAAAAATAACCGATGTGTTAGAGCAGGGGAAATGTTCTCCAAGTTCAAAGAAGTAACTCAGCCTGAGAGAAAACATCTTTTGCATCTCTTCTGAAGTACTCAGAAAATATAAATAACGTGGCATACAAAAAAATATGAAAATTTTTAATGAGCTCTTAACAGAAAAATAAAATAAAACTACTACGAGAAAATGATAGACTTATCAAGATTATTGTAGGCACTTACTTGATTGACTTTCAAAACAAAAAAAAATCTTAAGTCATTAGAAAGATATAATGTATGTATACAAACGTATTATTGAGGTATAAGACCCCAGAAATGTCAAAACAATGAGTACCACAAAGGCCATTAACCACAGAAAAGGAAAACCACATATCAAACTGAAAGTGATCAGTGACATCAACAGTGTCATGTTGTGCATGGTGACTGCAAGTAACAGGGACACACACACCCACACACCTCCACTTCTGAGCCTCTTCCAAGAATTTCCTGTCAATAAGAATCACTGGACAAGGTGTTTGAAAGATGGAGGTGGTTGAGTGCCACCCAAGATGAGTAGAATCATTCTCTAGGAATTGGTAGTGGTTATGTGTCTCCACTATAAAACATCATCTAATTTACTAGAAGTCTCTGAAGGTCTAAGATAAATATTTAGAATTAAGAGTGACTTTTGTGAAGATATAACATGAAGTGTCTATGCTACGTCTTTCTTTATATCCCCCTCTCTTTCTTTTTCTCTCTCTCTCCCTCCCATAATCTCTCCTTCCCCATTGTTGGTCCAGACATGAGAATTTCACTGAGGGTCTTGTGTGTATTAGGCAAGTTCTCTGACACTAAGTTCTATCCCCAGACATCTATGGTCATTTTTGACTAATTTACAGGATAGTAATGGTTAGGCAGTTGCAACAAGTTAGTGAGGAAGAAGCACCCTGTTACACTGGGTACCTCCCTGCATGGCTAATTCTGACAGAGGTTACCAAGTTCTGTGGTTCTTCCCTCTTTTCCCCCTTCTCTGCCATTCTAGGCTATGTTTCTGTTCTCTCTTGACTCCAGCTACTGGGACATGCTTTGACACCCTTAGATATACCTCCCACCTCAAGCCTGAGGCATTTGCTGCTTGATGTAACTGGAAGGGTCACATTCCCTCTCTTCTATGGCTCAGTGAACATCCCCCCATACTCTCACTATCAGTTCAATCAGAGATTTCCAGGTATTCTCAGATACATCATTGTCTTAGTTATTGTTCTATTGCCATGAAGAAACACCATGACCAAGGCAACTTATAAAAGAAATCCCTTAATGGGAGATTTGTTTACAGTGTCAGATGTTGAGTCCCTTCATCACCATGGTGGGAAACATGGAAACAAGCAGGCAGGCACGGCAGTAGAACAGTAGCCGAGAGTTTATATCATACTTCCAAGTAGGAAGCAAAAGAAGCAAAACTGGGTATGGCATGGACCTTTGAAACTTCAAACCCATCCCTAGTAACATTCCTCCAAGACCACGCTTCCAAATCCTTGTTAAAGAGTCCACCATCTAGGGACCAAGTATTCAAATACATGTGCTTATAAGGACCATTCTCATCGCACCACTCTAGTAATTTCATCTGAATCCATCCAGCATCACTGTCCTTCCCACCTGTACGGGGGTTGTGTGATGCACAGGTCTGCCCAATAAGAGCAAGCCCCCTGAGAGCAGCATCCATAGCTTGTCCTTATATTTCTAAGCATAAAGTACAATGTTTGCTTGGGAAAAGGGTTCAGTATGACACATTCAAACATGGAAGCACAGGAGGACAGTTCTGAGGTGAACCAGGAAGTGCATCTGCTTCCCAAGAATTCAGTTCCACAGGAACTTATGAACCAGTTGGCTCAAATCCCCTATAGAAAGACCTTCTGAGTAGTCTCTCTTGGGGTCCTTACAACATCATTTGGCACCTTGCATTATTTTCAGTGATGATCTGAATATGTCATATCTTTCTGCGGCTGCTTAGCCTGAATATACTTGGATGGATTCTTTTCTCATCAAATTACAAGGATATGTTTGGGATTATGAGATCTAAATAGAAATTTCAAGGCATATGTGACAGAAATTTATTTAGGGGGTTCTTGGGAACAACTCAACTGAGAAGCCAATAATTCTCTGGAGAGGCTAAAACTGAAACTCAAAGCCATTCACGTGGAGAGGCATACCACATGCTCTGAAAGGCTCTAGATAGGAAAAAAGTATGAGTCTTGTATGTGAAGCTAAAGAAAGTTCATAGAGCATGGGATCCAGATTTCTGTGGCTCACAGTGACTTCTCTGGGGCTGGGCTCTGTGTGTGCTGAGCAGGGTTTGTGTATGCACTTATGTTCATGTGTGTATGTAGGCCAAAGTTTGATGTCCAGCGCCTTTGCCAGTTGCTATGCTGGTTGGTGCTTGCCAACACAAACCTAGATGGATCTGGGAAGAGGAAATCTGAACTGAGAAAAATGGCTCCATAAGAACGACTTGTAGGCACACCTGTGGGATAGTACCTTGACTAATCATTCACGTGGGAGGGACTCACTCTCTGTAGGCAGTGCTAGCCCTGGCCAGGCCGTTCTTGATGGTGTAAGAAAGCGGTCTGAGCAAACCATGGGAGGCAAGTCAGGAAGCAGCACTCCTCTGTGGCTTCTCTTTCAGTTCCTGCCTCTAGGTTCCCTGCCCTGACTTCCCTCAGCAACAGAGTATGACCTGAGAATTGAAGGACAAACTAAATTTTTTCCTTTCTAAGTTTTATTTGATCATGGTGTTTTAGCAGAGCAATAGAAACCTAACTAAGACAACTGTTCTCTACTTTATCTGTTGGGACTAGGTCTCTCATTAAACCCGAGGCTACCTGACAAAATGGGCTAGCTAGCTATCCCAAACATTCCTTCTGTCATCACCTCCCCAGGACTGGGGTCATTGGTACTCACTGCCAGGCCAACTGCTTTCACAGAGATACTGGAGATGTGAACCCAGGTCCTCATGCTATGGACAGCCAGCCCTTTACCAACCGAGCATCTCCCCACTGACTTGGATTCCGTTAAGAGACAGCTACATAGTTACTGAAGTGTCTTCAGCAATTCCCATGTACAACAGCAATGGTGGAGCTGCAAGGAGAACTTAGTTAATTTCTTATCTGAAGAGGACCATTCCTTTGCCATCTGCACTGGTTTTTATAGCATATGTATGCCTGCTTAATTCAAAACTGAAACACTATAGAATCCTCTGGAGTGAAAATCTGGGAGGCATGTCCACTTTCCACCTATCTCTGTGGGAGCAAACAGGACTGGCAATTTTATGTATACATTTTCCTTTTATATACACATACAAGTCCATATACGAATAATACCCTACTGTGACCATCTTGTCACTTCCACTTTTGTGAAAAACTGAACAGTCTATTTTTAATTTAAAAACACATCTTAGAACTTACAATCAAGATAAAAGCATGGATTTTTCTATCAGGAAGCAGGAGAAAGTGTTGCTTTAAAAAGCTACCAATCCACTGCATTTTAGCTATAGGATTTATAATCAGCACCACAGGAAGGGAGATGAGACAGTTTCCTTCGTCTTCTATAAATGTTGTATAATTGATTTAAAAAAAAACTCTAAATAATGAACTCTTTCCACACTGTTGCATTTAAAATGTATTGTATTTACATTGCATTTTACAGGCCACCTGCCCTTTAATTGGCATTACCCTCTCAACTCTCTGAGCAAATTTATGCATTTAGAGGACTGGGGCCAGAACTGAGGCTCGGAGAGAGTAGGTGACTTGAGCAAGGATGCACAGTGAGAAGCAGAAAAGGCAGGATTCTGACCTAGAGCTGAGAAACAGACGGTTCAGGCCCAGAGCCAGGCTGAATTCAGACCCTATCCTGTAGTGCCATGAACACTAACGCCACTGTGCCTGTTGCACCCATGAAACTTGGCTTGGCGACTAGAAAGCTGCTGCAGTTTTGATTTTATCTAATTGAAATATAAATTTAAAGTAGACATTTTACAAATCTTTTTTCTCCCATACAAGGTTTATTGTTCCATTCAAACTGCAATTGAGTTGCACCGTTAGAAATTTAGTGCCAGAACATAATACATGGGGCGTCTCAAACACACAGGATTTTGAAGAGTTTGCGTAATTCTGTATGAACTCAAAATATCTCATTAGTAAAACATGAATTGTATGTTGAAATGACATTTTGGAAATATCGTTTTCAATAAAATATTTGTTTATATTTTTCTACTACTTTAAATGTAGTTACATGGAATTTGAGGATTATATGCAGAATGGAAATTTCCTTGTCTTGGGCAGGACAGTTCTGACACACTTTGTCCCATCGATTCTTGGACGTCTGAAAGAGCTGTGCCTGCAGGATATTGCAATTTGAAGTTTGTTACTCCGACTGCATAATTTGACGACTCAGAATATTCTAAAATCTTTCCTTAGATAGAGAATGCCCCAAATAAGCCCCAGGCCAGAGGTGATTTTCTCCACTGCCGAGAGTGTGTTTCTGGAACGTTCGAGCATATTTCACTCGAAATGAAGGAAATCCCTCCATCTCGATCGATTGCTTCGCAGAGATACTCTGTGCTCTGATCAAAGTCTGTTCTTTGTGTGTTTTGACAAGACTTGCCTTTCCCCATGACCTCGTTCATCGGGCAGCTTTAGGGAGCAGTCCCTAGGTGGGCCTCAAAATGAAATAAAAGAGACCTTTCCCATCACAGTTCTCAAACGTTTTCCTCACGTCTCCAAACATGGGGGTTTCTCTCCACCAACTTCCATTCTCAGGGAAAGAACTAAGGGACCAAGTATGAAGGCTTCAGGGAGAACAAGGAGGCTCACGGTGATCAAGGGCTTGAATGAGGCACACTGCTAAAGTCTTGGTATCTGTAATACCACGTTCAGTCCTAACTGAAGCTCAAGATGAAGATTCCACCATTAAACATGTGGACTGACCAGTGTCAGTTTGTCTCGTACAAATTATCTAGAAAGAAGACTTGAGCCTTTGTCTGAACCAGAGTAAACATTTTAATGTTTATATTTTCACCAGCTTTCAAGATGTTGGCAAGGCTGCAAAGAAGTTCTCGATTTGAGGCCTTGGATTAATGTCTGAAGCCAAAGAAGTTGTTGGTGACACCGCCACATCTTTTCAGAATGTGCTACCTGTCCTTGGGTGAGGGTCTATAATTTTCATTATTCAATCAAACTAATCCATCACTTTGGTCTACAGAGCAGTGAAACTTCTGGTGTTTTCAGCCTTAGGTTGTGGTGGTGGTGAACACAAACCAGAAAAAAAAAAACCCACAAAACAAAATATAAATAAACCCACTGGGTCCTCCTATACTCACAATTTAAAGATGGCACAAGATTGCCAAGGTAGCTTTGGAGAATTCATGTCAAAACAATGAAAAACAATCAGTGAACTGCTTCTTAGTCTAACCTGCAAACGAGAGCAGGAAGATGACTACTGATTTTCCCCCAACTCCTAGTAGCTCACTGGTGGTCAAAAAGAGAGTGAAAAGATTAAGAAAACATTTACATGAAACCTAACTCCTGTGCATAATAGACTCCCAAGAGCTCTGAACTGGTTCAGAGATTATGTATGTTGACAAGCAAAAGGTCAGGAGGGGAAGCCCATAGAGAAATAGAGCGGAAATGGGGTCAAAATTTCTTTAAAGTTCTAATGAGATTAAGACTGAGGACATGGAATTCTATGTGCGTAGGTGAACTAATATGATCTAAAAACACTCTTTTGAATATTTATATATGCAACATTTTATATAACATATTTAGAATAAAAGACAACTGATGTCTATGTTGATTTGTGTTAGGAAGAAGACAATCATGAGAAATGAGTGAAAAAAAATAAAATTACGTTCTCAGGAATACTGGTTTCTAGGTACACTTCTCTGAATGTTTTACTAAAATTCTGGGTCAGAGTCTTACTATACTAACTACTCTTTTGTGAACTTGACACAAATTAGAGTCACCTGAGAGGAGAGAACCTCAATGAGAAGATGTTCCCATAGATTAGCTTGTAATCAAGTCGTGGGGGCATTTTCTTGATTGATGATTCATGTGGGGAGGCTCAGCTCACTGGATGTACACCCACCCCTGGGCAGGTTGTTCTTGATGGCATAAGAAAGCAGGCTGAACTGAATGTCAAATCTATTCAAATGAATGGTGGTTTCTTCTAAAAGAAACCATACTCAAATTCTCCCTTCTTCGCTTCTCTCAAGAATGTTTTCTACTACTTCCTATTTTACCTTATGGCTCTAGTCTCTTCTGCATTGGGTTACAATGAACTCATTCATGAAACTTTCTTCCATGTCTTTAAATGGAAGAAGCATTAATGCCTGGTACCACATTACTCTAACACTGAATTGTAGTGAAATGACTGTCTTTTCTGTTATGGCAGCCAGGATTCTCTACATACATACGTACATACATATGTACATACACACATATTTATTGGGAAGAAAACACATAATATGATATGTTTTTTAAGCAAATAAACTCCTTTTGTGCAAAGCAAACAGAATGTCTCCATCTAGAACTACTCGATTGTGTATATCTTGCTGTTTTTACTTCCTCCTTTTTATATGATGACTTATTTTCACAAGGTTATTTTAATAGGAGCATTGAAAGAGGCTCGATGTACATGCTTTGGGGAAGACAACTCCATGGGCACGATGGTAGTAAATTTTGGCCTTAGGCAGGCATCAACCATAAATTTTGTTGTCAAAAAAGATAAGCAACTTTGTCCACCTTGTAGAGTTTCTATGGAATTTAAACAAGCCCATAGCTATAAATAACTTAGAAGCCATTAGCCATATAAAGAGTACTCTACATAGGAAAAACAAACCATTCTGCTCCAAAGCACCTTCTAGGTCTTCTAGTTAATTATTCATAATTATACTGCTATGTGCATAAGGCTAGACATCATCTTTTGGAATAGGAGCCTTGTCCTCAATATCTTTATTCTAGTGATGCAAAAGAGGAAACTAGAATGCGAGTTAGCATTAGTTCAATCCAATAACCTCGTAATGGAGCCTGTGTTGTCAACATTTCCACAACATTATTACCAATGAGGTAGATAAAGATGGATTTTCTTTAAAGTTTTATGTGTCAGATCCAGTTGCCATCCTTTGATATAAATTATTTTTATTTGACATTTGCTATGCTCATAAGACTTATTTACTATACTCCACAGGTTAAGAAAACAAAGAGGCAAACAAAAATCAGAGTTTAGCAGAGTGGAATAAAACATGAAGAGTAGCTAACTATTAAACAGACTGTGGGTGAGAAAATAAGATTTCTTTCAGAGTAAAAGGAGTTAAATTTTAAAAAGCCATTTTCAGATATAACTATTTGTGACTGATAACATGAGTAATTTCTTCTTTAAATTATTTCCCACATACAGATTAAAGGTTACAAATTAATACTTAAACACATCAGACAAAAGCTTTCTTTCCAAGGCACTAATAGAGATATCAATTAAATCATAAATTAGATATACCTTTTGACTTCTGTGAAAATAAGAGAATTACGATACTATTAAAGAGTTTTAAATTACTGGGTAGTCAAGTAATTAGGAACCTGTCAAAGCTTGTTATGCTACCTTGTCTTAGTTACTGTTCAGAATCTTTCTTGCTACTTCTGGACCAAGTGAGATGTAGTTAACACGCAACTTCAGTCAACAAAAGTTCAAAGGGGACAATTTGATTATGACTTTGCAACTTCCTAATTTTCAATTATTATGACATGGGGCAACTGTCCTTGAGAGAGGGCAGTTAAGAGGCAAGTTTTTCACTCAAAAATTGTAGAAAAAAATAAGTTTGAATAAGAATACTTACTATTCATGTATTTTTAAAGGTTGAAGTATGACAATAGACTCCCCAAAGCACACACAATGAATATGAACACACACACGCACACCCTAATTTTACATGGTAGTGTTGAAGAACGCTAAAGCTAATTCTATTGACCACTACTTGCAGTGCTGTGTGCTGTCACATGTTTTTCTGGAGGATACTTTCAAGGAAAAATATAGAAATGAAGGGGTTAAATAAAACTAAAGAGTTATTTTTCTGTGAGCAGCATTTCTTAGAAAATGGTGTATAAAATAATTCAAAGAAACTACTATATAAATATCCCAAATTGTGTATTTTGTTTTGCCATTAATAGACGGGTTCAATGGACTATTCTCTGGGTTATGCTCACATTATGCAAAAAGCCTTCAGCATCGAGTCAAGACACATGGGTGCCCTAGTTACACTACTAGTTGGCTTTTATTTCTCATGGGCAACCTGTCTGCTCATTCCAGTACTTTTTCAGTTCCACCTACATGGTTTGGGTTAAACGAATGAGATGACCAGTGGTTTTCCTGTGAGAAATGTAAGCCTTCAAATTTAACGAGAGCCAAACTCAGGACTCCCGTTTTCTTCACAAAACACTTTGCTTCTCTTCTGATCAGTCTGAGCTGATGGTGTCGTCACTCATCCAGATGCTCACATCCAGAACCAAGGACATACTGGTGATTTCTTTTCCCACCTCATCTTCCACATTCTGCTCACCTGAAACATTTGAGGGCTCAGCTTCTGAAACTAGACTCCACTCTGCTTTCCTGCATTTTCACAGATGCCGCCCAGATTTTACCAGTAATCATTTCTTACCTGCACTATTGCATTGGAATAGTCTAGTGTTCTGTTTGTTTCCATCTTTGTTTGTTGTTTAGATCACTGTCAAACCGAAGTAGTTTGTGCCAACATTCTTCTAAGAACATTCTGACACACTCCCCTGGTTCTCTCAATAACCTCAAACCCAGTTTCTGAAAACATAGAGATCTAACTATGAAGGGCATACAACAGGACATCGGCAAGCAAGTGAAGAGATATTTAGGCCTTGAATTAAGTAAATAATTTAAGATGGAACAAATCAAATACTAAACAAAGAAGAAATATTAATAAATTGAACTACATTAAAAAACTAAAACTCTCTATACACATTAAAAGATGCCAGTAACAAAGGGCACTTTGTTAATATTTACATAGGTTTAGTAATATACAGGAGCTAAGATTCAGATTATATATACATATATATATATATATATCTCAATGCAAACAGCATAATCAATGTAATAAAATATGGACTAATAACGTGAGCTGTGTAAAAATCTTATTCCTTTGCTATGGCAATGGATAAACATTTTGTGATAATTCATTGAAGTAAAATTTATGATATGAAGTTTCTATTTTAATAAGCATGACAAAAGTTAACATAGCCAAATACTTCAACCCCTGAGAGAACTTCCTTGGAGACTAAAGAAATGTGAACAGGTTTCAATACTTAGGAATTGCTCCACGGATCTTCAAAGCCCTAGTCATTTTCTCCTACAGGGTGAAACTAGCAGAGTAGATTTGCATTAAAACTGTGTGATTATGTAGAGTCCTGTCTCACTCTTATCATGATGCAGTCATTACCAAGTCAGTTCACCTGCTCACAGAGTGGTATTTAATATGGATAGAAGCCTTGGTGTTTCCCTTTGTGGGAGATGAATAAACAAAGAATAAAAGAGTTAGGACATTAATGTTTTAAGTGCTATGCCTACGTTGGAAAAAAGGAATGGAAGCACAGGTGGGAAACCACCTGGATGAGAAGTGGAGAAGAAAGTCGAGACTGCTGTAGCGTGGTGTGGTGGAGTAAAAATGAAAGCATGGCTAGAATCTCTCAATACACAGACACTTCCACTTAGTGAGAGTCTTAGCTAGAATCTCTCAACTCACGGCCACTCCTACTTAGTGTGAGAGTGGGCAGCAGCATCTGCCAGGGGCCAATTCTCCATGCAGCACAGCCAATGAAATGGAAGTTTCCAGAGCAGACTTTAATTTCATTTGCTTCATTTTTATGCTCACTGGCTCCTTTGGATTCAACACACATGCAATTCAAGGAAAGCTGAACCTTAGTAGACCTGTTTAAAGTTAAATGTTTGGGGATGGACAGATGGCTCAAAGATTAACAGCACTTGTTACTCTTACAGAGATTCCGGGGACAGTTTCCAGAACCCACATGGCAGCCCTTATCCATCTGGATCTCTAGTTTCAGGAATCTGATGCCTTCTTTTCTAGACACCTGACACACACACCAGTGTACATACATACATGTAGGCAAAATACTCATACACATAAAATAAAAATAAATATATCTTCTATGTAAAGAATGCCTATGGCAAGGCCAAGGCTTACATGTGGTCCTAAAATGTGATGTGTTCTGAAGCCAGGCCTGATGAGCAGTGTATACATGAGAAGCAGTCTAAAAATAAGGAGCAGTGTACTCATGAGTAGCAGTGTATATGAGGAGCAGTGTTTGCATGAGAAGCACTGTACACATGAGGAACAGTGTACACATGAGGAGCAGTGTATATGAGGAGCAGTGTACACATGAGGAGCAGTGTACACATGAGGAGCAGTGTAAACATGAGGACCAGTATACACAGAGGAGCACTGTACGCACGAGGAGCACTGTACGCATGAGGAGCACTGTACATATGATGAGCAGTGCATACATGAGGAACAGTGTACACATGAGAAGCATGGGGAGCAGTGCATACATGAGGAGCAGTGTACACATGAGGAGCAGTGTATGCATGGGGAGCAGTGTACACATGGGGAGCAGTGTATGCATGGGGAGCAGTGTACACATGGGGAGCAGTGTACGCATGGGGAGCAGTGTATGCATGGGGAGCAGTGTACACATGGGGAGCAGTGTATGCATGGGGAGCAGTGTATGCATGGGGAGCAGTGTACACATGGGGAGCAGTGTATGCATGGGGAGCTGTGTATACATGGGGAGCAGTGTAGGCATGAGGAGCAGCGTATGTTAAGGATCAGCCTGTGTAGGAAGTCTGTTTTCTTGAGAAACATGTTTTGCAGTTCATACGAATCTAGTTTAGAAATACACGTGAACTCTCAGCATGCATGGAGAAATAAGATTTTCCAGGACCAGGGAGTAAACTAATGAGAAAGAAGACCAAAGGAGGTTTTGGAGCCTAAGCAATAAGACTTTACTCACAGTAACTGTGGGCATAAAAAAGTATTTAAAACATTACGAATGTCCCAATCATGTCATAGTTTTCAGGAAAAAAATTATAATGCCCCACAAAAACAACAAAATCCATTACAACAAATCTCCTCCGCGTACATGAAGTGAGTGAGACGAGACATTCAAAAATGCCCTTCACTCCAGCAAATGAACAGATGTAATTAGATTTCACAAACAGGCCTTGCTCCAGGGCATAGGAGAAAGGGGTGAGCAATTCTAATTGGAAGTTTATACGGTATTCAGTGCAGGCTAGAATGCATTCATGATTAAAATAATTTGCTCAGGTGTATTTTTAAAGAACTTAGCATGCATATAGTAGCATCAGGAGGTACTTTGAAGCCACCAGGAGAAGAGAACTTTGGGATGGAAGATGTGCTAACAGGGCTCTTCCTGAGCATTCGTTAGGCCAGATCCACATTTGATTATGGTTGAATGTGAGGTTAGACAGACAGGAAACAGTGCTTAATTCTCTCTACACCATAAAGAAGAAGTAAAGAAATCTTGATTGGCCCTGATTATGATTTTCTGTCAGTGATTTCAGCCCCGAAGGAATGCATCTGTTTACTCGTGAGCATGGTGGGTAGGAGCAGGGTCAGGGCAGAGCAGCTACCCAGGAAACCAGAGCAAGCCAACGAAGCTTCCATAGTTAGCAGGTGATGAATGAAGGGCAAAGAGGAGTCTACGTCTTCTGTAATAGGGTGATAATAGGAGTCTCATTTGGGCTGCTGTATTCAGCTTCAGCTTGTGTCAGCTTTTCCATTACACAGGCAGCTTTTCAGCAGAGTGAGAATTCAATTCAGGGGTAAGGAAAAAATAAGAGGAAAGTAAATTAACTGCAGGCTGAGATTTAGCAAATAAGGGTATCCGTTTGGGTATGCAGAGCCCAAGAAAATGTGAACGCAGACCAGATCAGATCACATTTGATTCCAAGCCATATATATATAAAAGCAGGGGTAAAAGTGATGCAAATACAGTACTCATATGAAACTCTCAAATGAAACCTATCTTTCAGAAGTGTCCAGACATTACTCAGAACACAAACTCTACAGTCATATTTTCTGTTATCACTAGAACCTCCAGTAAATATGTTGAGGCTAGAACACACTTCAAGAAGACACACAGCCTATTGGAAGTTGGCCTCTTAAAGAATTCTTTGGCCTAAGTGGGCATCAGTACAGATTCAGCATCAAAAGCCAATGAAAAGTTTGTTAGCTATAGATAGCCCCCCCAAAACAGGCATATTGTCTAGCGGGGAATCTCAGGATTTGACTTCTGGTTCTCCACTTGGTGTGTCATTTTGCTTATACTACTGAGTTTGATCAAGATGAACAAAACTGTATAAATGTCTACCCTAAGAAACCAATGAATACTAGACAAGTCATACAACACAGTACACCGACAGCTCAGGGTTGATCACGCTACATAGTGGTGTGGGATAGGCCATGGGGAAGGACAAACAGCAAAAAAGAGGTGGCGTTTCCTCAGTCCTATGACAGGACCTTTTCCATAAACATATTTTCGAGCTTCAAATACTCCAGTGTGGATTTTATTGCTTTCCTGAGGGAAACCGAGACTCAGAGGAACTGAGGATATTTCACATCTGCACCCAGGTTGGGAGGCATGCAGGATAAAATAAGGGCCCAACGTTTTATCTTGATGGAAAATGTATCAAATTTAGGGATTATATGCATACACTGCTGTAATGAAGCCTTTGAATTTCCCAGAGTGTAGAATAGACCTGATCTGATATAGATAACCCTAGAGAATCATATATAAAAATATAGGAAGGCTTGAAAACCAGCAAGTTAGACAAAAAGAACTAACAAAACAAGCATGTGTGGATTCATGGCTCCCCTTTTTACATTTTAAGACATTCATCAATTTTTCTGTGGGAATCAATTATGACAAAACAGTCATAAACACTCCTACTTATGTGCCAAGTTCATTCGTTTGCTTTAAACATTAATTCTCTATGACAATAAGGTACATTACATCTTTTTTTAGATTATAGTAAAGTCACAGTTCCAAGAGAAAATGTCACCTTCTAAATGAGCCAAAAGTAAAACATTCCTATGATATGATGATGCCCCTATTCCCACTGTATCAAAAACCAACCTGATGTCCGAAATGACATATACCAAAATCCCTCGTGTGTACTAGAGCATGGCAATGAACCCAGTTCATCTCATTGCAAACTCAAATTTTATGACCCTTTCCATCAATGACTGAGTGAGGACAACCAATTGATCTGGAATGTGATAGACTCCAGATTGCCATATTTCAAAAAAATTGAGGAAACTTAAGATCCTAAACATTCTTGTGCACTGGGCTTATCCCAGGGTCATAAGACAATAAAAGTAATAATTCTGTTCTTTCTAAGAAGATTCTTTAGCACTGACCATAACCATCAGGTTTCTGCTGTGATGTGCAGAATGACTTACTCTGTTCAGAGAAGGAGCAGTATCCCTGGGCTATGTTTAGGTTGGGGACTCCATAAGTCTGCCCATTAGAAAAACAAGGTGGGTAAAAAGGCACTTGTTGCAAGGATAGGGCTTGCTTCTTTGTCCCAGCCACCGGCTAGCTTAGCTCCAAAATAACCACACAGAAACTGTATTAATTAAAGCACTGCTTGGCTCATTAGCTCTAACCTTTCACTGGTCAACTCCTACATATTAATTGAACTCATTTCTATTAATCTGTGTATCGCCACTTGGCAGTGGCTTACTTGGGAAAATTCCCAGCATCTGTCTCTGGCAGATCCATGGCATCGCTCTCTGACTCTGTTCTCTTCCTCCCATCATTCTATTTAATTTTCCCTGCCTCCCTAAGTTCTGTCCTATCAAGGTTTATTAAGCAATGAAAACAACACAAAGACAGAAGTAACTCCTATACCAGGTATTACTTGAGGAACCTTCACCATTATTTTAAAGTAAAACATCTACATTTACATGATTATTCAACAGCTTTATGGATTATTTTTATAACATATCCATAACTTATCAGGACCCCAAGAGAAATTTTGTACACATAAAAGTGTGGCAGCATTTTTCCTAATGGTGCTGTCTCACATTGGCTTTCAATGACCAAACAGGGACCATTTGACACTGAGGTAAAATAGAGGGCAGCTAAGGGTTAGAGTTCAGGTCAAATACCAGCCATCAGACCTTGAATAGTTTAAACATGCTAACTACTCTTGCCCTTACCTGTTAAAATGAGGATGACTGACAGTTGTGCCCACTTCATTAGGGCATCACAAAAACTGAATAAAACGTGTAACATCATATTACAAGCACTTAGCATAAAGAGTTCACTGCAATGAATGAGAAAATGGAGAAGTGGGCATTAGCAGCATGAAATGATTATGTATACAATCTACCAGGAAATTATATTAATAAGTAGCAGCCATCAGCATTAAAGAGTAAGCTTACACATATAGGGAGACACTCTAGCAATGGGCTCCAAGAAAAAGTGGGTAGAGTCATAATTCCTGGTTCTGCTGCACACTTTTGGGTAAGTTGCTAATCCATTCCTGGTTCTGTTACCCCATATATCTGAAATGTTTATAGTAGCTGGCTAGTTTATAATTTTATTTTATTTTATTTTATTTTGGTTTTTTGAGACAGGGCTTCTCTGTAGCTTTGGAGCCTGTCCTGGAACTAGCTCTTGTAGACCAGGCTGACCTCGAACTCCCAGAGATCCGCCTGCCTCTGCCTCCCGAGTGCTGGGATTAAAGGCATGCGCCACCACCGCCCGGCATGGCTAGTTTATAATTAAAAGAGTTGGCAAAACCCCATGCAGACACGCACAATGTACGCACAACAGTGTCTGATCCACAATAGGTACTGGATACCTGCCGTCTCTGAGGACCATCAATTAGAAATAGGAACAAAGCGTGCTAACAGATGCCACTTTGGGGCTGGCAAGACTGACCAGCATTTAAAAATTCTCGCTGCACAAACCAGATCACCACAAGTCATGGAGGAAAGAAAGAACTAACTTCAAAAGATGTTCTCTAACCTCCACATATTTGCTGTGGCGTGTGCAACTTTCCCAATTCTCCTCTTCCTACTGCTAGTACTACTACTACTGCGAATACAAGTTAGAATAAAAATAGATAGCACTCATTTCTGGGGATCAAAAATATACTGCTAATTTATACTAAGGCAAATCAAAGAAGTAACTTGACAGAAGCACACATGCATCCAATCATGTCAGTATCCCAAACAGTATGAAAAGCCACACAAGGAAGAAAACATGAAAATGTATTTACTCCAATGGAGCTGTCACATCAAATAAAAGGTCCCCATGCTTTTGTTGAATTTTAAAACCGTGGACAGAATTCAGCATGAACAATGGATCCGATCATTAAAGGATCTGAATATGAATTCTGAGTTGATTGCAGTTCACCAGTGCCACTATTGTGCTATAAATAGAAAGAAATAGCACAGTCCTGCTTCCCCTGGTTTTCCTTCAGAACAGTAGCACATACTTCATTAGAACGGTTAATATGGAAATTAACACCCAGAAAAATCAAAACATCTTAAATATGGGATCCTAGAGCTTGCTGTCGCAGCAGGTACCCAGCATTCCGGATTTTGAAGGCACTGAAAATAAAGCCTTCTGACAGTCTAATCTCAAGGGCAGCATGGTGTAGTGATATCTAGAGGATTCGAGTATTACAAATGCAAATGTCCTTTGATACATATAAGGCTCACAGAGACTAGGTATCCTACCTTTTACCTTCCCCAAGCCTTGGCTTCCAGTCACTGCTTTAATTTGCTTCTCTATTGTGATGAAACACTGACTAAAAGCAACTTGGGGAAGGAAAGTGCTTCTCCGGTTTATACTTCTTCAACACAGTCTATCATCCAGGGAAGCTAGGGCAGAAATGTAGCAGAAGAGAGCAGGAGAAAAGCCAGGCGGGTCTGCTAGCTCTGGCTTGTTCAGCTACTTTTTTTTGGTTGTTGGTAGTTAATTCCATTTAATCAAAGACAGCCATGACAAGTTAATTCATTCTAATACATATTGCATAGATGAATGGGTGTTTTTAAAGACAAAGATTGTTTGGAGTAAATGCAGATTTGAATAATGGCTTTGTCATGATTGTCTTTGGTTAAAGAAATTTCATCTACCTTTCTCACACAGGTCAGGCCCACCTACCTAGGGATGACATTGTCCACAGTTAGCGTGACCCCCCCCATCAATCAGCAATCTAAAAAAATGCAACACAGTCATGACAGACATGCCCACAGACAAGTCTGATCAAGGTAACTCTCCAGCTGAGATTCTCTTTTCTCAGGCATGTTTAAGTTTGTGTCAAATTGACAAAGAGTATGACATCCATAAAACCTTAATTTAAATATTTACCATTCCTATTCTCTAGGGCCATTGAAAGAATCAAAGGATTTGACAGGGAATTGAGTAGACCTGTAAAAATTAATACTAATATTTTATAAGGAGTTGTGTTGATTTCTTATTGCACAGAATTTTTGTTAAAGACCGTGCAATTTTCTAAAACCTTCACGAAATAGAGAGTAAAATCATGAATAGCAAAGAAGTTTATGATTTAAGAGTATGGACCTGAAATCTTCTGAAGGAATACAGTCTTGTCCCCCAAATAAAAACACTAATATTACTGTCACTTCAATTTTATTTCTTATATGACTTAAACACTAAACACTTCCACCTTTTTAATATGTTCAAAATTCCTAAAACCCTATGATCCAGATTTCAGATATGTAACTTACATAATGTAGGTTTTGTTTTGCATCAAAATATGCTTAAGCATCCTACCAACTAGAAAGTGAAGACTCAGTGCCCTGCCAACTCCTCTATAACTAGAGGCATGGTTGCTTTGTAATGATGGAAGCCTGAAGTTACACTATTGCAATGTATTGCCTAAGAAATCCTTGTCTGTCACCTGAGAATTTTCCTAACTCACCGAGTCATATTCTTCTAGAAAGAGAATATTGAGATTGCATCACAATAGACCACAGAAGTTTAGGGTACCACTAATCCAGTAACTTACAAAGAATGATTGCCAGCCAGGATTGTTAAAGGATCAATGGTATTGAAGGAATGAGTTGTGGGGAGCAGAATATTGACCATTGAAAAGAATGATGGACAATTGCAGCCCCATTCCAGCATCCGTGTTAAAGAGGCCTTTGTCATCAGGTGTCTCAGTCCACGCCCCTCTGATAGTCCTTTTCTGTTTGACTACAGGCTTTCCACACCACCTCCTTAACTCTGTTTTCTCAAGTGTTTCCTTCATAATCTTAATGGGAGCAAGTAGCATTATCCAGCAGTTGGAAAAACATATCACTTACAATGTTAACATTATTAGAATTTTACATCCTGTATGGAAAATTGTGTAGGAGAATTTCAGCAAATGTGCTCTGCAAAACTGCCACTGAACATTACTTAAAATGCAAAAAGCTACAGTTGTATATCATTAAGGATACTAATATAAATTCCTCTAAAGTCCGTGAATGAAAGGAGTTATGTCTCTCTAGACGGTGTTCAATTCCCTGTTGCCACATGTACCATGTAATGCAGGATGTGTTGTGTTATACTTACAAGCTTAGCTGTTAACCAGGAGTAGAATCCATGCGCAAAGCCCATATTAGGACTTAATGTTGCTCAGAAAACCATCTCCTAGCTGTTCTATGATTTTATGAGATTTCCGCTCAAAATGGGAAATTTCCTATTTAGTAAATGTTTTGAATTGAAATTCTAGTTAGAAGAGTAGAGAGGAGAAATATGCTCTTTTCTCCTCAAATTGCCTATAACAGACATAATGTATTCATTATTATGTCTACCTTATTGTTTGGATTAGCAGATCCAAGAAATAAGATCCACACCAGTTCATCTCTGCATAGTCTGAGGCATCTACTGTAAAATGTCAATTGACTTGATAGAATGGATGACTTTGGAGTAGGAGGGGAAAGCAGGTGAACCCAAGCGTGGATGAATACCTCTGCACCATCTTTTACAAATAAAGTCCTGGCTATCTTTCTATGTCCCATAATGTTAAAAAAATCTCTGGACCTCTACCTAGTTTTCTTTTAGATAAATAAACGTCTGGACTTCTCCCAAGTTTTGTGATGAGGCACATGTCTCTCATGTTAGGTTTAAATTTTATTTCAGTTTCTGTATGGCTCTAGCCTATTCAGTGATACTTAGGAACCATTGCTGTGTCTCTGTTCAGACATGGCTCATAGTCTCCATTTCTGCAAACTCTGATGAAGAAGAGCAGTTATTGAGGACCTGGGTATCCAAACCAGGCCATGAACAGACAGTAGCACATGGAGCTTGGTGGCAGCCATTGAATCTCAGCCCTCACAGCAGATCTACTGAGATCTGCATCTAAACTTGATTCCTGGTCACAGTTAGAAAACATTCTTCAAGAGCACTGAGAAAGAAGGGTGGTGCATGGACAGGCCATATTGGGATTATCGTCCCTTAGAATCTTGTTAAAAATCAGAATCTTAGTTTCTGCTCTAGACCTGCTAAGCAAGGTTCTGATAGAGCAGGGCTCAGGATGTGTATTTTAGCAGGCTCTCCAGCTGATGCTCAGGCTTGCTAAGTTTGAGAGCCACTGATCGAAAGCCCCATGCTGGCAACAGTTGAAAGGGTACACCTGGGCTTAAACAGGAAGAGGTATTGATCAATTAATATGGTCCATGCAGGTGCACAGTTGCACAGCTAGACTTATGCCACAATATTTATTATACCTTCTCTAGACAGAAAAATCTGACTCATGGTCATGTGCTTTAAGACCATATATATAGGACTTTTCAGGAAATCAAAATTGGAACTAGGATGAGAAATAAAAATTGAACAACCACATAAAGGAAGGGGGAAGATGAAATCAATCTAAGAAAAAAATTAAACCCTATGTAGATAAAATGAATGTCAGGTATATTATAAGCTTCAAGTTGGGTAGCAAGCAAAGGGAATAGGTTGGCATTCCTTATACTTTTGAGTACAATAATCATTCATTGTAGAGAAACAATTTAAGATGCCCAGTGGATGGTTGAAATTGCACACAGAAATTGCCAGAACTCCATGTACACCCTGATTTTTCAAAATATGCATAGCTATGACAAGGTTCCATTTCTAAATCAAGCGCTATAAGAGATTATTAAGAATGAAAACAATACATTGTAACCAAAGTTAGAACATGTGTGTGATTTCTTCCCTCAGGTCTAGTAGCATCCATCTTGGGTGAGAGGTAGCAATCTAGACAGCTGGAAGGAACCTAAAAGATCATCATTTTTGGAAGGCACATTGATGGTAGTTAATGAAATACTTAAACATCTTTCAGACAAATTGGCCTGGTAATTGCTTTCTTACAATGGGAAGAAAGTAGCCATTTTCATAAAGTCTTAATACAAATGTCTATGTTTCTTTATTTGTAATGACCATATGGAGAGAATTGGCACCTGTGCACCGACAGAGACAGAACTGTTCAGCAAATGGGATGTGTTCATAGCACAGTTATTCCTAAATGTATTGACCCGGAAAGTTGTCAATAATGCACAGCTCAAGGAAGAAACTGTCCATCATCCTTTCTTAATGTGCAGAAAAAAAAATGCTTATGTGTGCATTCGTGTCTACATGGACCAGCATCTGGAAGACTAACAAACAGTGTTTACCTCAGAGAAAGAGGAAGGAAAATGCCTGCTCTGGGGAGGATGTCCATCACTTTTATGCAAATGTAGCTTTGTGCTAATGCACCTTGGGGTCAAGGTGACACAAACCCAGCCAATGAGTTTCCCAAGGGAAACTCTGAGTAAAGCTCACGTATGCAGGCAGACTCCTGTGCCTTCGGCCTTCTACTCTTTGCCTTCTCCCTGCTTCCGTATTGAAACTAGGGGGAAAGAGCCTTAATATGAAAAAGTTGTTGCAATGTCTTATCATAGGTCTTCTGACCATAAATAGCACAAGGAAAACTAGAGGCAACCAGCCTGTGTTCTAGAAAATTCTAGCAAAAGAGTACACACATGTTATAACTAGTTCTTTTTCAATTGCTTGCAGTGCGCATTTAACAGGGTCTTCAACATTTAATTCATTGTTTTTCAGGTTTTCTTTTCAGAAGAGTTCTCAGACCAAGCATTACTTAAATGTCCAGTTGTCAGGTGCATCTGGCACAAGTAGGTGCATCATAGATATATTCATGCATGTATGTAAGATGCATACATGCATAAAACACACAGCTTTGAGAATATGCTTGTCTACAACCTAAATCCACACACGTAGCATAACAGATATGTCTATATGTATATGATATGAATATGCTATATACACAGTATACATACATATAACATATAATATCACACACATATAAACACATATGTATATTATATACACTGTGTGTGTGTATGTTTGTGCTCAGTAGTATACACAGAAGCAGATTTTGTATGAAGAGGTACCCCGTATATCTTACATGTATCTCAGCCTTAGTATTCTGCCTGGCACATAATTTAATGAAAGACTAAGTGAATCTATAAAAGAATAATGTACACAGTTATCTTTAGATTGTGGGGTTATGGATGATTTTAATTTCCTTTTGTATACTTGCCTCTACTCTCTGAATATTTAGCACCAGGAAAAAACAATGAAGCCATTTTTTAAAGAAACTATTAAAACTGTATAAGAAAGCTGTGTGCTACTGTGTGATAAAGTAGGGCTGTGCATGCCATAGATTTCAAAACACTGCAAATCACATGTCCTCCCCCCCTTCCATAAGCTACTTAAAAAATAGAATAAAACCCTGATAAAACTCAATATACAAGATGAGTATTAGTCCAATCCCCCATCAGAATGATAAAGGAGGCTTACTCTACAATTATATTACATATTTATAAAGAAAAATTTGGAAAGCGGATTCTTTTACATTGATGGATGTGTGAACACAAACCATAAGAAATAATAAAAAATGAAGCATCTTTGTTTGTTGTGGCTAAGAATGCACATATGATGTACAATACTTCAATTCAGGGAATATATTTATCATGCCTCTTGGGAAAGTGTGCACACAAATCAACTGAAAACCCTCTGGGTGGCGGAAACCGCCTTCTGCATTGTTGACTTCTGAGACATTTAGAGAACAACTCGGCGTGAATACCTTCAGACCATTGGCCTAGACTGGGGCACTTGGGGTTGTCACAAACGGAAGATGCTACAGTATCTTACAGGTCAGAGCAAGGGGTACTACAAGACATCACCCAGCACATCTCACATGAGCTGTTGTTAAAACTATTGAGGTGAAAGCACTCCTCCAAGTCTGTAACCAGACCCTTGCTAATTGCTTGACCCGAATTTAACCTCTGCTTTACTTATTGACCTATTAAATTAGCAGTTGGATAATTGAATTTCAAACTAAGTTATTTCTTTTTCCTAGTCTTGGAATTTTAGCAGAACTGTGGCTGTTTACTTTCGAAATGCCTTCAATCAATGGATTTCTAATTCACAGTCCAATGGTGATTCCTACTATCGCTGTTGGCTCTAGGTTTATAGAACTGAGAGACCACGTTCCCTAGACTCAAGTATTCATTGTCTAATGAAACAAACAAGCGAAGCCCCAGAAAGGAGTCCCACTTGGAAATGTCCACATTCTGTTAGCTGCTGTCTGCTTTCTGTTTAGACTTTTGTTACTTTCAGGCCTCTGCAGTTTTGTCTTTTTTTTTTCTTCATGAAAAATCTTGCTTCACATCTCTTCTTAGCTGGCTCTTTTGTGTCACTTAGGTCTCTGCTCAAATGTCACCTCCTGAGAGAGGGCATAGGTGATCATTCTGGCTATTGTCTCCTTCCAACTCTCTACAGCCCATTGTTGTTTCTACCCTTTATCTTAAATTATCTTGCTTTCTTGTTTAGTGTTTGTCTGGAAAAAGTGACTTTTAATGACTTTGGGAGCAAGGGAAAATGCCCTCACCTCAGAAGGCCTGAGAAGGTGCGGTGTCCAAGGACACAAAAGATACTCCAACACTGTTTCTTTCTTTCTTTTTTTTTTTTCCAGCTGCACTGGTCTGATTTCTTTTCTCACGAAACACATTTGCTGTGAGTATCTGGACATGTCCATCTCTCTATCCCACACCACTCACCTCATCACTACTCAGTTTCTGCTGCTCAGCGCTTAGCTTACTCAGTCTCCACTGCCTCACTTACAACATCACTCAGCCTTGCCTACTTCCTTCTCTCTCTCTCTCTCTCTCTCTCTCTCTCTCTCTGCATACACACACACACACACAAACACATACACACATATAATTCAAATCCCTCTCATATACACACGCACACACACACACACACATACACACACACACATATCTTGTGTTCCAGTTCATGGTTTCATTTCATGCCAGGATTTCCTTCCCATAAGCAGAAAACACAAAGATAATGGAGAACATAATCCTTGAGCAGAACTAGATAAGATTTAAAAATGAAATCAAGCTAAGCATTTACTCAAACTTTATCTTGCAGCTTTCTCTCAAGAACTCTTTGCTTTGCTGGCCACCCATCCAATATGCTTCCTCAGATTGTGTGCACTCTACATTAATTTTACATCAGAAGTGATAGAAAAATCTTTTACTGAAAGAATCCTTTCTAGAGAGAACCATTAAACCAGCCGTCACAACATCATATGAAAGCAAAGGCCCATAATGATGCTTCTGACTAAGGTTATGCACTGAGACATGCGTACACTTGTCTATATTCATGGATACTTATACACACATACATGTATGTATGTGCACACAAATATGCATACATATACAAATGCACTCATATGCATACATGCATGCACCTTGCCTACACAGAGGTACTTTAGAATGAGACGTGATTGTTGAGGTGCGCACCATTATTTTGACACTGTTTTGTTATGGTTTATGAGTACTGAATCTGTTGGGTGTCTGAAGTCCTCTCGGTGGAAGAAATCACTTGCCACAGCACTTTAGGTGAACTCAGTGCAGCCAACGTGGGTGATGCCTGTTCTTGAAGATATTATCTGTGGAACGATCTTTGCAAACCACACCGTGAAGTGGGCATTGATTGCCTGCATCTGGTTCTATATGCAGAAGTGAACTTTGGCTTTCCCTTGGATATATTGGCATCCCACACTACTTTGTTCTTCAGTTAACTTACCATTTTCTCTAAGCACTAGCAAGAGAACTATCAGAGGAGGTGTGGAGAATTTTCTTCTTCTAATCTGTCATTTAGTAAAAGTTTTATTGTAGATCTGTTAAATGTTTTGCCCTTCTCCATAAAAACATTCAACTTGAGCACATGTTACAGAAATTTAGATTCATAATATGGGATTCTTAAATTTATAATGAGACTTTGGAATCAGAAATTTATTTGTATATCAAATTAATGGGCTCTTTTGAAGCTATTCTGAGTTTGAAAGAGAGAAAATAATTCAAGACAATTTAAAGACTATCCCACCCCTATTGATTGCTAAGATTCAAGGCCAGGCTAGAAAGCTAATCAGGGCAACTGGGGTTTACTGGGTAAACTACTTGTATCTAAGAAAAGGCTGATAATCAGAATGAAATGTAGGTATAGGAGGAATAGAGATATGTCCTATGCATTCATGTATGTAGGGACACTGAGTCCCAAGGACTTAATTAGATTTTGAATAAGTCACATAACCAGGGAGAAGGCTGACATTTTTCTCCCTTATATTATCCTGCTACCATGGAGCTTACTTCGATGCCATCTGTTCTCTGCACTTCTTTGCTTAACTCATCTCCCTACTTCCATTCTTACACTCTCCCCTGACCATCCCACCAAAGCCAGCATCTCCTCAAGCCACAGCTTATGCCATTCTAGCTCTACACAATAGTGCCTCTGCACAGAGAGAGTAAGGCTTTGACAACGCTTTATAAAGCTGTGCAGGATGTAGTCCCTTTCTTTACCCCAACATGTCATATCCCCTTCCTTGCCACGCCCACTATTTCCAGCCTCACTTGGGACTCTGTTCCCCAAACACATGCAGCTCTTAATTGCAGGCAGGTATTTTTGCATTTGTACTCTTTCTGCATTCTTTCTGTTTGGTATACTTCCTTTTCCTTCTTTGCCTGATTATCTGCTTTTCAGTCCAGATCTTAACTTATTGCCACCTCTTAGAAGCCATTCTAGATGAAAAGGAGGCTTTTTCCCAGGGTAGCAAGTCTGAGTCTCTTGTTTTATTTCCTCTACTGCATGCAGTACAATTTACAATGACTTACTTTTCCATTGTATATTTCTATGCCGCTTCCTCAACTAAAATATTACCCTAGTGAGTATCACAGAAGTAGGGACAAAGCATAACTCTAGTTCATTCACTTTTGTAGAATAGAACTTAAATTCAAAACACAAACTACTATCTCAATGCATGCCTGAAAGAATAAGGAAGACAGTATTAGATGTATTGCTTGAGCCAACTACAGAGTCCACTTTGGCTTGAAAATATACAGCTTCTTTTCACAATACAGGACAAATAAAGCCACTGAAAAATTTTACTCAGAATCCTAGACACCATTTGAGTCCTGCTTCCAATGAAGAGCCTAACACCCAGGCAGAAGAAAGACAAGTGCCATAAAACTGCCTTTCTCAATGCCTAGCTTTTAAAGAAGATTGTGGTTCTCAAAAACAGAATAAATGAATGATGTTTAAAAGTCACTTTGAATAGTAATATTCAAGTGAGGCTGAGACAGGAGGATCACTGGAAATGTGAAGCCACCCACACTATAGAGTGTGAGGTCATGTCTCAAAATAACAACAGCCAAGGTTTTGCTTATGTTTCCATACACTGAGCACGCATGCACTTCCATCGCCATTTTCCCTTGGTTTCTGAAAAGGCCATGGTCACCAGACATGTTTTTATGGATTGTAGCTCGTTTTGACTTCCTAACTCCATTTGCTTCAGGAACCTTATCTTAGCTATTGAAGAAATGAAGACACTCAAGTTGCACAAGCTAAGTAGGTAAAGCCACCTAGAGTAGGGAGGGGTCAGGAGGACCCTGAGGGCAAACAGGTGTTGAAGCTGCAGGGTGACCACCACCGTGCCTATCTAATGGAGCTGCAGTGGAGCACAGAAGCTAACACTGCTATTCATAGTTCTGTATTTTATTGCAAAAAGAGTCGTTTCACCACTGAGAATAGGCTCTTTTATGTAAAGTGATTTTTATCTTTGGCAGAAAGCAACTGCAATACAAAGTCATATTTCACTCAGCCCAGAGCTCAAATCTAACATCCATCTCTATAAGTCAATAGGATCGGGGAAAGAGACTGTCCCCCTGAGCATCTATTTATAGCTACATAGTACAAATCATTGTGGGCTTCAAAATAACTTAACCACATTTCAATCATGTTAGTTACACCCTCCAGTGGGCACTGAGCCCTCATTTCTGAGATGAATAAGCTTATTGTATGTATTTAACAATTGTAAGCATGTGTGAGACAGAACATGAGAGAGAGAAAGAAAGAAAGAAAGAAAGAAAGAAAGAAAGAAAGAAAGAAAGAAAGAAAGAAAGAAAGAAAGAGAGAGAGATATTTAATATAGAAAGTAACAGACAAAATACAGGTGGCTGTTCTCCCAATTCCATCCCCAAACCTGTAACTGACACCACAAGCATTCCTAATAACTCTTGCAAAGTATAGGACTTTCCATCACTCCCTCTGGTTTCCTAACAGAATATCTTGCCTTAAATTTCTGATTTGTTCTTAAAACTCCAAAATATTTCCCCTTCTCCCCAGTCTTCCTTCTTTCTTGGCCAGTAGTTTAGTGTCACAGGGGCAGCAATTCTAAGTGGTTGGTTCTCTGCTGTGGGATAGGTTGGGTTGCTGAGACCAATGCCATGCCCCAGACCACATCGGTAGCTATTGATGGTTAGGGTGTGGGGGAAGGCAGAACCATAAAACTGGATCCCAAGACTCCTGTGGATACAGCCAATCAGCAGCAGCTGTGCGTGTTCCTGGGCTTTATTGACTCCTAGAAAACAGACCTGAAGTCCTGATGGGTGGTCATTCATGCTACATCCTGGGAAAATCTTCTCAATGCAGAACAAATCTCATGAGGAGATGGGGGCCAGGAGACATGGGCATGGATAGGACTTGACACTCCAGTGCTTCTCATGCTAACCTGTATCAAAGCATGTATATTCTTGCCAGGTACAATTAAGATAACCTGACAATCCCACATCTAATTTTGTTTCTTAATTAGTTTTGCTTGGATATCTAAAATTTTTTATAAGGACTCTTGATGACTGCAGACTGAAAAATCAATTTTCTTAAGCTTTCAGTAGAAACAATATAGCCAGTTATCATTTCATCACTCGTGCTAAATTGCTCAAACACTTATACATGCTAAATGGTCCCTATGTGCTTTTTCTTTATGAATTTTAAGTTGAAATTTGACTTTTCTCTCCTGCTGAATCCATATCCTCCCCCATAGCTGCCAGGGAGACTAGTTGCCATATAACCAGAAGGTGATGTCACTTTTGCTCTTCTGCCCAGAGGATAAGCTCCATTGATTAAAATCCCAAGGCACAGGAAAGGGAAGCCATGACTGCCCTAGGTCATGCTGTCACATGGAATCCCCATGATGAAGCCTTTACAACCACAGTACCCAAATTCCAAATCTTTGCAGTGGCATGGGTACAATTGTTTCACAAGCACACCCAGGCACTCGTGAATATGTTGAAAATTTCCTGGTGTTCTTTGCTGCACTTGAAACAAATATTTTCTAAGCATTATGGAAGGATTGGAAATGTTTGTGTGTCTTCTCATTGGATCCAGACATGCCAAATGGGATAAGAAGCACCAAAAGCATATTCAGATGATATCTCTAGTCCCCTTTGTTCTGACCCATGCTAACTTTTGAACTAAGGCCCCTCCACAGACACTTAAAAAGACTGTCACTTCCATCTTCATTTTCAGGAGGAGCTTAGAGAGGCGAAGTAATATACCTGAGAAAGTGAAGGATACATTTGGATGTGCCTGGATGTACTTCTCTGTATCCTGACTTTCAGCAAGAGTGGGAGAAGAAACAAAATTCCTGAAGCTATTTAGCCAAATACATCTCTGGGTTAACAGCTTCCAGAATGGCTTTGATAATAATAAAATGGGTTAATTCCAAGTTCAGTAGAAATCTAAATGTTGTTGTCTATAAGCACTCAGCATTTTGCATCAGTCAACAGCATCACCTTCTCCTTGAACATTTTAGGTAGGCAAAAAAATCTCAGGTCCCACACTAGAGCTTCTCAGTCAGAACACACAATTTCAAAAAGAACCACAAGTTACTCACATGACCATTTAAGTTAGGGACACATGAGCCTGGACTAGAACTGTCAAAGTGTGACTCTGGGATAGACTCCCAGTATCAGTGGGAGTGTGTTAGCGAAGTGATAGAAAGAAAGGAAGGAAAGAGGAAAAGGGGGGAGACAAGAAAAGGTAATCGAAGGAAGACTTGGATAAGAAGACATAAAGGAAATATTCACCTTAATTAGAAATTCTTACATGCAGGTATAACAGGGTCCTGGAATTAATGCAGGGATGCTGGGTTAGTTAGGGAAGACAGCTCAGTGTCAGCCACTTTGAAGGTTTGCATCTTTTATCCTGATTGTCCAACTGACTGGTTTCTTTCTCACAGCAGGAAAGAGCAGGCTAGGCATGAGTTAAGTCACAGCGGCAGGACTCATGGAGCATGTGTAAGAAAAGGCAGTGGAAATGTCAGGCAGGCAAAGGGTGGATATTTTTAGGTTCCTGGAGAAAAACCAAAGGCCTGGGTTTGGACCTCTTCCCCTTCTGTCAGGGAGTCTGGCCTCTTTTGCTATTCATCCATCTTATCCTTTTCATTCCGTTCACCTCTCATTCCCTTCTCGGCACTTTCTCCCAGTGGGAAGGGGGGTGGAGATGATAATACCTGTCAAAAAGAGGTCAGAAATCATAGAAGAAAATATCTCAAGGACTTGAACTGCCCACCCCACTCCCCTTGCCTCCTCTTTACACATCCATGATGAGTTGAACCATGGGGCCAGCAAATTTTATTCTTTGGTTTGAATGTGCTAACTTTCAAGAATGTCAAAGTTTGGATAACTTCCTAAACTATTTCTTTCATCATCTTTTTCAACCTGAAATGTTATTCTTTTTCTTCCATTTCAGTTTTCTTATCCCCTCATAAACTATTCTCTTTTAGAATCTCATGATTCAGAACCAAACTTTGGTCATCATCTTGCTGTAAAGAGAACCTAGAAAGCCAATAACTTTATTTTGGAAACTGGTATTGTCAAAGAGAATGACTCTGATTCTGAAAACACATTTCACCTCTGACCAACCCTTACATGGGCAGAAACTTCCAGCAGAAAGAATTTTCCTCTGTGTCACCAGTGTCAGGAGAAACAATTCTAGGAGTACACTGTGAAGAAGAGCATCAGAACTCATAACTGTTTGCTCCCTCGTATTTATAATTGTGTTTAGTGACCCGATACTGCCCTACAATTGTCCAGAAGAGGTCTATTACGTGTTTCCCATTGTGATGTAACTGCAATCATTAAAATGCATTCAGAGGAAAAGACAAGTTTGAGATGTTACAATATGGAGAGTAATATAAAGCTAGTGTCTCCCCCAAATCCCTTCAACTCACCAAGGAAGTTTTTCAAATAACCTGTGCAGATTGAACAAGATTTCAGTGGTTGACAGAGAAATCAGAACATCAGCAATTGCCTGTTCTTGAAGAAAATTCCCTGGAAACTCTCTACAAAAAAAGCCCTCAAGTCAAGGTGTCAAGAGAAAGCTCTTCTACCAATTGGGTGGAGTCATACTTAGGACCAGCCACAGGTGACCCAGACTGCACATCAAATTTTGTCTTCACGTCTGGCCTTCTATATTATTGTTGGAGTTCCTTGAACTTTAAACCTCACTTTCCCTGCCTGAAATAACTGTGACATACATACAACACATACATGTACACCACAACCCTTCATGGGACACTTTGCTTTAATAAAATTATTCGTGATAAGTGACTAGTACGTGTTAATGGGTTCAGTAAGTCTTTTTGTGTTTTTATTTTGAACAAATTACTGACAAATAGTAAGAGCATATATTTATGGACTATAACTTGGAAGCGTGGCGTTGTTTGCACTGTGAAATGACTAAGCAGGGTAATTAACTCTAAGTCTTAACCTTGTGATCCACAGAAAAATGCCACAAATGGGTGGGGATAAACATGGCTTAGTGTGGGGAGAAAAGCATCTTTCTCCTTTTAAAGCTTCCCTTGGGAAAAGGATCATTTGCATGTTGGAAGATCATCTCTGGAAAACGTGTTTTTATTGGCATCCACAGTACCCAGCGCCTTGGCAAAGGCTGCTGGAGAAGCTGCCATTGCCTGAGTCTAGCAGAGGATATGCCTCATTAAGGTCCAGCCAGGCAGGACACATAGCTTGAAATGATGGTAACAAGCCAATTAAAACCACATATGTATCCCCCCCAAGAACTGGGCAGCACCTTCCAGTGAGGAGGACACAGAAGGCAGAAAGATCACTGGATGACAGCAGCCAGGCTCCCTGCCTTAGGTGCCCAAACACCTATGGGCACAGTCTCTCTCTCTCTCTCTCTCTCTCTCTCTCTCTCTCTCTCTCTCTCTCTCTCTCTCTCTCTCTCTCTCCTCTCTCTCCTCCCTCTCCCCCCTCCCCTCCTCCAAGAAATCCTAACTGCCTTTTTCTGGAAATTCTTAAGCTTGTGATTCATGTCAAAGGGTTTTCAGTTTTATGTTTAAAAAATGCAGACCTTCTAGTCTGAAATAAGTGTTTATAAAGGAAGAATAAAAATACACCATAATACAGACAGGCAATAGGGAGCAAATAAGTTTGTTTAAATTCTTTGGGGCAGAAACACTGTTCGTAGAGTAAAGACATCCGCCACCAAGCCTAACGACCTGAGTTCAATCCTGGGGACCACATGGCAGAAGAAGAGAAGACATTCCACAAGTTGTCCTCTGACTTCTGTGTGAACTAATAAGTGGTGAAAAAGTAATATATTTTGAAAAATCCTATAAACAATAAAAAAATGAACTAAACATTAACATTAGGAAGAAGATTCTGGCACTAGAAAGGAGGCTCAATGGTGAAGAGCACTTTTGCTCTTGCCAAGGACCTGGGTTTGGTTCCCAGCACTCACATGGCAGCTCACAACTGTCTGTGACTCCAATTCTGGGGGATCTGATACCCTCTTCTAGCCTCTACAGGTACCAGGTACACTTAGGGTTCACATACATACATACAGGCAAAACACTCATATGCATAAAATAAAATAATCATAAGAAGTTAAAAATTAGAAGGAAGATTGTGGAAGAGAGCCAGAGGCTGGCTTAGTGTTGTTCTGTCCATTTTCTACTTCTGCAGAAGAATGTAGTCACACTTTATATTATAAAATACTCAACTTCACAATTCAACTTCACAACACCCATGACACACATCTCTTCAATTAAAAATATGCTTGCTCTCCTTTAATCTCATTCTTTTAAGCTAGATAGCAAGCTTCACCTTTTACCAATTTTTTTACACTTTTCTACAGTGAAGAAAAGTATCCATGACCATCTTGGCTGCGAATTAGGTTGCCCTGCATGAAAGAGATGACATTCCGCATCTCTCTCCACAGCCCCACACCAATCTCTTGTCTCCAGAGGGATCCAGATCATAGAGGCTTGTTTTGCCCCAGAAAAGAGATGACTTATGTGTTGAAGTGCAGCCATGAGGCACAGTCAGGAAGAATAAGGTCTTGCTACCATGTCCTGGGAAAACATCCAAGGGCCTCCCACATAGAAACTCCAGACTCCCACACCTCCACCAATCACAAATTTTCTTTTTCTCTTATTTACTTTTTCTTTTTCTCTTGTTTCCTTTTACTTTTCTTCTTCTTTTAAATGTCAGAACCAGCGATTAAATCTGAGGTCTTCTGTATGCTAGAAAACTGTGCCACCATGAAGCAACATCCTAGCCCCTTTCTACTGTAGTAGGAGCTGCAGGCTGTGTTCCTGCCACCCCAGCTCCTGGTTGCCTGGCTAACTTATGCCCCAAAATAACAACACACAAACTGTATTCTTTTAAACACTGCTTGACCCATTCCTGTTCATGTGTGTAGCACCCCAAGGTGAGCTTACCGGGAAGATTCTAGCCTATGTCCATCCTGGGTCAGAGCTTCATCGCATCTGCTCTGGAGAGGAGAGCATGGCGTCTGTCTCTCAGAGGAGCTGCCCTGCATCTGAGCTCACTTCCTCTTCCTCCCAGCATTCTGTTCTGTTTACTCCACCCACCTATGTTCTAACCTATGAGGGCCAAGCAGTTTCTTTATTTTTAACCAATGACCTTCCTCCATCATTCTACCTACCTTTTTATTTTGAGGCAGAGTTTCAATAATTTGCCCAGGTTAACCTTAAACTCAATCCATAGCCTAGGCTGCCCTTGAACTTATAAATAGCTAACGTTACAGAACTATAAAGACCAAAATGCAGGTACCAGAAGCTATAAAGTGAATTTTTTGTCTAGTTCTAGTTTTGCTGTGGATCTTTTTGGTTTTGTTGGAGGCTAAGTTCATAAAATATATTCAATACTCAAAGTGCAAAATTTATGGTGAAGCCCCATAGCTTTTGACCAGATGCCCCTTGTAACACTATAGAAGCTCATTGAGCTGTATAGCCTTTGGTTCTGGTTAATTTGGGTATGTGAAATTTTTATTTATTTGAAAAGTTTTTAGCAATAAAGTTTATATAACTAAAAATAAGTTAAAATATCAGCAGCAAAAATAGTCAGAAACCCTCCATCCAGGTATTGGATGAACTGGAGTCATGAAGTATTCCAGAGAAGTATACTAATGCCACTGAGGCCTGCCATATTATTCAGCAGCCCAGATGTAGCTGGCCAACCTTTACTGCAGTACTCAACAGTATACAGACCATGGGAAAGCGGAGGTTGTCTGTCTTTGCAGCCTGTTCTGTCAAGAGCAGGTTCTTTATAAGTAGCTTCAAGCCCCCGTCTTTCCCCTATGTGATTTATCCCCCAGGCCTGGAAATGAATCCAGACACTGAAAGCTACGAAACCTAACCAAGGTCCATAAAATAGATCTACCCATGGGGACAAATCAAAACATCTTTCCGAAGTTTGGAATATAAAAATAGTTCCCACTGAGAATTCCCACTTGAGGTTTTTTTTTTTTTTTTTTTTTTTTTTTTTTTTTTTTAAGAAAGAAGGAAAGAAAAGAAAACACCCTGCTCTTGGCAGCATGCTGGACCAGTGTGCTAAATCGCTGTTAATTAACAAACGAGTTGCCCTTGATGATGGCAAGCCACATCCACATGAAAGACCTCTCAAATTAAGTTGATGTTGAAAGCAGCAGGGATTGGGGCCCTTTGGAATACAAAAATGCTGTGTGAGACTCTTAGAAAGAAATGATTAGGACAAAGAAAATGAAATCAACACTTGTTAATAATGGCAGAGGGAAATCAAACAGGAAATTGAGCCCTGAGTGATGTGAACCTCAGAACAGGAATTTGATGAAGCTCTTTGAACAGAACTCTCAAGTTAAATAGCACCATGAGGAGGTGAAAATAAAACTCTGACATTATGGAAATTACTCTGAGTTGAACACATATCTAGCTTTGCCAGTAAAGCAACATGTGAGTTTCTAAATTCAATAATATATAAATCTATTCCAATCTTTTGCATATATTTTCATACAAGGATGCCAATTCTATAAAGAGATATGGAATCTTAGATAACGTTTTAAATAAAATTTTAATATTATCAATATAATGTTACCATATCTCACTTATGTAGTTGTTATTAAAAACTGTCCATGTTTCCCTAAAATACAGCTCTAAACTTGTCCAGTTTTGATCTTAATAGAACAATACATGAGTAGTTGATCATCATTAAGACAGGTTTTGAGCTGAGTGGTGGTGGCATACTCCATTAATCCCAGAGGCAGAGGCAGGCGGATCTCTGTGAGTTCAAGGCCAGCCTGGTCTACAAGAGCTAGTTCCAGGACAGGCTCCAAAGCCACAGAGGAGCCCTATCTTGAAAAACAAACAAAACAAAACAAAACAAGACAGGTTTTGAGCCATTTAAGTAAACTTTCTCAACCCCCCCCCCCCAGACAGTTGAAAGAATAGGACTGGATCTCCACCAAATGCAATCATTACATGCATGGAAGAAAGTCTCCAGGCCTCAGTGAAGCCATGGAAAATGTCTTTTTAAATCAATTTTTCATGTACTATGTAGAATTACAATCAAATTTTGCATGAGATAACTTTCATATATGATTGCTGAAAAGAATTACAGGGGGAATATAAAGTTGAGAGAGATAAAATAGTATATTGTGGGTCAAATCCTGCTGATGCTCCCTGATGTAGTATCTGTGGATATTTAACAACAAAATGTGCCTTTGATGATTTTCAGGGCTCAAAATTCTGTGTGGGGACATTAGCCTCCCTCAGTGAAATCAAACTTCCATTTCCACACACAACACCCTAAGAACTTTTTCTAAACAAATCTGTGTTTCCTATGCTCAAAAGCCACACTATGCTGAACATTAAGACATGTTGTTAGACTAAGTGGTTTTTTTCCCCAGACACACAACCTGATATCAAATGTACATTATAAATGTTTTCAGTGACCCTGTACAAGTTATGAAACTATCATAATATTTGAAGGCTCAGAGTGAATGGGACTGGAGTGGGGAGGAAGGTGGAGACAGTAGGAAGAGGGAAGAGAGGGTGAACTGCAGATGATATATAAAATGAATAACAAATTTTGTTGTGTGGGAGTGGCGGGCTACTTCCCGCCACCCGGCTAGCTTTACCCAAAATAATTACACGGAAACTGTATTCTTTTAAACACTGCCTGGCCTATTAGTTCTAGCCTCTTATTGGCTAGCTCTTACATATTGATCTAACCCATTTCTAGTATTCTGTGTAACACCATGAGCTAGTGGCTTACCAGGGAGGATCTTAACCTGCTTCTGTGTCCGGCGGGAGAATCATGGCGACTCACTGACTCGGCTTCTTTCTCCCAGCATTCTGTTCTGTCTACTCCGCCCACCTAAAGGTTGGCCTATCAAATGGGCCCAGGCAGTTTCTTTATTAATTAACCAATGAAAACAACAGATTAGAAACAAATCACTCCCTCATCAAAATTTAAAATAAAAAAATCTGTAATCAAACAAATCTCCAAATGTGTTGGTCAAATTCTGAAATTTAGTTCTTAGAAAATAAGGGAGGAATTCTGCAAAATTGGAAATTACTGAACCAAAAGGATTAAATTCAAAAGAGAAAATGAGATTGGAAAATGCAGTTAAATCCTTGAAGATATGATTTTACTTTGAGTATTTTATTAATCAGCTTTTGATCATCATAAAACGTACCCACAATGGGTTAATTTATACTACAGTGCTAAGGTCTCCTAGCTTATAGTTTTGGAGGGTAAACATACTAATGACATAGAAAGTCAATCTGAAAGATCTGTTCACACACATCCATTCTTCTGATACATTCATAGAGCCTCCAGCACACAATTCCCGTGTCCCAAGAATTTGTCCAAATGTGTGAGGTCACCAGGAGATACCGAGAATTGACAACACTGGCAACTAGTCTTTGTTGGGGAGAGTCACTCCAGAGTCTTGTGGGATTTTAACTTGCATTTTCATGTGCATATCAGATGGAGATATTAATTATTCTCTGAACACTCAGGTTCACCATGGCAACCACTAAGTTGAATAGAATAGTCATAATACAGCTTCATGTTTTGAAAAAAAGAAAGAATGCACCTTATTTGAGAAAAAATACTTCAGAGCACACAGTGCAGGGTACTGTGTGTTTACCCTGGTGCTTATTGAATTAAGTGTTCATTTGATGGATTATCCGCTGGTTCCTCAGCTACTGCCTGAGCACTAGCCATGCTAGAGGCGATCTCCTAGGAGTTAAGGTACATAGATGAGGCCAGAAAGAGAGACTACAGTCTCTGAGTCCATGGACTTAATTATTTTTTGAGCAATAGGTCGTGCCAAGGAAATAATGATTATGTCATACTTGAAAACAGATGAGGGAAGCTAACTATTGGGGTGGCATGAAGAGGCTTCACGGACATGCTGCCTAGGAAGAGTAAGCAGAGCGTGCCACATCTGGAACAGCACGTGCAAATTCCCTGAGGCTGGAATGGGTCTCACGTGTTTGAGGACCAGGAAGGAGGCCTGATAGCACAGATTCATACAAACAAATGGGGACGTAAGATGAAGCCAAAACGGGGATCAGGAGTCTGATGCTTTGATGCTGTCTTCTTATCCCTTGAATAGTGCTAACCACAGGAGGGACAAGATGCGGGATAGAGTCATGAAATAACACACCGACTGTGGTGTGAGCACAGGAATGAAACGAAGACGTGGGAAACTGCCTACTGTGGTCATTGGAAAGGTTCTGGATAGAGATAGGGCAGCTGAAGAACAGAGTGGACACGTTGCCTTGGGAAATGTGGAGCCACAGCACCTCTTCCATTGCCTAACCAACCCTCAGTCCTCTCACCACAGGCTCACATTTTCTCCTGACTTTCCACTGTCCCAGTGATGTTGCACACAATGCTTTGGCCATGCACATTAGGTTTCGCACGTGATCAAACATTTTTAAACATTCCAATTACAATTTGCAGGCAAAATGCTCTCAGTGGCATCTTTATCTCTCAGGAAGATCAACTGAGAATCTTGTAAGAAAGAAAACTACAATTTACGAAAAAAATGACACCTCACAGACACTGTTAAAAGCAGTCACAGATCAAAATACAACTTTGCACTACAATGCCAGGAGCTAGGTATTATGACTGCCACGTTGTACAGATGACAATGGAGGCACAGACAGGGTAGATAGCATAGTCAAGTCCTTAGTCTCACAGATAGTATGCTTGCTCTGAACAACCATGACAAAACCCAGAAATAAGGCCGTTTTTATTTGTGAGACCCCTTGCAGCAAAAATGTACCATGTCCCTTATGGCTGAAAAGGGGAGTTTCTGAGCTGGCATTGTGGAGCTAGAAAAATCAGTGATGGTCAGCAGGGCCCCTTCTCAGGGTTATCAAAGACTAAGAGTGAAAAATTGTTTTATCCTATTACAACCAGAAAGGACAGTAGAAATGCTTCAGTTTAAAGGCCTTATCTTAGATTCTACTATTGGGAGACATTGTAATACAATTTTCTGTCTTTGACAAATAATTTATCCTACAGACATTAGAGGTAGGATTATGAGGCAGAACAATTATTAATAAAAGAACTCATTAAGAAATTTATTCACCAGTAAATTGATTCTTTGATCCATACTTTGGTTATTTACATATAAATGCTCATGAAAACAAGGTCTCTGGTGGTTAAAGATTTTCCAGCTGTCAGCCACAGGAAGTGGCGAGTTGCTAACCAGCCTCTTTCTCTTCATAGACACGCTAGTCAATATCTTCCGAAAGGCTCAAATCCCGAGCAGTTCAGGGGCTTTTAAACAGATAAATCATTATCTCACAAACCAGACCAGTAGGTGAACAAATCAGAAAAACTGGAAAAGTCTAAAGGATTGTAACATGGGCTTCAATTTTCTTTCAGTGATTCCCTGGCCTGTGATCACAGACACTTCTAACTCCCAGATGGACATGTGGACAGTAATTATCTCCAAGAAAAACAAAGGGGTGAGATATGAAGGTGATTGGGGATGTTACAAAGACCTGACACAAAGTCCTCATTTTTAAAAATTTCTTGGCAAAATACTAGAATTGGTAAATTAATTTTTCATAATCTAAACTTAGTGATTAATGTTGACAGAAGGGGACCAATGAATCTAAAATAAATAATGTTCTCCTTAAAATGGCAAGTAAACCATATTTATAAATATAAGTTTGTAAGCAAAATTTAATAAGAGAAAAAGAATTACATTAATGAAAGCTCACTGAGAACAAAAGAGTGCTCTTGATTCCATCTTTATCCATTCATATTTCTCAGACTGGATTCTTGCAATTTGATCCAGCTGAGTGAGGCTGCAGATGACTTGAAGATGAATGAAGACATTTCATCTGTTATGCTAGCAACTGTTTGATTGATTTCTTCCCCTTTGGCACAGTGGCCACTCGTAGGAATGGTTTGTTTCCTGTTGTAAACCAGATATTGTTTGAGTGACAAGCAATTCATTACAAAATTCATTTCCTCCCCACCATCTTGAATGAGGCCAAATAGTTGCCACTTCCAGTGGCATTGTTTTAGCCATTGCATTGTGGAACCTGGCAATGTGTTCTTTGCTTGCTACTGGCATGGTTAATTTGACGTGTTGGAATCCGACAACCACAGTACTCCTTTGTCCTTTGGAAAAACAGGACTGTCCTAGACGGTCCCTCACAGAAAACTGAGACTTATTTTTTGGTATGATGCCTCTGCAGAGAACTATAGTGATTTGTAACATCCCTACCCCACCCCCAGCTTTCCTATGTTGAGGTAGTGATGTCCTTAGAAGATCTCACTGCTTCCTATTGGACCAGGTCCCAGCAGTGCTATTTAGAAAGTGGCTTCAGAGCTTATAGCTTCCCTTTCCACACTGAAAGGCAGATAGAAAAGTATTTTGTTTCTGAAGTACAAATTATTTTAAAAAATCTTTTCAGGTTAAAAAAAGATATGAGATTTGACTGCATTTAAGGCAAATTTAAGTTGGTATTAATGTAGACGAATATTGGAATGTTTTACCTCCTCTTATCCTTATTTAGTGGCTAAATATTAATGGAATTGATTTTCACACTTTTTCAATTATTAGTTTCCGTCTCATATATATTATAATTCTTATATTTTGTCTTTTATCCATATTAGAGACCAATGTTTGGATGAACCATACAAATTATATGTATATGTTTAGTAATTTTGATAAATTTTATAAGTACAAAGAAACTGATTCTCCAGTCATTTCTGTAGATTTTCCAAGTGAATCTGGAGTTCTGCAAGGTAGGAGCTAAGACAGAGTGCAAAGTCAAAGCACAGTTGTGACAAAGGAAAGACGTTGCAACTACAACTAATGTCACATTGACCTTCAGTCATCAACAACCTATATACCAATGCTGAATAAGGTGTTTTGACTTCTGAACCCTGCTATTAAAATTGGCTACCCTTTTCCATCTTCTACTGATAGGAGAGAAATCCACCTTCTAGCTCAGTGTTGTTGGCCAAGAAAATGGTAATATTTCAGTTCTTCCATAAAATAAATACTGCCCAGCATAGCATGTTGTTGACTCTGGGCCAGAAAGTTGAAACTTGATCCAATCCTTACCTACCTTCCATCTCATTAGAGTGTTACTGTCTGGTGGAAGGGAAGAAGGCTCAGCACAGACACTTAAACAGTGGCGTGTACAACAGAAGTTGTGCACAACAGCAGAGCTACAGGAATGGAGAGGAGTGGAAACTGATGTCTAGAAGAATCACTGTGATGGACTCCCAGATGGATGGAATTTCAAGTAAGCCTTAAGAGGTAGGTGCCATTCAATTATCACAGAAGATGGGATGGGCTTTCGAGAAGGGCAAAGAAATGGGATTGTAAAGGCATATTCAAGTTTATTAGCAATGAAACTTAGTAAGTACACTCATTATTCAGTAGGCAGTTCTATACGTACGTGCTGTGTCATTTAAAATAGGACTTCAAAAAGTAAACTTTATTGTGCTTTTTGTTTTACCAAACAGTACTTTTATTAATTATTTGGGAATGTTATACAATGCATCCTGATCACACCTGCTTCCTACTTCTTACAAGTGCACCATCCTGCCCTTCTGTTCCTTCTGCCCGAAAGGAAAACAACAAATACATCAAGCCCAATTTGTGCTGCCCAAATGCCCAGCTATTGCTTTAAAGGGTTTTGTTTGTGTTTGTCCAGTTAACCATTACACTCATAAAACCAGGTAGTTGTTCTTATCACCTTCCTTTCACAGGCACTCACAGAGCTTTTAAACAACTGGTCAGCATCAGAGTGGGGGAGGGGTCAAATCAGAGTCTGAACCTACACAATGCTGTAAACAGTAGATTCTAAACCCGATTGGTCAATTCGATGAGAACCCATCTCAAAATCAAATGCAAAAAGAAGGCCATGTGTATAGTTCAGTGGTAGAGTGCTTGCCTGACCCTAAATTCAATTTGCAGCATCTCCCACCATCCACCTGCCTCTACAAAGAAAGAGGAGAACATGTGGCTCAGAATATAGACTGTAGGTGGTCAAACTAAGACATCAGGGAATACTGAGTATGGATTGAAAGTTTGGTACTAGATTGCCACAAGTTCAGAAGACTTAGGAAAATACAGGATAGGAGGCTTTGACGTTGACTCATCATGACAATAGAGAAGAAAGGAATATGGAGAGAATTTCAGAAGGAAAATTTAACTGGACCCGTGAATCTAGAGACTTAGAGCAGAAGGATAAGAAGCCAGTCAAGTGAGTTCAGTGCACACAGTCATAAGTTTAGAAGGCTAAGCTTATTTTAAAAGCCAGTGATAGGCCACACCTGGCATTGCCTGCTGAGGGATGAAAGTTATACTATGATAGTAAATGGTTAAGGCCTTGGAGCTTCAAAGACCCTAGTGTGAATCCCAGCTGTGTGGCTTCTATATCTTTGACATCTGAGACTAAATTAACATCCCTGTAGCTCCAGTGTCCCTGCAGGTAAATCATGCTACTTCTCTGTAGTCACTTGTGTGGCTTTCCTTTAGCCTCAGGAAGAAATGCAGGTTTTAGCTGTTCTATAAGGTCTTGGTTCCCTCTTCTGTTTCAGCATATTCCCCACAGAGAAGCCATGATCTAGTCCTCACAAACACGTCTTCCTCAGGACCTCTGCCCTGGACTGGGGCCATGCTGGAAACACTATCCCCCGAGCTATCTCCATCTCTTCATTCAGCTCTCTCTTTAAACTCCACCTCATCCTTCCCTATGTCCTTTTCCTTCACTGAAACAGAGCCTTTGTTTCCTTCATAGCCATATCCTGACCTAAACAAATGACTTCATAAATGTTGGTAGAAAAGGGTAAGTGGAATGAAAAATGACACAAGAATAGTAGAAACTCTAGCAGGGTATGTAAACGAGATGGGAAGTCATTCCTCATACTTATCAAATAGTCTTATCTTAGCAGTTATGAAGGAAATGCTATAATACAATGAGGTCAGGAATTGAAATGTCGTGTCTGAAACCGTGAACAGATTTTAGCCTTGACCCACAGCCACCTCCTGCCCTCTCATGCATCCATCATCCAAATTCTTGGGAGGAACTTCGAATGCTATTCCAATGAGAAGCTGATTATTATTGGAATATTAAGAACTAATCATTTGTTGTGTTTGTTTTCTTGCTTAAACACCATCTACCAGCTGCCATTTATCGCGGCTCTGCGGATACATCAGAGATTTGGGAATGGTGTGATATTAAACTAACAGCAATGAGAAGCTGAAAGAAAGCAACTGCCATTTCTATCATATGAATTGTAGTTATTTCAAAAATTACCATCACATTACCATAATAAGAGAAATGGGGTTCCTTTTATGATTTTTTATGTAATTATGGCCTTTATGAATAGTAATTGACTTGAAAATAGATCCTTGTCCTACAGGGTCAGGCTCTGGGGAAGAAGGAAATTGCTAGGAAAATGATTAAGGGATCACTTAGGCTTGCCCAACTAGGCTAGAGAATTTCTTTCCTTTTGTGAATTTCAGTCCACATCCCTATTCAAGCGGTTTTTATTTCACCTTAGAGGCCGGTCATCTGTAAGAAAGAGTGGGTGAGAATTTCAAAGTCTGCAAGATAAGTTGTTACTGACTGTTTCAATGTTTCAGGCCTAGAGCCAGCCATCCTTTGGAAAAGAGACAGCATGGTGATTTATATTTAGGAGGCTTGAACACACAGGGTAGGGCTGCCCTCAGGATATAATAGAGAGGGGAGACGAGGCTTGGACACAGAGCAGAGCTTCCCTCCAGATGTAATAGAGATGGGTGAGAGGAAGAGTTCAAGGGCCCACACCAGTGTGGAAGAAATATTACCCTTGGTTCTGGTTCCCCCAAATCATAATATTGAAGGCCTGGATAAATGCCCAGCCATTAAGAGTGCTTGCTGCTCTTGGAAAGGCCAGTGTTGGATTCTCAGCCACCTACGTGGTGGCTCCCAGTCCTCTGTTATCCAATCCCTGGGACTAAAGAAAAGCCTTCTGATTTTCCTGAGCACCAAGCACATGCTTTATACGGATATATACTGCAGGGAAGACATTCACACATAAAATAAAATAAAAACAGCAAAACCCAAAACAAACCATGTATTGAGCATTGGTGGATCATGCTTTTTCAGTCTCCAGTAAGCAAAGATGTATGTGTTAAGCTGGTTATGGATATTCTCAAAACACACAACTAGTCTCATCCAGGCTTCATATCCACTCAACGATGAGCCTTCTCTACCTCTGCCAGTCTTAATTCCTATGGGCAAAAGGACCTCAGTGGGGATTTCCTGGACATTCTTTTTTTTTTCATCTTCTTTTAGGCTATGTTTGTTCTTAGAGGTGCTTTTCTTTCTCTTTTCGATGTCTTCCACGTCCAGAGGGTGGCGGGCCAGTGGTGGGAGACTCCCACACTGGCCTTGTCGCCTGTGTAACTATTCTCAGGTTGCTCTGGAACATCATTCCTCTCCTGTCCACAAGCCTTTGGATGGAAGGGCCGAAGAAAAGATCTGAAACTTTGAAGGGTGATTCTCTAGGAGCTGATGTTCTGACCACAACCAATCACTGTGGCTATAAGAAAAAAACAGGGAAGATTCTCCAAAGGAGAATGACGAACCAGGGAGCTTAAACCTGAAACTCTCTAGGCTAGTTTAACCAGATAGCAAAGGCATGGCTAGGAAGGACCAGGAAAGATCAGATCCTGGTGACAATATCTTTGTTCCTCCACCGGGTCATTTCCTGCCCTGTTCTTGTCACTTCACCTGATGCTTAAGGCATTTGAGCTGGATTGTTCTCGTCACTTCTTTGGTGGTGAAGGCATCTGAGCTGACTTTCTAAAGCAGGGAAACTTTTCTGCCAATGTCAAGACACATTTCACATCTGGGTGACCAAGAACATGACAGAAGTGATGTAATGGGAGGAAGGATTTATTTTTCTCGTGGTGTCCGAGGGTTGAGTGCATGGTTCCTTAGTCCAAGTGCTAGGGGTATCTCATACAGCAAAGGAGCTCCTTATGTGCTGTCTCCGGGGAATCAGAATACACCGCAGGAGAGGAGCCAGGGATAAGATACTCCTCCTCCAACTTAATCCCACCACCTAAGGTTTCAGAGCCTCTGAAAAGAGTGTAACCATCTGGGAAGCAATCACAGGAGCCTTATCACAGATATTTTGTATCCGAACCATAACACAGGATATTTGCCACAATGGCTTGGTTTGTTTGTTACTTTACAAATTATTCCCTCTCCAAGTGATTTGTCTTATTCTTAATCTTATCTCAATAATTTTATTTTACTTCTAGAAACAGTAAGCCTAAGGCAGACTGAAGCCTTCTCCCCAGTAATGATCTGAAATTACATTGTTTCATCAAGGGTCTCCACTTAGCAGTTCTTTCTGAGGTTTGGATTTGCCAAATTATGAATTTCTGACATTTATAAAACAAGGAGCCACAGTCTCTGATTTTGCAGATAAATCATTGAAAACTAGTTATTAGAAATTAATATGAAAAATGTACCAGGGCGCTGTGATTCTTAGATGCTTTTCTTTTAAACAAGCAACTCTGTCTAATTTTAAAGTCTGTATCTTGAAGGAAATCTTAGCGTTCCCACACCCAATGCCTTTGTTAAAGCGCACGAGGTCATTCCTAACTCTGCCACTTAGGCTGCTACTGAATTAATACACAAATTGTGTTTAGTATAAACTATAGCTTGGGCATTTGTATCACCTTTCCAAAGTGATTCCAACAAAATGGAATTTCTAGAAACAGGATACTCAGGGTGATTCATGCTCAGTGAAAACTACTAAATGCCTAGAGCCCAAGATGTCTGCCGTGGGATCTTATGACCCAGTGGAGACGGTCTGTCCTTGGCATTCTGCCACAGTTCATGAACTGTGCTGAAACCTCATGGGGTTGGGTCCTCTGTCCTAGGTAGTGCTGTGTTCGTGTCCTTGTTGAGTGCAAAATACTCATAAAAATGGATGGAAACTAGAAAACCTAAATGAGAATAAGGTGGGTAGTGGCAAGGAATGGTGGAATATGCTTGTTCTTATGTCCCTGTAGCACTCTGGGTCCCTGAGTGTATGGATGCTGAGTAGCCTGTCACCTTCAAGTCTCTTCACATACCTGTGGCACCAGGGACTTGAGGTGGCTTCAGGCAAAAAGCACTGGGACTCTGACAAGCCACAGACTCTGACAAGCCTGCAGGAGCCACCGGAGCTGGAACTAAGACAGGTGTTAGATCTGATGACATTTAGAGACAAGAAAAACAATAATATTGCACATGATAATGTTTTTTTTTCTTAGCAAGAGGAGAAAGAATTGGAAAATTCTAAGAAAAACAGAGATTTCTTCAAAGGATGTATACAAAAGAAAAGTCTAAGTTGTAACAGATAGAATATTTCAGGTAGATTTCAGGGCAATAGAATTTCTTGTTTCTAATCATATTCCTGGACTAAGAGTTGGGAAATAAGAAAGGAGAGATTCAACTTTCCTCGACAGGTTTTCTTAAAGCAGAAATAATGACTACATGTTTATTCATATTTACGGATGTTTTCTGTGAACCAGGTATATTATGAGTCATTTCTTGTAAAGATTTTTTCTTATTTTCAATCAAGCCCAGGGGATAATCAGCTTCAAAGAGATGGCTCAGGAGGTAAATATACTCGCTGCTGAATTTGAGGACCCGAGTTCAATTCCTACAACGCATAAGGTAGAAGTAGAGAACTGCTTCCTACCACTTTCCCTCTGAGCTTCTCACTAGTGTGGCACACATGAGTGTGCAAGCACACGCAAATGGTAAGTGTAATGATTAATGTAATAAAAGAGAAAAAATGAAGGTGAGAAATTTAAAAAGAATCACCCTGCAGCGCTTAAGTGACAGAAACGGACACACGATTTTCCATAAGTGGCAGAACTAGGTCTTGGCCTCAAGCAGCCAACTCGACATCAGATCTTTATCAGGCTTCTAAATCCTCAGATTAGCTTGTCTTACTTCACATGTGGGACAAATGAAGCCTTCTCCATTTTCATCATTTTCTATGCTGGTTATTATTTAAGTGGGTTGAGCAGACAGCCTGAGCAAACACGGAGCTGTAGCATTGGTGATGAGAACACCCCTAGACTGAGGGCAGAGCTTCACAAGTGGGAAAGACCATTTCACTATTCCACTGTAGGTACAGCAGACCAGAGAGTTTTAGAATTACTTCTTCAATTTCAGAAAGAAAGTTGAGATAAAAAGAAGGAAACAGATGAACTAAGATCATCTAATATTTATTGAGTCTTAATCTCGCATGCTTCCTCACAAAGGTTGTGACCGTGGGAAATGTTTGGCCACAATCTAGGTACTAGATGCCCCGAGCGAGGGATCGATCACTCCTTGGAAATGCATGGAAGATTCTGTGTTGCTTTTCCCGTTGTATTTCCAAAATACCTGAGAAAAGCAAGTTATGGGATGAAAACCTTATTTTGGCACATGGTTCCAAATGTTCTCAGTCTAGTGTGGTGGGAAGGCATGGCCATGGGTGTGGTTCAGACCTGGTAGCTGGAGCTTGCAGCTACACCAGGGAGCAGAGAACTGGACCTAGAACCCGGGGTGGGGCAGCCTCTTAAGACCTGCCCTAGTCACCCACGTTCCTTTAAGGATTTGTAGCCTTAAAAACAGCATAATAAAATGGGGTCAAGGGCTCAAATCCTGAGCCTATATGGGATATTTTAGACTTGAATTGTGGCAAGTTCTAGGGCACACCTGACAGACTTCACTGGACTGCAAGTTCTATACGGTGGTATAGAAATGGGATCAGAATAGCAGACAGAGGCGAGTACCAGATGTGGTGGATGATTCTGGAGATGAAACAGGAAACAACACGCTTAATCTGCCTGTCCTTGGAGAGCTTTCATTACTGGAGACTGTTCTGTGTCACATTAACTTTACCTATGTAGCTAGTTCTGATGGGTCATTGCTTAAAGGCTCTTACAAAAGCTCAACATCCTTTCTCTTTCCTCCAGAAAACCAGCTCATGCATTTTATAAAACAAGGAAACAATAAAGGTTAACCCTAAAGAGCAAAGCATTTATTTTCTCTATGATCTGTACTCTCAGGACCGGCAGGTTTCAGGTGGGAGGCTGTTCAAGGTCATTCGAGAGGTAATCAGGAAAGGAAGCAAGGCAATTCATCTTCTGATTCCTGCTCTGTGCGTAAGATTTTCTATTTGCAAAAGGTGAGCAAGTATCAGACATTTGTGAAATAAACTATGGCAAAAATAAAAGGCGCCTAGCAGTCCTCCTTTAAGCACCAGATGGTACCAGGTGACCCTTTTGTTCACTTTGCTTTAGGATGCAATAGCTAAGCAAGGCTCCATGAAATGAGAAGAGGCACATTAGGAATATATGTAAATTGCAGGAGCAACATGTAAATCACAAAGAAATCATTACTACAGGTTAATGTCCAGGAAAATAACCCATCAGGATCTTTAAAAGGAATTAGAGACTCGATAAATAAGGAGGGTCATCCCTAGCTCTGTGGCCTTTGTTAAAATCAGCAAGGCTCTCGAAGGCGTTTGATCAAATGGACACCCAGTAAGAAGGATGAAGAGTGTTGCTGGGTGCTTTGGCTGGAAGTACTGGCACGGCAGAGAGTATTGTCAGCAACCAATGCTGGGAGAAGGCTTCCACTTAGTTTCCCAAACTGCTCAATGGATAATATGGCCAGCACTTGGCTGAATATCATCATCAGTTCCCAAAACCTCCTGAATCCTTGAGATGTGGAAATTCATTTTATAAAGGCCTGCCAAAGAGATCATTTATCCTGAAGATCTGTCAGTGAGAACTTGAGAAAGGAAAGCCTAATTTTGTGCTTCCTTTACCAGGGAGATAATTCCATATTAAACACAGTGTGGGCTATCAGGGCATGCACACAATAAATCTGATCCTATATGTGTATCATATGAACTTTGTGATGCTGGGAAAGTCACTTGATCTTTTCAAAACGTAGTTTCACACCATTATGATCAAGGCAGTAATCCTACCCACATGTTTTGTTTCCTGCAAAGTATGTGGGTAGTGATGCAGGTGGGGTATTTGGTAATACACCGGGTGAGGAATAAATGGATACTTGATATCCCTAAGTATATTATTCAGGTCACATATTTATAAAAGCACTGTATACATTAAAAAAATGCTCTAATTCAATGGATGAGGAATAGTCTTGTTAATAATTGTGTTGGAGCAATTGGACATATTGAGGCAACAGAAACAACCCTAAACACAAACTACACATCCTTCTAAATAATTGACTAAAGGGGTGGTCATATGGTTCAGGGGGTAAGAGTATTTTCTTTGCAAGTGTGAGAACCTGAGGTCAGATATACTGCATCAGCCTAAAAGACTGAGCCTGGCTGTACCTATCTGTAGCTCTTGCATTGAGAGTCAGAGATAAGCAGATACTGAGAGCTTCCTACTCAGCAAAACTAGATGAAAAGGCAGGTTTCTCTTTCAGTGAGATACCTGTCTCAAGGAAGTAAGGCAGAAACTGATAGAGAAGACACAGCCATCATATGCTCTGGCCTAGTCAAGTGTATGTGTGCACGCATGTACACATGCACACAAAGAGAAAGACAGAGGCACCTTAAACACACCACGCCACACAGAGACTGAAGAGAAATGATGGATTTGGGTCTAAAATATAAAACAGTAAAAATTTCAAGAGAAGAGAGGGGAAAATCCCCATAACCCACTTCCAGTCAAAGAATATTTAGAGATGAAAGCAAAACTCATAAAAAGAGCTGATAACTTTTCCTTTTCAACATTAGTATCGATTGCTCTGAAAAAAAAAACCCTTATGAGTATAAAAAGCATTAACTAGAGATGGAATGAAAGCATTTTAAATAATATATGTGGTAATAGATTCAAATCTAGAATCAGATTGTTCAAAACTCAACATTCAAAAGAAGCTAGTTTTAAAATGGACAAAAGTTTTCCAGATATTTCTCTGGAAAAGATACATTAGTGGTTAATCAGCACATTAAGAAAATGCTCAACATCATTGGGAAAGTAAAAATTAAAACAGTTGTGGAATTCCACAGGAAAACGTCACCACATCAAATGTTGGTGAGGATGCCAACAGCCTGGATGAGTCTCCCATTACAGTTGGAACTCTAACATGAGTCAGAGCTGGGCACTCTCAACAGAAGTCTGGAAATTTCTCTAAAAACCTAAACTATACTTACAATATGACTCAGAAATTTTAATTTAAATATTTTCCTAGGCTTGTTCTTGGTATCATAACTCATAATAATCAAACACCGGAAGCTGCCCCAGTGTTCCTCATTAGGTCAGTGGCAACGCTGATCATGATTGTATATATGATAATTGACAGAAATGAAAGAGAATGTTCTATATACAACTTGAATGAGCCCCACATAATTTTTGATTCTTGAAGAAAGGCTGTTTTAACAGGTTACATAGTGTATGGATCTATTTATATAATCTTTGTAGAATAATATAGTTATATAAAGAAAGATTCATAATTGCTGGAGGTTGGGTGGGCAAGGGTACAGTTGTGAAGGAACAGCTCAGGTAACTTGTGGTTATGATATATTGTTTTTCTACTGTGGTGGGTGGATAGTTAAGCTGTGTGTGTGTTGAGTGTAAGCAAACATGCACATGAAACACTCATAAACCCTCAGATACATAAAACACTCACCCAAAAATAAACCCAACTGTAACTGGGACATGTGAATGTATTCTCAGAATTGCAACATCAGTTACTGGTAACCAAACTGAAATGATATCCATGCTGTTAACTGGGGAGAGTCTTGCTGATCTGTGGAATTCTCTGTTTCTTGGATAATTTTTACTTAAAATAAGTTAAGCTGACTTTATTCCTTTAAGTAAGACCTCTCCAAACTTTTAGGTTTACACCAAGAATGGAATCTGTAGCTCACTTTCATTGTTGAACATAATCTGGGGAATCTGACAAGAAGAATCCCATAATTTATCCAGGCTAAGTTGATGTGTTTCTCCCCTCTGTGGGTAGGAGGATAAATATCAACCCAGAATGCCCCCAAGGAAATAGCAAATGGGAAAACCAGCTTATTTTATCACACTCCCTTCAATACGCATGCTTATACATCTCACAGTTACTCATCAGTCACCATATGCTAAGTGTTACAGACAACACAGATAGTGAGAAACACTGTGCTGTCTACATCAGAATTTCAGTTTATATGTGTGCACTCAATTCTCACCAACAGCACTTAACTAGGCAAAATATAAATGACAGTTTTTGGTTTCAAACTCCATTTGTGGTATTAGATAAATTACTTTAACTCCTAAAGTAGTTTTTAATATGGGAATTAAACTAGGTGTCATAATGATAATCATAATTAACTAACAAACAATTTCAAGGAGTAAAAACTCATGAAACACAGTACTCCAAAGGTATTATACTTAATTTAAAACCTCACTAATTCAGACCAATTAAGGATGGTTGCTTTATATGTAACTCCTAATGTTCACAAAAGAATTTTTGATCTAAACAGTTCATGTAAATACATGTATTCTATAAGCAGATTTAAGTTCTAAACTTTTTAAGACATCAGTTAATACTTTATATATTTTCCAGTACAAGCAAGCATGGAATAATTCATTACCAGCTATGCAGAATCAAGGGCTAAACTATAACAAAGGAGCTCCCTAAACTATGGAATTTCATTACAAGCATTTACAAACTGCAGGCTGGATCCCAGTACCTGAGCCTGATAGTCAAACAGTTTTGTCTGGGGCTATATTACTGCAGATTCAAGCAGGATGAGGAAGAAGTTAGTAAGGCCAAAATTGTAGATGGAAGTTTCTGCCCACCTGGTCCAGCAGCCATTCAGTCACAAAGAAATACACAGAGGCTTATATTAATTATAAACTCTTTAGCTCATTGGCTCAGGCTCATTATTGACTAGCTCTTACAACTTAAATTAACCCACAATTCTTGTCTATTTTTAGTCACATGGCTTGGTACCTTTTTTCAGTAAGGCATTCTCATCTTCTTTCCTTTGCATCTGTCTTTAAGCTACATCTCTGCCTTTCCTCTTCCCAAAATTCTCTTAGTCTGGTATCTCTGCCTATACTTCTTGTCTGGCTACTGGCCAATCAGTGTTTTATTAAAGTAATATGAGTGACAAATCTTTACAATATATAAGAGCATTTTCCCACAGCATTTCCCCCTTTTCTCTTTTCAAAATAAGAACTCCAAATCAAATCTCCTTTGTTTAGCTTATTTCTGACCGCTATCCACAACAACTTGTAATCAACACTTTAAGCAAAGATCAACATTCATAATCCATGTTTTGGGAATGTGGGCATAGTTTTCTAGGTTACTTCCTGCTGATTGAAGGTGTTGATATTCTTATATGGGCCCAAAGAAAATTTAGGATTATAATTAAGTCCTAACTTGAGTATTCTGTGAGGCTGAATCATCTCAGCCAGCAGTCTTGAGGCTGTTCTAGATGTTAAACTCAGAGGAAACTTCAACAGAGGTACTGTGAAATATTGAATCACCTGGTCCATCTGCTCCCATTGGAGGGATTTTTCGCGGGGGGGGGGGTCTTCCCTGATTAAACTTGATCTTTCTTAACCCAAAATGAATTCACAGCCTCTCATTTTCTTTAGAAACAAAAGCAAAACCTCTTCTCCAAAGTAACATACCTTTTGACTTAAAATTTAAAGTCAAGGCATTTTCAAAATATATAGGTTGAATTAATCCAGCGTCATTTATAATCAAATGTCTTTTAGCAGCTGTTGTTCCTTCCTCAGCATTCAAACAATTCAAAGACAATACAATATATACAAAATCATACAGTATCCAAATTCTCTGTGTATTTTCCATCTTTACATGGCTCCTTTTACTCTATTTATTTTCATTTTTTAGAGACAGGGTTTCTCTGTGTATCTTTGGCTGTCCTGGACCTCACTTTGTAGACCAGGCTGGCCTAAAAATCACCAAGATCTGCCTGCATCTACCTCCCAAGTGCTGGGATTAAAGGTGTATACCACCACACTTGACTACTTTATTTCTTTTTTTAAAAGACTTTCTCTATCCTTTTTCTTCTTTTTAAATTATAAACTGTTGTAAACTGCTTCTGGATAATGCTCTTGTACACTGTAAAGATACTAATAAGGATGGGAAATCTCACAAGGTTCCCCTCCCCTTGCCTCATGAAGAGCTACAGGCAATTAATGGCTGTTTAGAGAATTCTCCAGGGACAAGACCCCTGACAGATTATCTGGTAGTAGGAAGTCAGTTCTACACACACACACACAAACACACACACACATACACACACACACAAATAAACACACACTGAGCACCACTAAATATACTCATCAATTTGTATATATAAATATGTAAGAATAATAAAATAAAAAATAAGAGGTCGTAAAACAAATGTCTTTCTTATACCTTAAGTTTCCTATTGACTTTGGCTCCAAAATCAAATGGAATATTAAAGTTGGGTTCTGAAGGGCATAGAAAAATCATGTCTTTGCATCAAGCTTTAAATTGAGCCACTAGTGGTCCTGTCATGCCCTTGCCTCTGTCTCTTCTTGGAAATTGCCTTAATAAAGAGGAAGAAAAAGTTGGGGCATTCAACTGAAGAGTCATTCTATAGGAAGATATAACAATGGCCCACTCAGGGGCAAGTGAATGAATATATCTATGAAAAGCATACTTCACAAGAACTCAGGGTTTATGTTCTATGCTTCATTCTCAAGTGAGATTCCTCTTCCCCTTCATTAATTTCAATGCTTAGAAAAAAGGAATTCTTTGAAAGTCATAAAAGATGGGATTTTCAGCATGGCTTCTCCCATCATGCACTGAATCTCACAAATCTCGAGACAGATGTATGGGCACAGCAGTTTTAGTGCATCAACATCAGAAAGTGTTTTCTGGGAAAAGAGATCTCGGTCACCAGGTAACTGCATAGTTCTTTTCTTCTATTTAATATCTTCAATCAAAACAACTTCACTTGCTGTATACCCTTTCCAACAGGATAAAGTACAGACACTTATGTAAAATTAATCTAATTAGAAATTTTATGATAAATAAGAGCATTATTTTACAACCCCATTTCTGTTTAACCTCACATAATTCACCTATTCATTATCAAAACAAATCTCCTTCCTTTTTTTGCTGTTGTTTTGTTTTTGTTTTTGAGACAGAGTTTGTTTGTGTAGCCCTGGCTGTCCTGGAACTCACTCTGTAGACCAGTCTGGCCTCAAACTCACAGAGATCCATTTGCCTCTGCCTCCCAGTTGCTGGGATTAAAGGTCTGCATTGCTACTACCCAGCTATGACAAAATTTTTATACACTACTTTAAACAGAAAATATATCTGTGGAGGTATGTCTTCCACCTTTTTGAAGAAAAATATGAGCATACACACAATGAAGCCTTCTTTATGGCCTCAGATCTTTGTTTGATGCAAGTAACTGGCCAGAATTAAGCACCACTCTACCATTGTGGGTCCTTGGCTTTTCATTTCTGTGCACCACAGTTTATTATGGTAATAGGAGTACACTAGCTTCCTACGAGGGAGTACCAATCAGCAAGGCAATGTGAATGGGGTGTTTTAAAAAACTGGCCTTTGTAAAGTATAAGGGTGCTTCAGTAGGGACTCAGACCTCACAATAACAGGAAGGAAACAGGTTTTTTATCTTCCTATTCCATGTCTATTTTGCCTATTTCTGAACAAGAGTGAAATAACAATGAAGATCCAGAACTTCCTATGCCTAACTTACAGTGTTGTATGTTTATTAATGGCATCCTCAAATGTCATTTAGACATGACACAAATATCAGTATGGAATTCCTTCCCATATAGTTGGGGTGATAATAAGTAATAATAATAATAATAATAGTAATAGAAGTAGGGTTGTACTATGTTCTGACTGCTGCCATCTTCTGGTAGTCTCATCTCATTCTTGTTATGTTCCTGTGGTGTTGACTGAAGTAAGTAATTTGAGCTTTGCCATGTATTTAAGGGAAAAGACACTGTATTTGAATGGGTAGAACCCTCAGCTGGCTGGCACTGAACTGACTAGTGTGAGGCTTGCTGTTTCTTAAATGTTCAGATGCCTGTGCAGGGCTAGTGGGTTTTAGGAAACAGCTTTGCCTATTCATTAATCCTCCCCCAGAGCACACCTTGGGTAGTGACAGGACTCTCTGAATAAAGGAAATGAGTATTCCTGGATCACTGGCAAATCTCAGAGCTCCCCTCCATTTCTAAAAGCATAATAGAGAGATCACTGACAGCTAGCCAGACCACCAGGGGCTGGAATCACAACTCAATCCATGCCTGGACAATCTCTTCACCTGGTGTACCAAAGAGCTGCTGTGAGCATCCGATTTTCCAATGCACAAGAGCGCCTTTTGATGCCCAAGCACTGTTTATTTATAAGATGCTATTATATATTTAACAGGAAAGTCCATTTTCAATGAAACCATCTGTCTCATCATCCACAAATGTGTCAATGAGGTTGGTACAGGACAGAGGGGCTGCAAATGGTTCTGACTAATTGTCTGAGGGCTTCAGTGAATTTGGGGCTGCTTGCTCTAAATGGCACAAAAGAAGCAGATGGACTGCCTCCTTCCCCCTCACTAAACCTGCTAATTGTTTTGGCACCTAAGCATTCAGGAGATGAGAAGTTGGACCAAGCACTCCTTCAATTTGTCGGCCCGTGGAGTTGTAGAAAAAAAACATGAACCCGGCTTGAAAATGTTACTGTGTAAGGATCTGGATACTAACTTTAAAGGGTTGTTTTACTTGAGGCTGGAGCAGTGTGGTGGGGTGAGTGAATTCACACAGAAATCCACAGGCTTATGCTAGGAAAGGAGCTAAGACTTGGAGAAGAATATCCTCTTATTGAACATTAAAGGAGAAAAGCAATGGAATCTGCTTTGTCATAAATTGGAGTTCAGCACAATTGGGAAATGGAAACACAGATAGTTTATTTGTGAATGAATATCTCAGTTCAGATTTAAGACCTTCGATTTCCCAAAAATTATTGATAAATATTTTAATGGAAAATCAAGTCAGTTCTCTCATAGTGCTTTCTTCCATATTAGTTTGTAAAAAATGAATTATTGATAGATGAAAAGTAGAGATACAGATATCAGGTGTCTTAACAATTATTTGACTGGCATAGACATAAACTTTAATTTTGGCCCAACTAAGCCAAAATTAAAAATTTATCTTACACATACCCACTGTAAGTCAAATGCTTCTGAAAATTTCTCTCCAGTTAAAATTTAAGCTTTATTGGGTAACAGTTAAATTGTCCCATCTGTCAAAAAGTCTTAGAAATTAGACTAAACAAGTATACAAATGCAAAGATATGTAATTTAAAGTTTTCACCCAGAACACTATTGGTGATTATTTTCCATATTTAAAACTTAAACATTTATCTAAACTACACAGTCCAGAGTGCATCAATAACCTATAATTTTTCTTTAATGTCAATCTTCTCTTATTAAAGTTAAGCATACACTGATTTGGGGCTCAGAAGAGAAAAGAAGCAAGCTAAAGGAGGGGGCTAATATTACACTTGCCTGACGTGTCTTTGTTTGTCTTAAGATGTTACAAAATATTTAATCATCAGTCATCAGTTTGGCAAAGGAAATGATAAACAAAAGCAAGTCTACCCTTCCTGGGGGATTATTCACTCTCTGCCAGCGTTCGCCTAAACAGTTTCATCTCACTCCCTACCAAGTTGCCACCATCAGAAAGAGAAAATGTTCAAAAGAACCAGTTGAAGAAATGGGCCATATAATGTGTTCTGCAATTCATTTCTGTACAGTCCACCTACTGAAAACCTGTTCACTGTCAGTGGCTTCTGTGGCTAGACCTGACATTTGATAAGGTGTTGCCAGCTTCTCCTCTTTAAAGAGAACCGTAAGTGCTCTTTATCCAAAGCAGGAATACTAGGTGGTCCATGAGATCCAGCGAAGTAGGTAGTTTAATTGCAGGAAGTTGGTGTCTCAAGTGCCACATGTCATCCGAGGGCAATGGTTACTTTCCATTTGCTGCCTGATATTATTCTGAGAATAATCTTGAATTATCAATCATCAGTCTCCTGATGAATCTATTTCCTTTGATGTTTACAGACTCAACTTTCTATTCAAACTACTGCTTAGTTTCTCATTTCTAGTTGGATTCTTTGTATATATTTTACTTTTAATAATAAGTATGGAATATGTTCATAATTATTTTGGAACCAGGGACAGTTTGCTAAGCCCTCTGCTCTGTATTACCATACCATCTGATGCTGACTCATGTCTGGCTTGAACCAGACCCTCAGGAAGTATGTCCAGAGTGGTAGCCAACCAGGATCCTACATGGTTACAAGCAGAAACTGTTCTGTCTTCAGTCAGACAGATCCCTGACAGACACTGCAACAACAGTTGCTGATCAGGTATCATGAACAAATCATAAATTGACTTCTGTACCAGTAAGGTTCTATACCTAATCAATTCAAAGTACACTTAACCAAAACTGGAATTCCCCTAAACAGATGGAAAAGGGACTGTCCTACCATTCCTCTGGTTCAAAACCATTTTGGGTGGGCCCCAGCATGCTGTTTTTCTTGAGAATAAAGCTGCTTTCCACAATTGCATATTGGGTGTCGACTGGTCATTTGGAGTGCTCTAAGGACCCTAAATCATATATAGGTACAGATAGATATTAAATATATATGCATACATGCATACATACATAAATACACACATATTTGTGTGTATGTCTGTCTGTATGTCTGTGTGTATGTAAGGTAAAACAGAATTCAAAGGTACTTTTATCATTATATGATAATCTTGTCTTTGGGCATATCATATCCTAGGATATGATGAGCTTTCCTGACGTGGAGGGTCTTCTGTTTTGTGTTGATTTCATTGGTTAATAAAGAAACTCCTTTGGCCATTTGATAGGTCAGCCCTTAGGTGGGTGCAGTAGACAGAACAGAATGCTGGGAGGAAGAGGGAAGTAAGGCAATCTCCATGACTCTCCTCTCTGGGACAGACACCATGGAGCCAGCCACCAGGTCAGACATGCTGAATCTTTCCAGGTAAGACATCACCTCGTGGTGCTACACACATTAAGAGAAATGGGTTAACCAAGATGTGAGAATTAGCCAGTAAGAGGCTAGAGTTAATGTGCCAGGTAGTGTTTAAAGGAATACAATTTGTGTGTTGTTATTTCGGGTATAAAGCTAGCCAGTGACCAGGAGCCGGGCGGCGGGAAGTGGCCCGCAGCTCCTTCTACACTTTCCCCATGAACACAGAAACACAGAACTCGGAGATGCTTAGTTATCCTCCCAGGCACCCAACAAATGAGATTCCATTTAGGTTGGAGGATAATCATGTACTCAAGCATCAACAGCCTGTGACATTCAAGTATTTGTTTCTCTCAAGTCTTTATTTCAAAATCAACACTCCCAAGGCAATCTTATTAGAAGGCAAGGCCTCTCAGGGGTGACTACATCATCATATATGACCCTTCACAAATGACATTGGTAGCCATGCAGAAGATACCTTGGAGTCCTGTGCCATGACAGAACACAGTGAAGATGGCATCCTCTGTGAGCCAGAAGGCAGGTCTGCTCCAAACACGGAGTTCACTGTGAACTGTGGGAAGTGCATTTCTGGCCTTTATCAGCTCCCTGGGATGTTACAGACATATTTTTCCACTGGAGCATGGCTCAGACAGTTGTGGGCTAGCCTGTTTTGTGGGGTTCACAGGTGTATTTGGGCATCACCTAATTGTGATGAGAACAATTAGTCTAAGAACTCTACAGAAGTGGCATTTGCTCCAGCACACCTTTTCTGAGATCCACACACTATTCACTGATCGTGATCTTAGGGGAAGCTGCCACTTCTCACTATAGAACATATCTGGGAAGTCCAGGGACATGGTTTCACGGACACTGTTTTCCAAAGCTGTGAAAGATCAGGATGGCCAATGGGAATTTAGCTTCAGGCCCAATTGAAACTTCCTTTCAGATGTACATTCCCTATGAAGAAATTACTTTAGTCTGAATATGGAAGACTATCTGAGAAATAGAGCAAAGGTGAAGAAGTCTTTAGCTCCATCCTATCATGTCTCCCATACTGTATTTGGATAACTTTTGTCTTTTTGCTTTCATCAATATCTCCCTGCACACCTGAAAAGGAAATCTGTCACTAAACACATTATAAAATAAGGAAGGAAAGTAAACTGCAGTGGTCAGAGTCCACCATTTCTCTCTATGTGAAAATGCCATTTCCTGGGCTGAGGCTAGCTCAGTTAGTAGTATGCTTGCCTGGCACTGGTTTGATGCCCACCACTGCTTTCACTAGCCCTGGTTGTACATTCTGGTAATCCCAGTACTAAGAGGTGGGATTCTAGTACAGAAATATTAGACATTTCTCAATTCCATTAAGAGATTAACATATAGATTCCTATTGAGTGTTTTGTGTATATACCCTTATACACACACACACACACACATATATAAATCAAGTTATAACCATAGCACATTTTACTTCACTGAATGTAATATTAGAATTTTATCAGTGAATTAGAAATGAAAGTAATTGAATGGCTGAAGAATGCCTACCTATCTTACAAAGTGACCCTTTCTTTTTATCCACTCTTACTGTAATTTTGGGAATATTTAATGTTTCCTAAACATCAAATCTGTGCAAAAATATTAAACATATAAATGCAAAACTTCTGTTTTACTATTAATAATTATAATACTATGTTAACCAATATTTCAGTTTTTAAATTTTTTTATATTAACTTATTTTTAATTGCATTTGCATTCCATCCATAATTCTCCCCTCCCTTCCTGCTCTCCCTGCCTCTCCCCAGCCAACCCCCATCTACTCCTCCCAACGAGTAAGATTTCTAGTTTTAAAATCCAAAACCAAATTCAGATGACGTTAAACTAATAAGGGAATTCATAGTATCTCTTACTGAGGAAGTTCTAGAATGGTTCTAATTCCAAGGTTGTCTATGAAACACTCAACCCACATGAGAAAACTTCATGTTTCTCCTTCCTTTATCCCAGCTTGCTTTTCTCTGCTTCCTCTGAAGAAATTTCCATGTGTGCCATGATTCTCAAGAGAGACAGTTGATAACTTCCCAGCCTTAAGTATAGTTAACACACAGTTTTCCTCTACCAAAGTACTGAGGTTCCAGAATTGAATCCTACTGGCCTACTATGGGTCACAGAGAGCTTCGAATGGTCAGACATGATTGACCTACAGAGTATAAAGTAGGATTAGCCCAACAGATTTTAATGACTTCACAGAGAAAAATCGAGAAGAGAAAGAACATTCCGTTAGGAATATCCGAAATAGGGACTGGGCACGACACAAAACACAACTTCTCCTTCCCCAGAAATTATTATTTATTTTAGCCAAGTACAAACCTATGATACTGTAGCTAATTTTAAAATTACCACACATTTCTTAAAATCCATAGAAAGGAGCTGGTGTTCAAAAGGTATATAACATGCACAAGATTTCAGAACTGGTTTGTGTCAAGGCTGCTGTAAAATCGTCATTCTTCAGTGTGCACTCAGGAAGGTCTGGGAAATATACCACACACATGCTCCATATACTTGGAATGATTGTTGGATCACATGTAGTACCCATTATTATGCACATCCATAGGAGACTACAATGTAAATTCTACCTAACTAGTTGTTACACTTTATTATTTAGAAATGAATGACAAGAAAAAATAGTCTGAACCCATTCACACTGATGTAATTTTTGGGAAACATTTTATCCCTGGCTGGCTAAACATGAGTGCTGAACTTGTAACACCAGGACCCATCTGGACTGGTAGTTGCTACCAATGTAACAAAAAAGGGCACTTTTCAAAAGAAGTCCCATCTTACGAGATATCTTTCATAGTTTATGGTGTTTGGACAATATGTAACAGAGACATCACCGACTGCAACACAATACATCTACATAACTACCTAAATTGGACATCTCTTCAAAAGTTATCAAGTTTGAGACAGAAAAATAGTTCTGAGCAGCAAATATGACTCCTTATTTTGAGGTAAGATGAAAATTCATATTGTCCTCTGAGAGTAAGCTCTGGAATTCCAGAAAAGGGGCGTGTGTGTACATGTATGTTTGCATGCACATTCTATATAAGATTGAACAAGGATCAAGAATGGTTCAAATGTTTGTTGTAGACGGCCAAGTCCATTTGCTCTATCCATTCATTCATTAATAAGATTTTACCACACATTCTTGTGGTCCTAGAGAAGCACAAGAAACTGAGTCTAAAGGAAACTACAAGCTGCTTCACTTGAATGGTCATAAGCTCCATCACTTTGACTTAACTCTGCCATATTCAAGGACCAAATCATTAGAAGAAGGATAAGAATATTTATTGGAAATGATATTTGCATTGTTTGTTAGTTTTATTATCTGAGAATAAAAGGAGTGCAAGAAAAATGTGGGTGAGCATGACTCCCATCTTGGAATGCCAAGAGGAGCTTTGTGGGCTGGGTGAAACAGGAACCAGAGCACTGTTACTTGTGAATGATCAGAATCCCACTTTCTGGAACTAGTAGCATGGAACTGTGTCTGCACAGCATGCGGCAAGAGCTGGCGCTTTCTCGCTTTAATCACACTCAGAAATGATAAGCCCTAACGCCCTCTTCTGGTTAGCACCTGCAAGTTGATTTCCAAGAAAGACACTCTACACAAGAAGGTGGCATTTCCAAGGCTCTCCCTCTTTCTACTCCCATGGATTTATCTTCAGGGTATTTAATCCAAAGGAAACTGGAATTTGCTCTTGGAAAGCTGCCACAGACGTAACTTCCCTCTGAGAACGCCGTTGACTTCTCTCGTCACCCACGAAGTCAGTATTCTAGCTGCTTTCTGTAGGAGGCCAATTCCAAATTCAGTTTCCAAACACCTGCCACTGCTCCTCTTTGATTTCCTTCTCAAATGCCATCGTGGGAAATCTGTTCAAGCAATCACCATGGTGGTTGAAAACCCACAAAAATACAGCTGCTGCGTAATCTGTCTATATTCTCCAACCCAGTGGTGTTGGGAGGACCACAGTGCTCCCAACAGCCCTCCGCAGCCCCAGTGTGAGCAAAGGCATGAGCACAGTGAGCTCCTAATTTGAATTCTACCTCTAGCACCTCTTCCCTTCCCTATTCACATCTGCCCTTTTCCTCTTCCTTACCTCATTTGTTCTCATCAGTAAAATGGGGATGAACCAATTTTTCAAATAAAGAATTAGAGCAAGTGTAATCATGAGTAAGCTCATTCCGGGGAGATTAATTGTCTGTGCTGTGTCCCCTCTGCCCCCATAGAAATGTAAGTTCTCTTAACTCTGGATGCTGCTTTCCATAAGTTTGTGATTTTGGAAATCTTGGTTTAGAGGTACTCTGTGAAGTTTTATTATGTTGGTTACAATGTATCGCTTTTTAAATCTACAGAGACAGAAAGTAGATGAGCTGCCTGGGGCTCTGGAGAAGGGGCACTGACTACAAATGAACACAAAGCGTCCAGGATGATGGCAGTGTGCTAAAACTGGGCTGCAGTGAAGGCTGCACAGTTCTAGCCAAAACCTTTGTATTTTACCTTTGAAGTAAATACTTCTTACAGACTATAAATCATACTTTAATCAGCTGTTAGTTAAAAGAAATATGGATTAGATAGTAGGACTGACAGGTATGTGATAAAGTAACTCTAATAAAACTATTAATTGTGCAAGCTGTTTAGGATAATTGTTGACTAATTAATGTTAAGTATTTAATTTTCTAGCTCCTCCATTCACTGGCATAAATAGCTGGTCAATGTCAATAGTCACTTCTTGCAGTTTCCGCCTTCTCTTAGGCCTGGAAATCTTCATAGCAAAATCTCATAGAAAACAAATGTGTAGAAGATCAAAAGCTCTAAACTCGTAGAAGGGGTGGAGCCTTCTACTTTGTGGAAATTTATAAATATGCACACAGTTAAATAACAAAAATGGAAGCCAATCCAAACTTTGGCTCTCTTTGATGAAAGCATATCAAATGTGCTGGAAGCATTATCAATATCTCCATTACATGCCTATATGATGAAACCAAATCTAAGTCCTGTTGAAATGGACATATAAATGGGAGGGTTTGAACATGACACACCCGGCATAGAGGCATCATCACTTATCCTCTGGTCTAAGAACCACATGCTGGGAGCAGTTCACATGTCCACATAATAGCTTCCTTAATCTGACACTTTTTTCCCTCCTCGTGGAACAGAGAGATTAGTGTGCACACACTCTGAACTGACTGCATTATGACTTGCTTGGCCATGGTAAGTTCCAGACTCTATTCAAAATAGAAAATCACTTTGTATCTTCTGGGAAGATGAAAAGTGGTGTCTTACGATGCCACTGTGGTTACGGTAAGATAAAGGGGCTGATGTCAACCACTATCAATGAGGGTGGCTGACGAATGACATTTTAGACAACACACCAGGGGCACATTCTTCCTCTTTTCATAAGGACCCCAATATTTTTAAGCAAGCATGTAAGGTCATCATGTATGTGTCTATTTCACAGAGGCAAAGCTGTTGTTCTCAGGAAACTGAGAAGAGCAGCTGGAAATGGCACTTACCTGCTGGACAGAAAACCTAAGAGGAAACGGTCACCAAAGTTACAGTTAAGCCAGCACTACACACTCCCAAGACTGTTTTGCCTACTTGGCTCCAAACTCTCAAATTGTATCCAAGATGATTTGACTTTGAGAAGAATTAAGCTGGATCTTTTCAAAGGTTGAGTTAAATGCCATATTGGAGGGGGCAGGTAGTGGATGTCCACAGGCACAGAGGAAAATGTGCATGAGAATCATCTCTGTCAAAATTAACTCCGGAATCACTACTTCTTTAAGAGCCCCCCATCACACTTCTTAGAGATTCTTTTGTCTTCTGCTTCTTCCCTCTTCTCTTCTTTGATTTTAGGTCTTTGATTAAGGGCTCAATGTAGGCAGAAATGGAGAGGTGTCCCTCAGTCTATTTCTTTTGCAAGTTCTACGACAGATCAGATCATTTTAGTTAGGATTTGAAGCATTCTCCAAAGTGGGTTTTGCTGGAAAAAAAAAAGTTCAAAACAAACAAACACAAAACCCCACAAAAACCAAATCAAACAAAGAAACAAAAATCCAACAGCAAAGGAGTTGCCTCCAGGCAATGCACCTTGTTTATAGTGACAAGAAATGAGTCCGCTTTTGAGGGGCCATGGTACAATGGAAAAGATGAGCGTGTATGTGAATTAATGACTAAGCAATTAAGCAAGAGAGAATGTCATAATTAAAAGCATAGTTGCCATATGTCAATGTGATACAGAACAGAAAAGATGCAGTCGTGCTGTGTTTTCTTTAGAAAAACCTTTGAGTCTGAACCCAGTCCCCATAGCAGAGCTCTCTTTATCAATCATTCCCGTCACACCCAGGTGATGTGATACAGTGCTGTAGATCCATGATCTAGTTTAATCTTCACGATGGACCACCAAGTAACTGCTGTTTTAGTCTCTCCAGTTTTCCAAATGAACAAAGCTCAAATGCATCTGCTCGAACAGGCTATAGTCTACAGCTTTCTATCCTGGAGGTTTAGGTGCAAGCAGCATGCTTGTGCATGTGGGAACCTGTCTCCAAGTTCAACCATGGAACTGTCTCCTCCACAGAACATCCCTTAAGTAAATCATCCCCTCGCTACAAAATTAAAGCCAGTCAGAAAATACCTTCTTCTGGGGAATAACTTTGCGTGTGCAGATCTGGCTCAATGAAGCATCTGTGGTTGGGAAAAGATGCATTTTTTAGTTTAAAAAAGAGCCAGATACTACCAATATTCTGCAATAAATTCACACTCTGAGCATCCAATGTGGTTTTAAGCAAGAGTGGGAGAGAAACTTTCCATCTTGACCAAAGTTGGATTGAGAGGGGCCTGGCAAGGGCAGATGGGGAGCTGGAGAGATGGCTTAGTGATTACGAGTCCTTGCTGCCCTTGAAGACGACGACCTGGGTTAGTTGTCAGCACCCATATGGAAACTCACAATAGCTAATAAGTGATCCAACAACCCTCCTGGCCTCCATGTATATCAAGCATACTTGTAATGACCCCACACACATGTAGGAACTCATACACTTAAATTAAAATCAATTTTCTTTTTAAAAATAAACCTAAAGTAATACTCTCTAACATAGAAGTGATCACTATTACTTTTTCTGCCTTCCCTCAAGCCTTTAGCTTCCTCTCTCCCCTTTCATTCGGCGGTATTTAGTGATCACTTCTTCCCCACGTTCCTGTAGGAGGCCTCTCTATGTGGGAATTAACATGTGGTGCTCGCACTCATTCTCCAAGTTCATCTGTCTCCAACTTGGAAGGTTGAAAGGGACTGGCTGAACTCCAGCCCTTGTAATTATGTTCTAATTTGTCTTTATTTCTTCTCTTCATTTTTCATATGATGTTCTTCACACAACTCAAAACATAATTGCATTGCTTTTTTTGTACAAAAGAAAATAAATGGAAGCACTGTGAGTGCCTAATGACCTGAGCTTTATTTTAGTTCTATTCCTGCTGCGCAAAACTTAAACAGAGATTACTACGGTTCTAGGTATGTGTATATTTTTCTACATGAATATTTGTAGAGAAAAGAAAGGAGAGAATAATGGGAAAAGAGGGGGGAGAAAAGTGTAGAAGAGGAGGAAGGAGAGGAAGTATTGAAGGAGAGAGAAATATTATCTAAAGGCCAGCAGGCTAGAGGGCTGGCTCAGTCACTAAGAGTGCTTGCTGCTCTTGCTGAGGATACAGGCTCAGTACCCAGTACTCACATTGGGCCGCTTAAAATCACCTCTAAGTCCACCACCTTCACAGAATCCAGTTTCCACTGCTGGCCTCCATATATACATGCAGACATGGTGCACATAAATTTACACACATGCACACACACACACACACAAAACTCACAGAAATGAAAAATAGATAAATCTTTAAGAAATCTATGGAAATACCGTTTGATGTGCATCTGTGACTGCTTGACCCTGAACTCTCAATAGCTCTTTGCTTCGTAAATGTGTATCCTCGAACTGACAGAAGTCCAAGCACTTCTTTGTGCACTGTAAACTCCCACACTAGTTTGGAGTCCCTGAATTCTCTGACTTTCCTGGAAGTACTCCCTAGATATCACTGCCTTGTATAGGATTTGGTTTTCCTCTGGTGTGAACCATAACACACTATCAAAACCATGTTCTAGGGACCAGACTGGTTCTGTGACTCCAGTCAGATCATTCTAAACTTTTGTTTTCCAGACATCAAAAAAAGACAGTTATTGATATCCTGTCAACAGTTCTGGCCAATTGACTACTTTAAGCTATATAATACACCTAAAATATACCTTATAACATGTTCTAAATAATGAGTTAAAATGATAAAGAAGTGATCAAGGCAGTGAGGAAGTACACATACTTTTCTATTCAGACCATAAATTCATTGATTTAATGTCTACACACTTAAAACACATTTTTAAAATTCGTTTGCCTTTTTATATTTGGTTTGTCATATAGCCCAGGCTGTCTTGTAACTGACTATATAGCTGAGGATGACTTTGAACTTCTGACCTTTCTTACTCCAGTTTTGGAAGGCTAGGGTTGCAGGTATGTATTACCCCACTTGGTTTATGAAGTTGCTGAGAATTGAGCTCAGGGACTTCCTGCATGCTAGACAAGCAGTCTAACAACTGAGCTACACCCCTGATCCTAAAGATTTATTTTTATGACTTTTATGTGTTTCATATTAGAACTTCACAAGAAGGTATCACAGGAAATGGAGGAAGTGGAGGTGGAGTGGTAGGAGATCAGATAAACATCTTGAAGCGATCACTGCCACATGCATATAAAATCATGTCTCTAAGAAGCATTCATCTGAACATGTAAAAAGATAGTTGTGCAAAGTCTGTGGTTAGGAAAACACGGCAGTCCCTCTTCCTCTGTGAATGGTCATGAAAGCCTATAAGACAACTGAAGCATGCACCTCCTTGAAGCAAACAGCCCTTGTGCATGACACTGACTCACTTCATGCTTAGTTGTCTGATCAAGAAGTTCTAAAGGACGGGGGGAGAGTGCGTACTCAAGACTGAGAAGTTCTCACCACTTTCAGACGATGAGCCAGTGTCTGTTGGAACTCAGAAAATGGGATCTGGAGTCTACTGTACTGGTGATTGCATGCTGCGTTTTGTTATAAATACTCCACTTTAGGTAATCATGACTTTCCTATATTGCATCAACTACATGCTGTCCACTTACCCATTGTCATATCTTCTCTCCACATGTTAATGATCTTCTATAGTAACAAAGGAATAGCTAGGGACCAGGAAGCTTGTTCTATACTCCAGTCTCTTATGCTCATGCTCTCTGCCCTACATATAGGATTCCTAGTATAGGATTTGCTTAATATATAGTAATTGCTCAGGAAGTCAATATTTCAACACACATGAGTTGAACAGACTTGACTAGAGGAGGAGATATGACCTATCCAAGGTCACCAGCTGGCCCTCCTTCTGTGGCTCCACATTGTCACCGCAGGCAGGAACTATCAGGCTATCTATTTTCCTTGCCAGTCTCAATAGATTCCTTTGGTGTGAGTTTATTTTAAAGAGATGGGCCTGTATAATTCACAAAGACTATATACACACAAGATTCTGGTTAGACATTAAAGATTGTTGAAATTTCCCATTCATGTCTTTTCTCTTTGATTTTTTTTTAGATTTATTTATTTATTATGTGTACAGCATTCCTTCCATGTGTGCCCGCATGCCAGAAGGGAGCGCCAGGTCTCATTACAGATGGTTGTGAGCCAGCATGTGGTTGCTGGGAATTGAACTCAGGACCTCTGGAAGAGCAGTCAGTGCTCTTAACCACTGAGCCATCTCTCCAGCCCCCTTCTCTTTGAGTATACATGAATGTGTGTGTGTGTGTGTGTGTGTGTGTATTGTGCATATATGCTGAGGACTGAATCCAGGCCTCATACATATTAGAAGGATACTTTATTCCACCCCTAATTCCTCATGTCTCTTCTTGAACAAGAGATTTCACCAGCTTTAAATCAGGGAAATTAACTATTATTCAAGCAACTTGTAAACTATCACTAACCAAAGATGTAGATAGTAAGATATGAAGGGTTATAATCAGAGGCCCGCTCACTGTTTCCCTTCCACCACCATCTTACTGTAACTCTGCAATCTCATATTAATGTGAGTTCAATTGTCATCTTAATATGAGTTCAATTGTCTTTTTAAAACATATCTAAGATAATTAGTTCATTGGAAGTCTAGGCAAAGTGATCTCCAGAGCCAACAATGAGAATCAGTGAGCCTCAGTCAGGGGAGTGACTGGTTTCTCCATTAAGACTCATTTTTTTTAATTAATTAATTTATTTACTTATTTATTTATTAAAGATTTCTGCCTTCTCCCTGCCACCACCTCCCATTTCCCTCCCCCTCCCCCAAAAGTCCCCCTCCCTCATCATCCCTAAGAGTAATCCCGGTTCCCTGCCCTGTGGGAAGTCCAAGGACCACCCACCTCCATCCAGGTCTAGTAAGGTGAGCATCCAAACTGCCTAGGCTCCCACAAAGCCAGTACGTGCAGTAGGATCAAAAACCCATTGCCATTGTTCTTGAGTTCTCAGTAGTCCTCATTGTCCGTTATGTTCAGCAAGTTCGGTTTTATCCCATGCTTTTTCAGACCCAGGATGTTCTATCAGGAACTCACCAAGACTCGTTTTTGACCAACTATATCGTACCACTTATATTGAAAGCCACAAACAAGCATTTCCAGGAAGCAGACACCCAAATCTCCAAGTTGACACCCCTCTGAGTAATGAATTTACAGAATGCCAACCAGCACGCTACCAAATTAAAATCATCACCCCTTCAGCTAAGGTTGCAAATCATTTACAAACAGTAGGATTGAAATTTCATTTTCAGCCTCACAGGATACATAAGTGTAATGGTTTATTATACCTGAAGTATCTCTAAATCGGCCCTGGTGGGCATCACCGAGCAGGGCAGACAACCAGAGGGATGACACCTATGAAGGGCATCTAAATTCTTCCTTACAAGCAGCCAGGCATTCATCTACTTTCATTAACAGAAGATAATTCATACATGTATTCAGTTCTTTCCAACATATACCAGCCTTCGTGTTGACGGTGAGCAATGAACCAGAGAACATTGGTGGGTATGTGAGACAGAAAATACCCAGTTGCAGCACTTTCCCAACACCAGCCCGATGAATCAGTGCTTAACTGATTGTATTCTCATCAGTTGCATTCAGAATAAAGGAAGCAGTGAATAAGGGTTAGCAAATTCATGTATTTGATTTTCAAAACCTCATGTAAGTGTGGCTATTGAATCTTGCACTCACTTAAAATGCAGAAGTAAAATAAAATATGGATATGCACGAAGTTTGATTGGTCACAGATTTCTGCCTAAGATCGCTGGGAACTTTATTTTCTCTGACCAGTCTATGTCAAGACACTGGATGAAACAAAACCACATTGGCAAGCCTTTGCCATTTGTCTCAGTGCACCCCCCCATCCCACTATCAGTGGGCAAAGCTTTTGGGACAGGTTTTATGAAGCTTGGAGATTTCCAAAGAACTGTGCAATATCCATCTGCTTGTAAGTAAAACTTTCTGAAGGTTTACATACTTGCTGAAGCATGAGACAATGATAGGAAATTTGCCTACTTGGTTTCCGAGAGTGCATGCATGCATGCATTTATCCACACATACTGCAGAACACACACACATCTGGAGGATAAGTAGAAATAGTGTTAGCTTTGCAGACTATTTCATGACTTCATTACTATGATTGTAAGTAGGAAATTAAAAAAAATAATGTTAGCATCTGGGACATACATAGCAATTGTTCATTTATTTAAAAATTTTTGAATGAGAGTTCCAACATGTTTATTGGCACAGATTTTCTTTCAAATGTAAGTGGAGAGGCTTGATAAGCTAGCTCAACCTTAAGTAGCTTGAAAGTACTTGAGTAATTATTTAATAAATCCTCAAGGAAATCATGCTGATAACTTTGGCAGGAAAGAGGACTACCCATTGAGAGCCTCTACCTTAGTCACCAAAGTTGGCTCTGAAACTTTTGCTTTCTTCCAAAAGACAAATCAAGCTTCAAAGAAAAAAAAGTCATAATGAAGAGTGTTCCATGGAATGTGACTTCTGTCTCCATGTGTATTGTAGAATTACTTATAATGGCCATGGCAATGCATGAGCCTAAAGGTCCTTAATCAGATGACTGAATAGTAAATAAAGACAATGTGGTATATGAACACAATGGAGATTTGTTCAGTCATGAAGAAGAATGAAATTAAGTCATTTGCAAGACAATGAATGGAACTGGAGATCACTGAGCTAAGTGATATAAACCAGACTCAGAAACGACAAGTATGCTTTCCTTTTATGAGCAGAACCTACATTTGAAACACACAAACTACATATAGATATATTTATAAATAGTCATGAAAATAGAATGGTGACCAAATGAAGAGAGAAATAGTTCTAAAGGAAAATAAAATGGGGACATGAGAAGTCAGTGGTCATGAATTGAGCAAGGACAGTCTAATAAAATATATGCATAAAATAATATACTGAAGCATCATTTTGTATGCTAATTAAAAGATTTAAAATATGAAAAGAACATGTTCTGCCCCTTAAAAGGAGAATGATTGATGTGTGTTTTACACAGCTAGAATAAATGCCTCATGTGCCACACTGAAGGGAGAAGACCCTTCACATATAAACTCTGGAAAATTAATTAAGCCAAACAAATGATCCATAGATACTAAATACCTGCTTGATGGGAGAACCAGCATGGCAAGTGTGTAGAGGAGAGGTGACAGAAATGTAGAGAAAAGTGACCCCTCCCTCTACAGGGATTAGATGTCATCAAAGGGACCGGTAAGGGGCCAGCTTGAATCACTTTACTTTTACCTCCACAAATCAAGAAATATCAGAAGTGCAAGTGGGGTGAGAAATACTGAGGACAAGCATTGGCATTTGTCACTGGGAGGGATAGACCATAGGTATTGTTATGCAGCAATGAAACGATGCCACCGGACCAAAGGAGAGCAGGGAGAGCTGAGGGCTCAAATTCTTGCACCTCCCATGACCCTATGAGGTCAAAAGGACTAGAAGTTGCTGCGGAACTGGGGGATTCTTCCAGGGTGACTGAACAAGATAAGATGACCCTACCTTAGGGATACTAAGCATCCCAGACAAGTCAGCTCTCACAGTCATAGCAGTCAGTAGGTAGTGGCGGCTATAGTATCATGGAAGAACATTAAAGACAAAGTGGGAAGGGGCATCAGGAGCTACAATCAACAGAAAGAGATCAGATTGAAAATACCACCAGTTACCTGAGAGTAAGCTATACATGCAAGAGAAAGATGAAGAAGGGAGACTACTCAGCAGACGGAGAAACCAGAGAACACCATGACCCAAGGACCATAATTCACTTTATACAGAGATTTCATCAATTACATCCCTTCACCTAGATACCTTGTATGCCACTTGAAAAGTGTCTTCAGCATGGGGGATAGAAAACAGGTTAGTTCTTTTTGTCTATTGATACTGATCATTTTAGTTTAAAAGACTAAGCTCGGGCTGGAGAGATAGCTCAGTGGTTAAGAGCATTGCCTGTTCTTCCAAAGCTCCTGAGTTTAATTCCCAGCAACCTCATGGTGGCTCACAACCATCTGTAATGAGGTCTAGTGCCCTCTTCTGGCCTGCAAACATACACACAGACAGAATATTGTATACATAATAAATAAATAATTATTTAAAAAAACGAAACAAAACAAAAAGACTAAACTCCACCTCAAGGGACTGAACCAACAAACGATAACCTACAAACTTGATTAAATCCACATCAGCAGCTATTTTTCCTTATCAATTAATAATGGTATTGGAAGAATTGTATTAATTACAGACAAAAAAATTACATGTTCAAGTTGTAATGAGTACTAAACGTATTACCCTGACTTGCCCCCAGTCTCAGTACAAATGACCTGCATCTGTGAGATTTAGCTCAATTTAATTTAATCATGTTTTACCTGGGATCCACAGGACCCCAATTTGCTGCAGAACTGCCTTTATTTGACTCTGTGTGACAGGCAATATTTATATACCATTGTTACAAACGTATAAACTCTTTGAAAGTATCTGTCCTTGTGATAATTAAAAAAAATTGTAACTCACTGAGTTAATGACCTAACCAAATTTAGATGCTACGTTGCATTCTTTTCTAATTAAGAATGTTTTGTTTCAAAGATCTAATCCTTATTCTATTACAAATACAGTTCATACTGTGTCTTGCATAATTATGTGAGGGCAGATAATGCTTATAAACCAGTTTATCATATTAAATCTTCAGAGGATGAAAAAGTACAAGCCTGTTTTATGTGCTGATAACTGTTTTAGCTATTAGTTCTTTGTTCTTTGTTCAAATGTGTAGGGGGCCATTCTTTTTTTTTTTTTTTTTTTTTTTTTTTTTTGTAACAAGCAACTGTCATCAAACATGATCAGGGATGAGATAAACCTGATAGCCTTCTGCAACAGTTGGGTTCTCAGCTGGTCCCCAGGCCATGAACTGTGGTATATACACTCCGTCTCTTCCTATTCAGTGTGGGCAAAAGCACTAAATATGACCAAAAATTTAAGAAACTAATAGTCTGAGTTTGACTAAATATAAGGACAGATTAATTTGCATGATTGTGACCAATCAAAAGAGGTGCTCAAAACATAAACAACCAGGAATACGATTACTGGAAGGAATGGAAACATCAAGCAGATACAGATGAAGAAGGAAGCCACTTGGAGACCCCTAGCTGATTGTAGAGGCAGGAAGAACATGACTGACAGTTTTGTGAAGGTGCTTACTGTTCTGCAAAAATGCTGCAGGCAAATTTGCAAAGCCTGGGGGGGGGGAGTGGAGGTGGGTGGGTGTGCATTGCATCATCATTATTCCCTAGATTCCATGTTTCAAACTTGTGTTTTGATGTTCAATAATGTCCATATTAGCAAATCATATACACAGGTAAGTTGAACTTCTTAGTGTTTTATGTCACTATTGTACTAGTTCCTGTCAAATTAAAATACTTTAAAAAATGTCTTTGGATTATTGAGAAACTTGTTCTGGAGGGGAATGGAAATGCATTTCTCACTGCCGGGCTATGGTAGAGATTTATTTTTTTTAAAGATATAATAGCTGCAGCCATATTTCCCTAGTGATTAAAAGAAATCCCCTTAGTAATCCATACAAAATCCTGGAGGGCTAAAAAGCAATGAAGAGGATTTCTAATGGTAAGTTATAAATCCTTTTAGAGAACATCTTGGCTTAAAATAATTCCAAAAAAAAAGAATGCACAGGAATTGAGCAGTACTATTTAGAAATCCAAAAGCAATATCAAGGACACTCAAAAGGATTTCACTTTCAGAGTTGAGAGTGGAAATGAAGTTATGTTTGTGATGGTCCTAGGTAGGTGGCAAAGAACTGGAGCCATCAGAGAAGCAGAACTAGGTATTTTCAGAGCTACGCAGAAACTTTGTGATCATGTTCAACTATGCCCCAATTTGCTGCACCTGCCAGAGCAGGTGAGGGACTCAGCGTTTCACAAGTCAATGCATTTCTCCAGTGCATAATGCAGAATTTGATCTAATGAGTTCATTTTTATTTGAGTTTTGTTCTCTACCATTTCATAGGAATTACATATACAGTTTATACAGATGACAATTGATAGACCCTAAAATCACCTTGGAGACAAAGACATGGATATGCCTGTGTGGGATTATTTAGGTTTGGTTAATAAAAGTAGGAAGATCCACCATAAATGTGCCCAACATCATTTCATAGTCTGGGATCCTAAACTGTATAAAATAGAACCAGCTTAATGCATTATCCTTTGCTTCCTGACGGCAGGGGCTTCTGCCCCATCTGTCTTGCCTTCTTTGCCATGATGATTTCTCCTCAAAGTGCAGACCAGAATAAACCTTTGTTTGACTCAAACCACTTCTTATCAGGTATCTGGGGACAATAACCAGAGAAGAAACTAATGAAATGATTTTGTTCTATTTAGCTCTATTAGAAGAGAGCTGTTACTATTATTAACTTTCATAGGCTGGAACTTAACATAACTTTCATAAGGCCCGACTGGAACAGTAAACAAGGAAAAATAATGATATGGGGTATAAAGATGCAAGACAGTCAGCCACTGGCTGGGTGTCAAGCTGTAGGACAAACCCTACATCAGAATGGGAGGTGCTGTTCATTGCCCAACTACACATAATGCTTCAGAAATGACTCGGGTCAAATTATCAAGAATAAAATGCTTTCTTTATAAAAGCTGCAATTCACTAACCTAAGTATTTTCAACATTTTTTGCAGTTATTTTTTTTTTAGGCATAGTCTCACTCTGTGCCACAGGTCAGTTTTAAACTCGACAGCTCCCTTGCCTTAGCTTCCTGAATATTGGAATGGTAGGTTGAGTGCCATGGCATTTGCTCTTAGAAATTATATTTTGTAGAGGATTTCAGTAGAGCTTCTACATTATTTGACTCTCCCAATAGGGTCACCACATCAGGACACACTGTAATGTTGTAACTTGAGTCTTTAGACAATTATATCTCAAAGCAAAAGTTCAAGGAGACAATCTAAAATCTACTTCTGTTTACATACACACAAATGGACTTGGGGGGGCACCTCCAATGAATGTCAACAGTTTTGATCTGAAAGGCTAACTTTCTGACATTGAATTGATGCTGGAAAATTGAGATGTCAAATCATGTGTGGTGTCTGTCAAATAACCCTCTAGGAAACACATTATATAAAGATCTCGGATCTATTGGTCATTGAGACACAAAGGCAAGGGATTAGGGGTACAGTTCAGTGATAGCATGTTTGACTAGCGTGAATGAAGCCCTGAGTTCAGTCCCCAACATCAGAACAAGAGAAAACATTTATATTTCACGCAATCTGAAATCAAAGGGGCACTTTGGACACTGTCCTCAGAAAGAATACTCATGTATAGCCATAGTAGAGGACATTGTGGGCAATCCTGGCCCCATGTAGGATATTCATCGTCTTTTTATCTAAATGTCCTGGGATAAAAAGAGAATAGGGATTAAATTTAGCACATTAGACAATAGCAAGGGATGCTGTAAAAACTTAGTTAAGGGGGCTGGAGAGATGGCTCAGCGGTTAAGAGCATTGCCTGCTCTTCCAAAGGTCCTGAGTTCAATTCCCAGCAACCACATGGTGGCTCACAACCATCTGTAATGAGGTCTGGTGCCCTCTTCTGGACTTCAGGCATACACGCAGAAAGAATATTGTATACATAATAAATAAATATTTTAAAAAAAACTTAGTTAAGTGAACTTATTTTTAGATATTTTATAAACAAGATACACCTATTAGCATACCAAAATTCCAGTGAAATTTATTTTAATAACAGTTTTAGATTTAAATAAAGAATGTGACGATAACAGTTCCTATGGAGGCCACACCCAGTTTTCTGTTGTCAATATTTTGCCTCAGTATATACACTTGAATAATGACTCAATACTGATGTTCTATTTACAAGTCATACTTTTCACCTAATGCTTTTCTTTCTGCCTTTAGATCCTATCCACTATAATCCATTACATTTAATCATCTACCTCTGAATGTATATTGTATTGGTAAATTGTGCTGTTTGAGCTTACTGAGAAGCTGGCTGTGAAAGCAGGGTTATTCTCTCACTTCAAACCCAAAACCGTTTGTCTCACAGTGTTCTCCAAGGTCCTTTGTCTGTGGGTGGTATGGCTGCCACATCATCCCCCAACAATGTGACAGAAAGGGAAGATCCAGGCCAAGAGTGAAAGCATTGTGTCCTTGAGGACAGTTAGGAAGTAAAGAATTTCCAGCAGTTGTTGCTATGGTTTATCCAGTGATATAATGACAGCTGAGTGGCAAAGAGAAGCTGAATTGCAGCTACAGGAAGCTCAGTCATGGAGAGAAAGCTCACGATGGAACTCCAGCTACCTACCTCCACTTCCAGGTCAGATTTTGCTCTGTGTTGTGAGAGTCTATCTGTTAGCTCTATCTGTTGCTCCTCCTTCATTTAATTGGATGCTGTACCTTACAGGACACTCTGCTCTGCCCAGGACATTCTCTCTCGAGAACTCCAGCTGACTACTGTCAAGGGCTACTTCAGTTACTTACTGCTGCATGTACTGAGCAACTGATTGGATGTTTGTCTATGTGTCTACATGTTTGTTTAGCTCTCTCTCTCTCTCTCTCTCTCTCTCTCTCTCTCTCTCTCTCTCTCTCTCGTGTCTTTCTCTCTCTCTCTTTCTTTTTGGATTGCTGTATACTTAAGCTCATTCATCTGAACCAAAAGTGTGGCTCTTGGAAATTATTCTCAGGATGGCACAGAATACCTTCTTGGTATCTCTGACTATAATTTCTCAATAGTTTTCTTGTTTTGAAGAATTTGACAAATAATGTATAGAACTCTACTGAGTTTTTATTTGCCTAGCTTTTTAAAAAGACTATTCTGAGGTTTTAGGTGATTCAGAATAGAACTCCAGAAAGTCATTTCATCTCATTATATCAAGGACACAACTGCAGTTACACTGGAGTGTATGTAAACCCTAGTCGCTTTCCTGAGGAAGTATTGCCAATAGGTGTATATGCATAGGTGTGTGTTTGAAAGTTGGAGATAAATTTTGGATGCCCTTGTATGTGGTTCTCTACCTTATTTTTGCAGACAAGGTCTCTCACCAAACCTGGAGTTCATCAGTTCAGTTGGGTATGGTGGCCAATGATCAGGAACATCTGTCTCTGCCCTCCAGAATTCTCATTACACAACAATCCCACTGCACTTGGCTTTTGTAAAGGTGCTTGGGATATAATATGGCTCCCCGAGCTCATGTGTCAGGCACTTCATTGGCGGAGCCATTCCCCCAGCCCTTCTTCATTCATTTTCTCATTTGTTGTCTCTCTTTCTGTCTCCTGGGACACTGTTCTAGTGGCTCCTGGGTCCTTTGAACCCATCTCCATGGGATTTTTGTTTTGTTTTGTTTTAAGTATTTTTTTACTTTATTGAACCACGAGGTATTCCAGCTCACTTTACATATTCCCTGGCCCTTTCTAAGAAGCATTCCTTTTTCCAAGTGCAGATAGTGCCCTTTATTGGAGAGCAGCATTAAAAACAAGGTACAGGCACTTTTTTCTTTTCTTTTTTTCCCGTTCTTTCTTTCATTTTTTTTTTTAAAATAACAAGAGTTTCCTGTTACTTTAAGAAAATATGCTGGGAAGTGGTAGTGCACACTTAATCCCAGCACTTGGGAGGCAGAGGCAGTCAGATATCTGTGAGTTCAAGGCCAGCCTGGTCTACAAGAGCTAGTTCTAGAACAGGCTCCAAAGCTACAGAGAAACCCTGTCTCAAAACAAAGCAAAAATAAACAAACAAGAAAATATTTGTGTGTGTATTAGTACACATTTAATCCATACCCCTATAGAATACAATTTTACTAATTTATCTACAGTATTTAAGCATAACTTATTTATCCTTTAATTTTAGACTACACTGACTTCTGAGTTCAAAGCAGCATTGTTCACTCTACTCCTGCCTTAGCTGATTTTCTGCTGCTGTGATAAACACTATGACCAAAAGCAACCTGGGGAGAAAAGATTCAGATAACTGTAATCTTTCATGAACAGCAGTGAGATCAGGAACTCAAGCAAGAGCCTACAGGAACTAAAGAAGAGGCCATGGAAGAACAAATGAATGCTGCTACTGGCTTGCTTTCTTTTACAGCCCAGGACCACCTGCCCAGCCATGGCACCACACACAGTAGTATGGCCCTCCCCCATCAGTCATTAATCTAGAAAATGTTCTAGACATTTGCTTATAGGCCAGTCTTATGGAGACATCTTCTCAGGTGAAGATCCTTATTTCTAGATGACTCTAGTTTGTGTTGACAACAAACACATTTCCCATCTATAGTCACTTCATATCTTAATCTCCTCTTTATTCCAGATCCACAGTGCTTGCTTCTTTTGAATATTTATTTATTTATTTATTGTGTGTATGAGGGGGGAGGGGGAGAGTTTTCACTTATTAAGGCCCACCCTGTGTGCTGAGAGGGCTCAGTGCATTTTGGAGAGATAGAAAGCATCCTGCTACTACACTTGCAATATGAAACATATTAGCACTTGGGGTGCCTTGACAGCAGCAAGTGATGAGCTTTAGAAACATACTCCCACATATCATTGTCCACGCTGCTCTCCTGTTACAACATAGGCAGACACTAATTGTTCCACCATCTCTAAATTTGAGCATGTTCCTATATGTCTCCCCATTGTAATTATTCAGAAGATAGCCTTTTGGGCTGGTTTCTATTAGTTAGTAACTTGCACTTAAATTCCCTCATGTCATTTCCCTTATGGCTGAGTAATATTCTTTTTTATGGGTGTACCACAGTGCTTTTACACATTCACACACTGAGCATCTTCGTTGCTTTGAGTCTGTGGCAATTACAAATAAGGCCAGTATAAACATATGCCTGCAGACTTTTGTGGGGGTATAGATTTACCAAAGTATTTAGATAAATACCTAAAAATATGAATGGAGGATATGAGGGTAAGATTGTGTTTAGCTTTTAACAAACTGCTAAATTCCTTTCCAGACTTGTTGCACTTTATTGATGGATTGATTGATTAATTGGCTGATTGTCACCCAATGCATTCATTAGAGAGTTTGCTACAGGGTGCACAGTCGACTGCTTTCTAATCTTCTAAGCTTCCAGAGAACATTGCCAGGACTCTATTTTTACTGTTACTTAGTATTGACGGTTTCAAAGATGTTAGCCATTTTATGGCCTGTGTCCTTTATCAGCTGTGTCCTAGGACATGGCTTGTATTTTCATCGTCTTATGAATGTTTTTCACAGAGCAGAGGGTGGGGGTTTCAATAAACTTTAATATCTCACTTGCTATTGTTGTTCCTGAACCATGCTTTTGCTGTTGTATCACCAAACACAGGTTCACCTAGAACTCTCTAAGATGTCTGTAAATGACACACTCCATTTTTTTACGGTATTATTGGAATATGAAGAGTGACTGGGTCAAGGTCCCTTAAGCTGAATTTTAACCTAGATAGTCTGACCTCCAGCCCTATAGACTTACTCATGCTTATACCTATTGAGAACTGTAGTGATGCCTCCCTGTGTCAATTTGTTACAGTTTAGAGTCACCCGAGCAGAAAACTTCAGTTAAGCAACTGTCTTGGGTGCCGTAAATGAGGTGAGAAGAGCCACCCCAAATGTGGTGGCATCTTCTGGTAGCAGGTCAGATGAATAATGTGCCAGAGTAAGATCATTCACCTTTTGAGCTCTTTGTCATCCTGCTACAGAGATAATTCACTCTGTTGCTCATGCTGCCGCTTCTTTCGCTGGCATCGGCACCAGCGTTTTCAGACTTCCAGCTTGAACAGGGGCTCCTCTCCAGTAACCCTCTAGGGTTTTGATGGCGGATTGGGACTGCTGAGATACCCAGTCTCAGGAACCGAGCAGCTGTTGTGTTCTTGGTCTCTGTGGTTTAAAACAGGTGCTGGTCTACTCTGACTGGTGAGAACTGTCTAAGTGATGACCAAAGGCAGCTTGGAGAGAAAGGGTTTATTTCATTTTATGTTTCCTAGGTCCCTGTTCATCAGTTCATCTGAGGAAGGTTAGGGCAGGGATCCAAAAGAGGAACTGAAGCAGAGGTCATAGAACGCTGTTTCCTGTTTTGTTGCATGGCTCATATACCCCATTTTCTTATACAAACCAGTAACACCTGCCTAGAAGTGGCCCAGCCCACAGAGGACTGAGATCACCTATATCAATAATCAATCAAAAAATAACTTATCCTGCAGGAATGTAGGCTAATATAATGAAGGCAATTCTTTGACTGAGGTTCTACCCAAACAGCTTGTGTTGGGTATTCAAAAACGAACCAACACGGGCACCAAGACTCAAGGACCAAGAAATTACCAGGTTCTCATTCTCAGATGTATGAGACACCTGTTTTCATTATGTCCTCAACAAGCTGATTTAATAAATTCACACATTCTCTCTCTCTCTCTCTCTCTCTCTCTCTCTCTCTCTCTCTCTCTCTCTCTCTCTCTCTCTCACACACACACACACACACACATTCTCTTTCACACACACACACTTTATAGAATATGGGTTCTCTTCTTCTTGAGGACTCTGACTAGCAGAAGTTTATTGTGTAGATTGTTAGCAGGAGCTAAATGGGATCTTGCATAGGAAGTATCTTGATATACTTCCTATCATATTACTATCATTGATGTTAATAATATTATTATCAGGATATATATCACCTCCATTTTTGCCACAAGTCACAACCACACTAATGTGTAATAAAAGCCCCTGGTACACTGGAATAATAATGCTTCACTGAATCTGGGCAAACAAGCGGCTTTTTACTACAGCCAAGGAACAGAGAAATGAAGGCATTCATTCAACATTGTATGTAACTTAAGAGTGAACTCTGAATCCAGGGCCTGGGCTCTCAAGCACTGTGTTTTTCCACCTAATGAAAACCATGTCATCAGAAGACCACATTTCATTAGCATTTAATCCTGACAAGTTTCTTGAGAAAGAAAAGACTTTACATTGCCTAAGAGAACAGATGGAGAGTTTTGAAAGGTTATCCTAAAGGCTCTCTGTGTGTGTGCCATTTGGCTAGATGAGTGACAATGTACCACTGCCTCTATCAGCACAGCTCAAATCCTAATGGTTTAATATTTTTTAAGTACAATTGGAAGGCTAGGAAGTTGACCACAGTCTATAATGTCTAGAAAGCAGAAGGACAGACCAAAGCATTTGGGCCATGCTGCCTGCCAATATGTTGATGTATACCTAGGAAAAGAACAATCCTCTGTCGATCTATTCCTTCTAACTAGCTTGCCTGAGGAGTGGGAGTCAATTAACAAACAGCTTGTTAATGCATTTTCTCTTGCAATATTGCAAACAATATTATCTGCTTAAAGTTAACTCTACTTTATGTAGTCTTTTTCACTGTGTGTGTAATAACACCCACATAAAAAGACAGGCAAAACTCAATAATATTTTATGAAAGTCAAGGTTGAATTGATTCAATATTGGAAGAATGTGCTAAAGGCTCTATTGGCTGTAATCAGAACTTTCTGTCTAGTTCAGAGAATAAGAAGGTTTCGGCTGGGTACACTCCCTGGTCTCAAACGTTTGCTGTAAGCCTGATTCCTGAACTGCAAGATGTAATGCAGAGAAATTTCACCTGTGACTTCTCCTGCCTTACTGATCAAATTACTCTGAACATGTAAGTTGGGTATCTTCCTAGAAAGTGTAAGATTGATAGAGTCCACAGGTTTGTTGATATTTCCTCTAAGATTCAATAACTCTCACACACTCAATAGCCTCCTTCTTGACACTTTAGGGAGATTGGGGGTAGAAAAGTGAAAGCAAAGAAAAGCTATAACTTTGGGTAACAGTACTCAGAGTTATTTGTGGAATATTTGATTCTCCTAACTCTATAGGAGCAAGCTAAAACAATGAACTTTATGAGGTTTTTTTTAGATACAGGTTTAGAATTCTTCATACAGCTGGATCTCCAGTACTGTGGTTATAGGTATTGTTGCCACACCCAGATTTTACAATCATTGGGGATCTTACCCAGAGGATTGTTTCATCATTGAGGTAACCACTTAAAGACATTATAAAATAGCTGCTGCATTTTCATGAATTAAAGGTGTTGACATTTCTCATCAAACATAGTTTACCCAACATACAGTTTCTCAAGTCACCCAATAGTCATGGAATAAATTCATTTTTAAACTTGTACTAGCTGGGTCTCATTTTTGTCATGGACATCTAAGTGTTGGAACTGATTCTATTGCCCCCCCCCAAAAAAAAGATGCTGATATGCCGATTTCCCTTGACACGAAGAGGAGTGTGTAGACTGAAGGATGTGTGCTACACACTCTGCCTCTCTTGCAACAGATTTGTATAAATTGTCACCGTTTACAAGTTAAGGCTGCTGACCTCAGAAGAGGATTGAACAAGAGGAAAATCCTGCAAGTTTCTTAAAAAGTCATGTTTTCCTTTTGCTGGACTGATGCTCTGAAATCCCACCTGCCAGGTGAGTGGGTTATGTGGGACCAACAAAAGAGAAGCACAAAGGTAAGCCGTGGACAATTCCCGAGCAGCCAACCCTTTCCTTCAGCTGAACTCACCACTGTTATTGCCTGGCCACAGTTAGATACACTTTAGAAAAGTGGCACGCATACACAGACAGCATTCAAAAAGGAAATCCCACACAAAGCAAGATTTTGAAAAGGAAGGGGGTGCTGAGTAATGTAAGAAACGGAAGAATGTGTACGCTGTGTGAGTAATTCATGATTTTAGTCATTGGCTAGTGGAAGGAAAGACGAACAGCTCCTCATCACAAGTAAGCATCTGCTTTGAAACATAAATATGTTTGGTATCTAAAAGAATTTTAAAAAGGCAACCAAAGGTAAGAGGCAATGAGATATTCATTTCCCCCCTAGACATAAGATCACTCTGCTCGAAGCCTGAAGAATACTATATTCAGTTTCAAGTATGAATAACTCAGTGTCTCCAACTGTATTTACAAAGGGCTCAGAGTATGGTCTAGCCACTTTCTCCACTCCTAATTGTCTTCTTTGTCCCTGTCTCCAAGGCAAGTCAGTTTGCTTCAGTCGTATGAACCTTTCCTCTGTCCCTGAGTGGGCCAAGCTATTTTCCTCATGGTCTCTGCCCAAGCTCTTTCCTCCTTCTGACATGTTCTCCCTTCCCACCCTGACCTTCCCATCTTAAGTTCATTCTTCATCACACGCTTATTCTTAAATTAAGTGCCTTCACTTCAGTATAGCCCATGTTCCTGCCCCCTTCTGTGTAAACGCAAGTACCCAGATATTTCCTACCTCACTTCTTTTTTTTTCTGGTGCTGTTCATTTCATTGTCAATTTAAAAGTTTGTAATTTTCCCCTCACAGATAGAAGCTTGATCATGGTTGGTGGTCTTCCCATGTCAATCACGCCAGTATAGTGACCAGAAGATAATAGAACCTCAGTATTTTTTCAAATATCTATATTCAGATGGATACAGATATAAAAATCATGACAGTAAAGGCATTTATATCTATGTTCAAAATCTTCCCTTTTAAATTATCCTCCAGAACAGAAAATTTTATACTCATAAATAACATGTAGATAGTAGAAAAGAACTAATGTAGTAAGTTGGCCTCTGACCTCCACACATGTACCATGAAATAGGCTTATTTCCTCATTCTGATCCACAAGAAACAAATATTGTAAAAGAGTAATAGGCAAAAAATAAACTTTATAAGCACTAATTCTATAATATTCCTATTTCTGAACCATGACCAAGATGGTCCTTGCACAATTGCCTTTCATAAGAAATAGAGTTAGTCTGCTTAAAACCCAATGAATCCTTGCAGAAATGGTAGTATGTAATTTCCAGAGGTAAGTCACAAAGGCCATGGCTCCCTAGGGTGCCCTGCTTGGGGAAAACTTTCGGTCAAGTTGGGGAGATTCTACCAGCCTCTGAGGCAATCCAGAATGGAAAAGTAATCTTCTCTTACAATAATCAGCCCCAAGTGTTCGTTATCTTAACATGGGATCCTTGGGCCTTTATCAAAACTGTGTGAGATGAGTCTTGTTCCTTAGCTAAATTTGGGGAGTAGCTTTATATCATAGCAGTATGGGAAATAATATACTGTCTCCCAGTGCTTATGATGTAGGAACAATCACACAAAAGTCCCTAGTTGCCTCAGTAGTAGCCATAGCTGTAGTTTAGCTATAACTCAGTGGGGCTGGGGAGGAATAAGTTGCAGTAGAATAAAAAGAATTCTTGAATATTTACACTGCTTGGCCCAGAGAAATTCTGACAGTGTGTTTCAGGCATCAGAACTGATTCCTTTCCTCTTGTTAGACCAAAGAGTAAATGGAATTGACAGTGTGGAAATTTAAAATGGCTCAATCTCTTTGAGTTTGGTAACCCTGAGGATACAATCACATGGGCACAAGTGATAGGTACTAGGTAGGTACCTATCAAACGTCACTGGGCAAGCAGCTTAAAAAGCCCAAGATCAGAGGACGCCTACCAAGTGTGTATTCACACTGAGAACTATGATGAGGTCACCTGGTCTCTGAGGATGGTTACCTAAAGCCTCTATGTGACCAACCATCCTTTTAGAGAAAAGCCCCTAAGAAATAGGCCTCACAACAGCTGGGTTTTCCTGAGTCGAGACATTTGTGATGAAGCCTTCTGAGTTAGATTTCATTTTCTTCAGCTTCTGATAACTGAATCACACATCTAAGGTAAAACAAATGGAAGGTGTTAAATAATAGAAAAATCTTCAAAAATAGGACTCGGTGGTAATAGAAGAGACAGTTCCAATTATTTTCTCTCTTTCTCCTTCTCTAAAGCACAAGCTCATTGCAAATCTAGGGCAGCAAGAAGGAAAGGGAAGAAAAATTTGTGATGGCGCTCGGTGCTTTCAAACCATCTTTAAGCATTGCTTAAGAAAGAAAACAAAACTGACACGGATGAGATTAAAACAGGCTCCTCATGCCAGCTGCCGTGGTTACATGCATTGATTTAGACTCTGAGCTGCTGAATTCCAATCTCGAGGCAGTAAGTTATATGAAGACTGTGGTGGGGTTTATGGTTGTATCTGTACTATAATACAGGAAGAAATTAAATCCTCTAATGTAGGCAAACATGAGAATCTCTGGGATGTTGCAGCATTTGTGGACAGGGTAATTCAAAAAAAAAAAAATCAAGACATACAACTAAGAATTTAAATCAATGTCTAAATACATTGGGAGCCAGAAAACCATGGGCTATGACTGCAATGAACAGACGTGTAATATAATAACGCAAGTGGGACAGAGCGAATAAGCTGGTTAAGGAGCAAGAAGGGATGATGATAATGCGATAGGCCACCCTCTAAATTTAATTGTCTGTGAGAATCACAACATTCCTATGTTGTTTTCCATTTGTTGTGAAGCCACTGTCCATTTTTTTCTACATCAGTCATAGAAATTACTACTATATAACGTAACATTCTTCAGGGAGGACTAGGCATGTTGTAGGCTGTACTAGTCTTCTACTGCTGAATAACAAATTATCACAAATCTAACCACTTAAAATAACAAATTCATCTGGCTCCTTGAGTCAAAAGGGTCATGTGTTCAAGCTGCATTTTCTGCCCAAGGTCTCCAAGGCTGAAATCATAGTCTCAGATGACTATATGGTCAAATCTAACTAAGCAAAACCCTTAGTGCACACTACCATTGCAAACAGAAAGCATTTCTTCACATTTGTGTACCCAAGGTTCTCATTCTTGCCAAGCCTTAACTGGAAGCACCTCTTAGAAACTGGAGATCAGCCTCAGGCCCTTCTGTGGGTCCTACCCATGAAATGGCATTTGGCCTATCAAGGCAAAAAGGAAGATTGGAATTCCACAGATTGGAATTTCTCAAGGTTTTTTTGGACTCTGACCACTAGACCTATTTTATCCTGTTTTACACAGTGCGCACATGATTCAACTGCACCTGTGTACAAAAAGAAGACCTCAACATTCATAGAATGCCAAAGAGAGAATTTTAGGAGCATACAATCTGCAATCAATTTTGCACAGATCAGAAGCCTGGGTGATAGGCTTGTGCACATGACCACAAATCATGGCTTGGTCCTTTTTTCTGTAGGGAAAGAAGCATCCTAGAAACATAGATTGTGAGCATGTCAAGTCAGTTATCAGGGCAACATGCCAGATGGAAGCTAAAATACTATTTGGGTAAATTGACACAACATCCATCAAAATGGGAATGGGACCTTAGTGAATCTGAGTTTGAGGCAAGAACAAGCAAAGACTCACATTTGGGCTACTTCTTTGAGAAAAGAACTCCATGGTACAGTTTTGTCCCTGCTGTGAACTTAAGCAAAACTTTATGGCTGCTTCTGACTCCAGTGATGTGACTCAGAGGGTAAGGGTGGTTGCCTGATGAGATGAGTTAAACCTCTGGAGCCCATGTGGAAGAAGGAGAACATGGATTACTATAATGTTTTCTTTTGACTTCTATGTGCATGCCATGGTATGTACATGGACTTTATGCTACTAAAGTAAAATACAGTCGTGTGATTTATCTTAAAGATGCATTCATGAAGGAAGGAGCCAGGTCTTGAACTCGGTTCGATAATATATACAAAGTAAACAGACTCCAGATGTTGTTTAAGGCCGAAGGAAACATTTTGCCTGACACCAACTTAGCTTGTTGCAAGTACATACAGTCTGTGTTATGAACTCTAAAGCTATGAACACACTGGCTCCAGAATTGCAGCATGCTGTTGAAAAAATAATGACTGGGTTTGTAGTGGTATGTGCATGGTGGATAGTAGAAAAGATGGGATCCTAAGTCTCTGTATGCATCAGAGAGCAGTGATTGGCAAACTCTGTCTTACCAGCAAAAGTCAGACGGGTATTCCTTTTGCTTTAATTAATTCCTCCCTCTCCTCTTATGTCCTACATATAAATTTGCAAAGGCGCAGGGCTTACTTTCAAGTGACTGTAAAGCAAAACAGTTAAAATATTCCTGTTTCTGCAAGTGTCTGAGTGTCTCTAAGCATCTAAATTACAGACTAGGAAGCTGGGAAAGGAAGCTTTGTATGCACAAGCCATGTAATCTTGACTAAACACTTCACTTTTGCTCTCTGTTTTCTATTGTAAAATAGGAATAACAAGAGCTCCTAACTCCTACAGTTCTTCTGATCATCAAATGAGTTCTGGAAGCTGTCTGACCTATGGTCAAAGTTTAGCAAATACCATTCCAACTTCTACAGCTTGTATTAGCAGAATACAAATTTTACTGGCTTTTTATTGCTGTTTGTAAATCTTTGTTTATATTACAATCACTCGGTAGATTTTAGGACTGTCCCCAGAGGCACAGATTCAATAAGTCTAGCATGGCACCCTGAGAATTTATGTGGCATGCTTATTGTCACTGTGGACTGCAGAGCCTAGCACTTCATTAATGGAATAGAAAAGTACCAATCCTAGTAGTAATGTGACATTCTATTGTACGGCAACATGTGATGATATTTTGTTTAACTGAAAAAATTCTCCTATCGCCTATAGAAACTTACCATTTAAAATTAATTATGGTATGTTAATATATTTTAATTGGGAAAATGCATGGAAAATATAAGGTGTAGAACCATTAATTACTGATTCAAAAAGAGAAAAATTTTAGACAATGGCGAACGGGTGGATTTTGATTGTGAAGAGGTAATTCCTTACTGGTCAATAGAGAGCAACACTTTACTTATTGATTTGTTTGTTTATTTGCTTGCTTATTTATTTATTATCAGTTGGAGATGAAAATTATCTGTTTTCTAAATGCCACTCATCATGCATGTTGGCAAGCCTCCGGGTAGCTATTAGCAGGCAAATTGATATTAACCCTAACTTCAACCTTTAGGTTTATGCAACATACATAGACATTTTTAGATGCTATGATGTTAAATTACCCCTACCACCTCTCTAAATTACCTTATCAGCTTAGGCGGTCAGGTCATTTTTGTTCTTCAGCAGTGTGGCTTAGTGTGACTCACTGGAGCTCTCAGTGTCTGTGGACAGCATTTGACTCAGGGCTGGCCAACTAATACCAATTTCTCGACTACAAAATTTGGCTCAGGTAAAGTCATAGGGTCCATGTTAGTTCAGAAACATAAGTCCAGCATTTTGTGAAGTTCCTTGGGGAAAAGGTTCCCTTCGGAAGCTGGATGCTCCACTGTCCCCATGCACTCAAGTCTGGTCAGAGAAAAGGTGTAGAAAACAATGGAGCTCAAAGCGGGAGGTTGTGACTCACCATGCAGCTGCACAGTGGGAACGCGCTGCACTTGAAGCTAAGATATTACTCGGTTTTAATTCTACTATGTCAATAAATATTCTTTTTGCTGAAGCCTTTTTATACCTATTTTCAACCCATCTCTTAAAGATCCCTGAATGATGCAATTTGTAAATTAGTAGGTCTATAAGAATGAGTATCTTAGAATCGACACATATTTGAGAATATTTCCTAACATTTCACAAGAAATCAAATATACTAAGGAGATATATACTACCAATGAACTCAGATTTTAGGCTGTCAGCAGGTTATTATCTACCTGTCACTTGTTGTCATCCTAAATTTTCATTGTTGACAATATCATATTTAGCACATTGATATAGAAAGAAAATTGAATCCACCAATATATATATATATATATATAAAATCTTTCTTGCTGTCATGGTTGTGCACTAGATTTAAACCCAAATGAAATTTTTTACTGTTTAGTAACAGTTTGTTTTTCATGTAAAATATGCACTTTCAAAATAACTAATGCCTAAAATCATCCCACTATTTGTGAAGTACATGGAATAATGACAGAATTTGGCATTTTTGGGGGGGGAGTATATCACATGACTATATGTTTTTTATTCTGCAAGTGAATCTCAATGCATGATGACCATGAGGTATCTTCACCTATCTCTTGAGAGTTCAACCAACAAGAGAAATTCTGAACTGTAATCCATAGCAACACATCTAACACATTTTCTTTATTAATATGATGAGAATCAATTCTGAGAATTTATTTTTATTTTTACTTTTGCTTTTCCTTTGTCTGTTCTTAGATTCATGATAATTGTGGTCTTATGTGACAGTTTCTAGTCATTTTCACATAACTTATGGGCTGCTTCTATGAAAGTCACATTACCTGCAAATAAATAAATGTAGCAATTTGATGAAACAAAAATCATCCCGAGACAGTTCACATTCTCCCTAGATCTAAAAATCATGTGGAACTTACTTTTGTCGTGTTGCAGTAGCAGGTAAAAAATGCTGATGGAATTCTACTTAGCCCTAAACATCTATGTTTCACATATGGAGAGAGAGAGAGAAAGAGAGAAAGGGTCGAGGAGGGGAGAGCCAGAGATGGCATACCTTTACCCATTCCACAGAATGCAGACAGACCCCTACCTAGCCCTGTCTTCCCTTTCCTCATCCTTACAGTTGTTTATCTCTTTGATCTGTGATCTTTCAGTACAAGGTCTACAGCATCACAGCGTACTCGGGCTGGACATAAGACCCTAAGATAGCCTGAAGCGAACACAGCCACAGCTTGCCTCCTTGCAATAATTTCCATTGCATTTATCGACTAAGAGTTTCAGTTCATAAAACACAAACCCTGGTTATTGAACCGAGTCAAATCATTTTACAGGAGAATGTGAGTTCTAAAAATCATCCATGTCTTCCAGACTAAGTCAAAGAAATCCCCCTTCACAGAATCCTTGCATTTCAGTGTTAAATTACAGTTCATTTTCTTGGGCTAGCCCGCATTATGGAATTCCAATACATTACACACAAGGTCAGTTTTATATTATGTGTGGAACTACAACTGGCCACTCAACTTTATAATTCTGTAATAAGATGTGATTTACTAAATGGGAATAGTTATGCTTGAAGTGAAAAGGGGAAAAAGGAAGTGGGTTTATAGGGCACCTGGGAGGCCAAATGATATACTGAGAACAGATATTTACAGGATGAGACCATAGACCTCTGTTATTGAATAAATTAGTCATTAACTCACTAGATGACCTTGAGCAAATTAGCTTCACCTTGAGAACTTCAGTTCCCTCTAAGGAATTTGAGAAAGACCACTGATAAAAATCAACCAGAGTCCTTTGCAGAAAGTTTGTTAGAGGGAAAGTGTTGGACAATTGAAAGCCTATAGTTGTGATTTTTTTAATCTATATGGCACTTGGTACTCCATTTGACTGCCATGGACTTCTAATTCTGGTTACACTTTCTTGACCCCAACAAAGGCACATATCTCAAACTGACTTACAAGACTATCCCTTCTATCCTCCTATTAGTCAATAACTGGGCATATCATCAAACAGGGTTAATCAGTGTCACCAATGAAAAGTCACATTGACAAAGGAGATGGAGGAGCTAGCTAGTCTAACTGATGAGGAGCACTATGGACACGGCTGATAGCTGAAACTGTGTTGTCCACACAGAGTCAGATTCCTGCGCTTTTGTAAGTTTCACAGCCAGGTTTTCACAGTAAATACCGGAGGAAATTCATGGATGATTGTGGCACAGAGAAGAAAAAGAAGGTTCAGGGAACACCCTGGAATAGGGGGAAGAAAGATTATAAGATCCAGAGGACCAGAATGTCTGCTTCAAGATAGCATCTTCTAGGCATGACAGGAGAGTTCCATCTGTAAAATCTCAACAAGACAGTTATCTAAATAAAACACACACAGTGACAAAGAAAGTCAACATGACAGCATGGGTGAAGAAAGTATAAAAGGCTCCAGTCCTAGATGATGAGCCACAGATGATTGATAGCTGCTCTTTCCCAGGGACAATCCCCCAGATAGGTTGTCCAGAACCATAGGTTGTACATGTGTTGATCAGCTCTAAACACATGTACTTATCTGCAGTATTTAATGGATTTGATGAATTGTGTATGTATGCATGTATTTGTGCATGCTCACATACTCACACAGCAATGATAATTAAAAAAGAAAAGTCAAATTTGACAGAGAGTTTCAGAGAGTAGAGGGTTACTTGAGGGGTTGGAGGAAAGAGAGAGAGAGGAGGGGAAATGATATCAATAAAGAATTCAAGTATGAAATTCTCAGAAAGAAAATATTTTTCCAAGAAATAATAAAAATATAAAACAAACAAAAACAAAAAGGAAAAGGAAAGGGCATATAACATAGACTGGAGAGCAGAGTAAACATCAAAAGCAAAGGTGGCAGGGATGGTGGAATGATAAGGCAGCAAGCCAAAGACAATTGTGTTTAATATGCTATAGGCTATAATGGATAACGTTGACACCATGCAAGAAAAGATGGGCGAGGTAATCAGAAAAATGAAAAGTAAAAGAAAGAAACAAATAAATGCTAAAGTGCAAAACACTTGTAAAATTGAAGAATTTTTTTAATGGGGTGAACACTAGTCTAGACATGAGGAAAGACTCCCTGAACCCAAGGTCATTTTGATCATAGAGACAAAAAGAATCATAGGACAGTAGAGAAGAAGGGGTGGAAAGACAAGAGGCAGTGGTCTGGAAATTGCTTGGCTATAATGTCTTCTGGAAACCATAGAGCTGTTCCACTTATGAACTGACAGCAGTGGACGGTGGCACAAGATCCTCACATGATTAATGTGACCAATATTCAAACACAGAGATGGAAATGGTGCATAAGGCCCCACACCTAGTTGAAAAGCTATGGCAATTGATAGTTTCCAGGGAAGGAAGAGTCTTTTTTTCCAGTGGTGTGTCCCATGCTAGGTTACCTGTGTTTCGGTTAATGGTTTCCTACCCAAATGTGTAGTAGGAGTCCACTTGCTTGCTACCAACTGCTTAGCCCTGAAATTACCATACAGAAACTGTATTAATTAAACTACTATTTGGCCTATTAGCTTATTATTGGCTAGCTCTTACATCTTAATTTAACTCATTTCTATTAATCTCTGTATCATCACATGGCTGTGGATTACTGGATAAAGTTCCAATCTGGCATCTGTCTCAGGTAGAGATACTTGGCATCTCCTGACTCTGCCTTCTTTCTCCCAGTATTTAGTTGAATTTTCCTTGCCTACCACTATTCTGCCCTGCCAGGCCCAAGATAACTTCTTTATTAACAAATGGTATTAACAGGATACAGAGGGGAATCCCACATCACCTCCCCTTTTCTGTTTAAATAAAAAGGAAGATTTTAACTTTAACATAGTAAAATTACATATAACAAAACAGATATCAAGCAATAATTATAGTTACAAGATTTATACCTGTGTTATATTTTATCATAACTAAGGAAAACTATAACTATTCTTCAACTCCATCAAAAACTCCAGAAGGATATAATATTACCTAAGTTAACAGGAGATGCATTGTAAGCAACTTCGAAAACTCTAGAATTGACAGAGACATCTAGCTAACCTGAACAGTCACCCAAAGGTCTTCTGATTGTTGGGGCATCCAATCTTCAGCTAACAGGCCCATAGTGTCCAGAAGACTTTTCCATGAAGCAGGAAATTTCAGAGACAGTTCTGCCTATATTGGCAGTTCATCAGTCATGTTCTTCTGTGTCCTGCAGAATGTCTGGCAGACTCTTTCATTAAGCAGGAACCCCGAAGGACTGTCTCACCTTCTTTAGGCAGCTTCAGCAGTCACTTTTCTGTGGGTCCTGCATGTCCAGTTCATACAGGATAACATCAAGTAGTCCTGGCAAGAGCAGTTTCTTGCCAAAATAGCTCACCAACTCCATAAAGAGCATCTTTTATTCTCTTGAATTAATTGGTGCTGTCAGGAGCAGATGTGTCTAATAGTCATGAAAAGTCTTAAGTTCTTACAGCATTTTAAATGCCATTTTCTGAAGGTCTCTGAAAGATTTGAAATATCTATCTAACTGAAATATATCTCTATATATCTAAAAAACCTAACTAACATATCTATAAGCTTAACTATTATTGATGATTATCTATTAACCCTATATTTCTTAATTAGACATTACATTTATAATGAGATGTACAAACACAATGCCTTAATCAAGAGCAGAAATATACATGTAACAAAATTGACCTTAAATTTGTATCAATAAACCAAGATCCATATCAATGCAAAGTATTCATACCTATAGCATATTCCCCTTTAAATATAAACAAACATTTATAAACAATAATCCTATATGGACAGGACTAATTGGGCTCACTGAATTATTAAGATAAAGGAGTCAAGCTGGAAGAGGTCTTGAAGGAGTTGGATAAAACTGCCAGGATTAATAATATAAAAATGAACACTTGAAGGTGCAAAGCAAGGCAGAAAAAAAGAAAAGGCTAGAAAAAAAGTACAGAATATTTATTAAGTCTGTGAAAACTATAAAAGGTGTATCATGAATAAAATAGTAGCAAGGCATCTAAAGAAAATACAGAAATACTTGAAGCAATAATGACTGTGAGTTTTCCAAAAGTAAATGGTGGATATTAGATTCAAGAAGCATGGAAGTATGATCAGGGAACTATATTACACAAAGGTGCATATTTCTCAATGCTCTATGGAATTCCTAGCATCAAAAAAAATCTAAAAGGATCCAGCAATTCCACTCTTGGGAATATACCCAAGAGATGCCCAATCATACTACAAAAGCATTTGTTCAACTATGTTTATAGCAGCACTATTTGTAATAGCCAGAACCTGGAAACAACCTAGGTGCCCTTCAATAGAAGAATGGATAAAGAAGGTGTGGCACATATATACTTTAGAGTTCTACTCAGCGGTAACAAACAATGAAATCTTGAACTTTGCATGCAAATGGATGGAAATAGAAAACATTTTACTGAGTGAGATAACCCAGACCCAAAAAGAGGAATATGGTATGAACTCACTCATAAGCGGATTCTAGTCATAAACAAAGGACTTTGAGCCTATAGTTTGTGATCCTAGAGAAGCTAAATAAGAAGTTGAACCCAAAGAAAAACATATAGTTATCCTCTTGGATATTGGAAGCTGACAAGATCGCCATGCAAAAGTTGGAAGCAGGGGGTGGGGGTGGATTAGGGGGAAGGAGAGATAGGGAGAGAAAAGGGAGAAGGGGAGGATTGGGGAGAGCTTGGGGGAATGGGATAGTTGAGGTGGAGGAAGGGTGTATATGGGAGCAGGGAAGAAGTTATCCTAACCAAGAAAGCCATTTTAGAATTGGCTAGAGTCTGGGCTCTAGAGGGGTTCCCATGTGTCCAAAGGGATTTCCCCAACTAGTTCTGTGGGCAGCAGAGGAGAGGGTGCCTGAACCGGCCTTATCCTATAGCCACACTGATGAATTTCTTGCATATCACCATAGAACCTTCATCTGGCGATGGATGGAGATAGAAACAGAGACGCACATTGGAGCACTGGACTGAGCTCCCAAGGTCCAAATGAGGAGCAGAAGGAGGGAGAGCATGAGCAAGGAAGTCAGGACCACGAGGGGTGCACCCACCCACTGAGACAGAGGGACTGATCTATTGGGAGCTCACCAAGGCCAGCTGGACTGGAACTGAAAAAGCATGGGATAAAACCAGACTCTCTGAACATGGCGGACAATGAGGGCTGAGGAGAAGCCAAGGACAATGGCACTGAGTATTGATTCTACAGCATTTACTAGCCTTGTGGGAGCCTAGTCTGTTTGGATGCTCACCTTCCTAGACCTGGATGCAGTGGGGAGGACCTTGGACTTCCCACAGGGCAGGAAACCCTGACTGTTCTTAGGACTGGAGAGGGAGGGGGAGGGGGCAGGAAGGAGGGGAAGGGAAATAGTAGGAGGATAGGAGGTGGAAATTTTAAATAAATAAATAAATAAATAAATAAACAAATAAATAAGAAAAAATCTTAAAAAAGAAAAAAAAACCCAAAAACTTCATCTATAAAAGAGGGAAAAGAATAATTATATTCATGTTCACCTCCCCACCCCACCCCCCCCAAAAAAACCAGAAAACAAGCAAGGAGAAAGAGTTCTGGAAAAATTACAATCCAAGGTTTTTTATCCTATAAAATTATCTTTTAAAAGCTCAGGAGAAAAACAGACTTTTTCTCAAAGTTAAGTTATGATAATTTGCAACCCTCTTTAAACCTTTAGAAGATGGTCTTTAAGGAGAAGAAGAGAACAAAGGTCAGAGACTCCATAAAGTGTGGAATGATAGAGGAAGATGGGTGAAAATGAAAGACTAAGGTTTACTCTTCCTAATTCATCTCATACAACAGCCTCTAAAATAAGAGTATTTAATTACAGATACTTATGTATATGCTTGAAGTATGCAATGTTTAAGCATATTATATGTAAATGAAATGAATTACAAAGTATAAAGGATAAAAGGGTGTTAGGATTACTTTATTATAAGGCAATTCAACTACTCTGGAAGCTAGGTAGTAAAACTTCAAGCTTGATTAGTTGTATATGTATATGAAAATTTCTACTTAAGAAGTCAAAGCAATATAATTGTTAAGAAAAGAAATGAGAGTAAACAGAATTTTAAATGCACAATTAAAAATAATTAAGAAAAGAAGGAAAGAACTACTTTGACTCATAGTTTGAGGATTTAATATATAATAATGAGAAAAACATAGTGGCTGGTCCCATTGTGTATCTAGGTTAGAAAATGGAGAGGGGTGAATGCTGGCACTCATCCTTCTTTCTTCTTTTAAATCATTTGGTACCTGATTCACATGGTAGTGTTACCTGCTTTGATGGTAATCTTCTTCCTTAGTTAAACCTCTCTGAAACATTGTCATTTCATGCACAGAAGTTTGTTTCATAGGTGAGTCTCAATTTAGTTACACTTACAATGAAGATTAACCATCAAAAACAGAAAAGCTACAGCTGACAACAATTAATTGTTTATTTGAAAACATCAAGTAGGAAAGATTTTGAATGTTTCTATCACAAAGAGATAATGACTACTTTAAATAATAATTATGCCAATTATCATGTTGTGATCTCTATAAATATCATACAGTATTACATAAATTTGTACAATGATTGCATGTCAATTAAAAATCTAGCAAGACAAGGATGGAGAAATAATAAGACTCCAACACCAATGAAAAGCAAATAGGCACAGCTACAGTGATTTGAGACAGAGTATATCAAAGCAGGGAGTAACCAGAGATCATGAGGGGCATTATGCAATGATCAAAGAATAAAATATCCATCATCAAACATGTAATGAACTATAAAGAGGCAAGATAGTAAGATATCTTAGACAAAACCTAGATAGCTATAAATAAATATAAGTGAATCAGCTTACGGGTTGAGACTTCGACATTCCTTCACTGGGAAAATAAAGGGCCAGAAGACAGAAAAATCAGCAAGCACAATGTTGGACTCAAAAGCATCATTGGCAAGCTGGATAAGATTGATCCTTAGAGCCTATGTCATCAAAAGTAGACATAGATGTGTATTTTCTTCTCAAGCTTACTTAGAATATGCACTAAGATATCATACTCAACAACAAAATACACCTTAACAAATTTAAAAGATTAACCAATCTTTTCTGAATAATACATACATCAAAGACATAAAATATTTAAATTTCAACAAAGAAATGTCAAAAAGTCTGAAGTAAGTGAAATTAATAAATTGAAGTAGTCCTTTTCAAAGTTGGTAGAACAGAACAGAGGCAGAGATGAAATGAAAATTGATACTGTTGAATGTGACTATTACAAAAAAGTATGGGGTTTGCCTTAGGAAATGACCAAAAGAAAACCACCATGAAAATGGTCAATAAAACAAAAGCAAACTTTGATGAAATAAAATTGAAAATAAAAATTCAATAGAGAAAAAACAATGAAGCTAATAAATTAGTGTTTAAAAAGCATCAATAAGCTTCCATCCAGGCTGAGACGAGAGGAGGACAGAAGAAAGGAAGAGAGAAGATTGAAAGGGAGAAAGAAAGAGAGAGAAAATAAACATGATAATGCACAATTATTTCTCTAAGTGATAAAAATATTGCTATAGAGGACTCATAAACTAATAGGATAATAAAGGAATACTAAGAATAGATCTATTCTTGTAATTTCATAATTTAGATGCAGTGAGTTAATACCCAGAGATATATAATTTGTCAAAACCACACAGGAGTTCACAAACAATCTAAATAGGACTCTGTATGCTAAAGGAATCAAAATAATAATTAATAAGATTCCAAATCAGAAAACACTGGTCCAGATCTCTCCTCTTGTGGAATCTACCATTCATTTTAGGAGCACAGTACTCCAATTCTGGCTCATCCTATACAAGCTGTGTCATCCATATATCAAAATTAGACAAAGGCATGGCAAGAAAAGAGACCTAGAAAACAAAGCCTCTCATAAACACTCATTAAAAAACCCTCAACAAAAATCTAGGCAGGTTTACCCTTAGGAATATAAAAAATATGACAAAATGGAATTTCCCACAGAATGAACACAAACATGACTCAGTATCTGAAAACTATGCAATCCACCATACCAACAGGCTGAAGAAGAAAATAGCACACAATCACTTCATAGATGGGTAAGATACAATTACTACTAATGAATGACATATGCTTTCAGTACAGAGAACAGCTTCAACTCAGTAAGAATGTTCATTAAAAAAAGACCCCTACAAGGAGCATTCTTTCACTTTGCCAAACTAAAAAGTCTTCCCACTACAAAAAAAAAAAAAAAAAAAAAAATACAAAAGACTAACCCTTTTCATTTAGTTTCCACATTGCACTTCAAATTCTAGAAAGTGGGAAAGACAATAAAATAAAATGCTACTGATGAGAAACTGTTAGCAGATAACAGGATTGTTTATGTAAAAACTTGGAGGAAATGACAATAACGAAAGACCTTCTAGAAACTGGTAGTCAGTGGGACAAAGTTACAAAACATAATAATATAAAATGTCAATCACATATACATCAGCAGAATTTTAATTTAAAAGTACAATGCAATTTACATGAGCATCATACAAAATTAAATGTTTACTCATAAATCTAACCACATTTATACAATGCCTATGTGAAATTAACTATAAAAGTCTGGTTAAAGAAATCAGAAAACTAAATAAAAAATTTCTATAAGAAGATTCAATTTTGTGAAGATTCCAGCTTTCATAGGTCATTTATATATTTAGTGAGAGCCAGTTGAAATATCGGTAAATTATTCTGTACATGAAGCTTGCTGGGTGTTGTGGTAAGTTCAGCACTTAGAAGCCAGAGGCATCTACATAGTAAATTCCGTGATAGAGCTACACGATGAGACCTTATCTCAAAATAATAATGGTAACGATGATGGTGGTGGTGGTGGTGGTGGTGATTATGAAACATTGTTTCTAGGCACAAATAAAAGATCTCAATAGGCTAACAGAAAATTGAAGGAAAAAATTCAGAGTTAAAAGCCCAATACTACCTACTTCTAAGACATCATAAAGGCACAGAAATAAGGATGACATCATTTTGCTGACAAACTAGACAAACACATCAATGTAGTGAACAGAGAATCAAGAAAGAGGCTCACAAATCTAGTCAACTGGTATTTCATAATGGACAAGAGCAGAGAAATGGCAGTCCTTTCAATAAATGATCACCAAACAACTGGACATCACTTGGAAAACTTAAAAGAAAAAGGAAGTGTCTAGACATATCCTTTTCACCCATCCCAAAGATAAGTTCAATGTGGACCAGAGATTCAAAACCACAGTCTCCGAGAAGATAACACAAGAAAAAGCTGAGGTTCAGCTCAGTTTGATAATGACACCTTTCTTAATATCAAAGGCATAAACCATGAAAAAAATAATGATGAGGGTAAAGCATCATTAAAATCAAAAAATTTCGCTGAGCAGAAGGCACAAAGAAAGAAAGAAAAGATAACCCTCACCAGGGAAGCTTTGTGAATGGCAAGTAAATATGGAAAAATGTTTTATAGAACATTCTACCAGGAAAAAAAAAAACTGGAGCAATCCCGGGTTATTGCTACACACCTATCTCAATAGCCAAATCAAGAGGAAGACATCTGCAAATGTTGGCAAGACCATGTAGAGACAGGAACTTGGAGGTTGTGTCTCCTAGAAATGGACAGGAAAGCTACACCCATGCTAACTCAACAATATGCCTATCTAAAGAAGACATAAACAATGAGTATACCAATAAATATACTAAGGTAAAAGGGACAAATGTCACAGAGCACCATCCCAGACAGAACTACAAGCAACTGATGATTGCTGAGAGAGGGAGAATTATTCTTCTCCGGAGATGAGTTCCTTCACTGGTTATCTAATACTAAGTGATGAGTCTTGAAATCACAAACAATATATGGATTCAGTAGGTTGTGTTCATATATTTATACAGAAAAGTACAAATAAATAAATTCACACACTTGCATGTGTGTGTTAGTATGTATCAATAATAATCAAAGAAAAGGAGAAAATGACCTGGGAAGGGTTGGAGAGAGGGAATATGGGAAAAATTTGAGTAGAAAAGGGAAGAGGAGAAATGAAGTAATTATATTTTAATTAAAAATAAAATTAAAAACAAAAACAAAAAAGCAAGAACTCTCTTTGTCAGTAAAAATATAAAATCATCCTATTTCGGAAAACAGTTTGATTTCTTATAAAACTAAGAATACTTTTACCATAAGACTCAACAACTGTATGCTTTAGTGTTTACCCAAAGGAGTTGAAAATTGTGTCTATATAAATGCAATGCGGAGATGTTTATAGTAGCATCAATCATAATCACAAAGCTTTGGAAGCATTGGGGTGCCCTTCAGGTAAATAAGAAAGTCGTTCAAATAGATCTGTACATTGGCATATTACTTAGTTGTAAAAAGAAGTTACTACAAAGTCAAGAAAAACATGGAGGAAACTTAAATGCTTTTTATTAAGAAAAACAAGTTGATTTGTAAAGGCTTTGTGCTGCAAGACCCTACCTGTAGGATAAGGCAAGTGTTTGTAGACAAAGATTTTCAGTTTTTGGTGACTAATAGACAAATATGTGTATCTGTTCAATACTGTTAGACAACTTTTACATATGGTTAAACTGTACTGGTTAAACAATTATTACATACGAGGTCCTGAGATGGCAATAGTGAACAGAACAGAAATGCCCAGTAGCTAGAACTTGCACGCTGGCAGAACCAGAATTGCATTATGTTTAATTACATATAATTCATTTTCAGAAGCACTCAACCCTCCTGCACTCAGTAATAATTAAATCCAGAATGAAAAATGATACCACATAATTCACATATCTCAGATTTCCCAATGTTTCTTCCAGCAGTGAATTTGGAACCAAGTTTATCACAAGAGCCTAAAGGTATAATATTTGCTAAGGTTTTCTTTTTTAAATAAGGACTCCTTCTTGCTGTTTTGACAAAGATATATTCATGCCTTGTCTGATGGAACTTTCCTTCAGGAGATAATTTTGAGTTATATCTGCCAACTAGAGTTCTTTTTAACACAACCACCTGCTGGCAATCAAAACAACACAAACAGCATTAGCATTTTCCTGTTCTTTATTATTAGAGGTTAAACTGATAGGGAGACAGAAGAGGCCACAGTCCTGGTCCACTGCTGCCTGGCAGGATGCTCACCATATTCTCATAAGGCAGAGAACTAGCCTATCCGAGCCACCTTAAATCCTGCCAGGCAAAATGAGATCATGCCAAAGATACATGTGATCCAATGAAGACATATAATTCAGACCAGGCCTGGGGAACTTCCCCTAAATCTCACCATTTTGTCAAGGAAAGCAGTCAAGCAAGCTTGGGGAATGCTTATTTTAGCAGAGCATAAATGTTCTGCTTATTGTTGAGGAAATTTTTCATTCACTATGTTGGCAAATCCTTCTAAATAAACCAGAATGCTGACAATATGTAACAGAGTAAATCATTATACTTGGCCTTTAGTCAGTAACTATATATGTTTTCAGTTCTGGCTAAAGTATAAAACACAATTCGACATTGAATCTGTGATACATCTTTTAATATTGGTTATACCATAATGTTCTCTTGTCCTGGAGTTCTTTCTGTACATACTACCAGTTGCAAAATGTTTGTCCTTTTCTGAAATGTATCCCATGTAGTTGAATCAGCTACAGAACCCTCTTTCAGACAGAGGCATGGGTCCGTGGTTCATGCTAATGAAATCATTCAAGTCTCCTTGACCAAAGTAATTGGTTCAGGTGTTGGTAAATAATTCAAAATGGACAGATTAAAATTGTTCTTATGACTTATTTATTTATATATTTATTTATTTATTTATTTATTGGTTTTTTGAGACAGGGTTTCTCTGTAGTTTTGGAGCCTGGCCTGGAACTAGCTCTTGTAGAAAAGACTGGCCTCGAATTCCCAGAGATTCGCCTGCCTCTGCCTCCTAAGTGCTGGGATTTAAGGCGTACGCCACCACCGCCCGGCTTCTTATGACTTATTTAATGTAATTATAGGGAATGGTTCCTTAACAGAGACTAGTGGTAGCCATCTTGTCTACCATGTTGAGCCATCTACATGAGCTGGCAAGTACAGAAAGCACTGATCCAAATCACATGTGAAACATCCCAGACCGGCAGAAAGAGGAATGAGAAAGAGAAGCATGTTAATTTTCTCCTATATGTACCTACACAGATCTTTTATCTTTACACTAATTTCAACTATATTTTCTCAGTTAAGGGATGCTAAAGGCATACTGGATGACAGGAAAGTCAGAACAAATCTAGGTCTTACATAAGTATCCAAGCAGAGTGACTGATTTGAAGATTGATTGACTGCTAGTCTCACTTCTCCACTCAGACATGCACTGAGTACCCAGCACATGTTAGGGATTAAGGGACATGGGTACAGTCCCTGAAGGAGTCCAGTGTATTTAAGGAGAGACAGACATACTGAGGAGCTGTTAGACTACAATGTTGCCAGAGCCCAACTGCAGCATGCTCAGTATCTTTAAAACACAGAATGTTCTAGAAACTGAGGCAATGAGGAAACACATCCAATAAGAAAGGTCCATGGAACAGTAAAAAATCAAAACACAAGTTGCTCATTGGTATAAAAATATCCTTACCACTTCTGAGGGCTAAGAGAAAGCTTCTAAGTTATATGAATGGAGGCATATCAACACTCTATGAAAGCTGCTTCTCCACAGGTAGACAAAAACAGAAACAAATTCCTGACTTTCCATGTTCTACATAGATGTCCTTGCTGGAAGACCAGTTTTCCTAAACCTTGGAGACCTATGGACTATCTTCTGAGAGCCCAGCATGCACTGAAACACCATGAATTCCTGATGCAGTTGAGATTAGGAAGAAGGGAGACAGTATGTTAGAGTCATAAGTGGCACTGACTACGTGCACATTTTTATAACCACAGATTTCATTCATGAGTGTCTATTGAGCACTTACTATTTTCCATATGAATCCTAGGAGCTAAAGAAATGGTAAAAATGTGTACAAAATGTGTACAATATGAGGCAACAGAAAAGAGAAAATTTCAACACCACTTGGAAAGAGTTTTATGAGTACTAGGAATCTCCACACCTGTTGCAGTTACATTTACTTGTCTAGCGTAGGCATAGCTGAGGGGGTGGGGGGTGTCTCAACCTTGGAGGTATTGACTTGTTAAGTTGGATAATCTTTTGTGATGGAAGGGCTGTCCTATGCATTATAAGCAATTACTCAGGCACTCCTGAATGCTAATCTAGCCCCCTCTGGGTGGTAGAAGTACCCCCCGGGGTGACAAACAGAAATGCTTCCAGATAATTTTAAATGTCCCATACACACCTGAGGTAATGAGGTAGCAATGTACAGAGACAGATTTGTCACAGTCTCATCTTCCAGCTAGGACATGGCCATACACACCTATGTACTGGGAGTTCTGAGGTTGAATCATTTAAGTAAGGTGTTAATAACTTACTGAGATTAAGAATCGTGTCTGGCACTTAGGGCTTATGGTTTATCTTCCTAAAACATTGACCAACTCCTTCAGTCTTTTAAAAGAAGTTAAGCAATGTGACTGGTAATTAGAAATGCCTATTTTTTTTTTTTTTTTTTTTTTGGTTTTTCGAGACAGGGTTTCTCTATAGCTTTGGTGCCCGTCCCGGAACGAGCTCTTATAGACCAAGCTGGCCTCCAACTCCCAGAGATCCGCCTGCCTCTGCCTCCTGAGTGCTGGGATTAAAGGCGTGCGCCACCACCGCCCGGCCAGAAATGCCTACTTTTAATCTTTAAACAAATATACATACAAATCAGAGTAACGAAAATTAGCATAAATCTTGATAGGACATTTCCAAGTGCTATGTGCTATTGAAGACTGTAGTCACAACCCTTTGGGCACACATTCATCTTCTTCTGAAGGGAGCACAAAGTGGAGGAAGTACATAGAATCCCAACACACTAGTAATCGAGGGGCATCTCTTTAAGCAAGACTGTAAGAAATTAAATGGCTATATGTAAAACCTGACGATTACAGAGAAATATATGAGAAAACAACCACCATGATAATGGTAATGGTGGCACATCTTCACTGTGACATATACTATCTGGACACTGTAGACTTTACATAGAAAATCCATGGCATCCCTGTGACATACCTATAGGTGTTGTTGTCATTATGTAAGGATGGGGAAATCAGCTTCACACACACAAGTGGTTTATTCCGGGGTGCAGAGTCAAGATAGGAGTTTCCTCTGTCTTCTGTAATGCTATCCAAAAATAGCTTGAAGCAATAGAATTTTATTCTCTCACAGAGCAGAGACTCAAAGTTTGAGACCACAACCCTTTCTTACCTGGATATTAATATGCCTTCTCCCACCACTAAACCTCTGTGGACATGCACATTCTAACACACTCACACACACAGCTTGAACACATTTGGTTCAACTTTTGGTATACTACATCTTTCATAACAATAACACAGCCTTCATTATTTAACTACTTCTCATTAGATTTTCTATTAGCATAATTACAAAGAATGTCTAGTTATGCTTATCTTACTCAGTTGTTCAAGGTAGATATAGAATTATAATCTTGCACATTGGGAAAATTTAAGTGGAGACAGCAATAGAGAGTCCTGTTTGGTGGACATGAGCCAACAGGGCACCCTGGATTATCTGAACACCATGCCTTCTCCCTAACACTGCTGCCCTGTGTCCTGTGACTTGGTAGTACGTTCTCTTGTGGGAATAAGCATGTGTCTTCTGATATTTTGTCTGTGTTTTAACAAATAAAGCTTGCCTAAAGATCAAAGTGCAGAGTTAAGTCACTAGAAGCCAGAAAGTAGTGGCACAGACCTTTAATCCCAGGATTTAGGAGACAGACAGAGGCAGAGGGATCTCTGTTAGCCCAAGGCCATGATGGGCTACATCAGATTGAATCTATCTAAAAGAGAAACAGAGATTACCCAGAGGTGACCCCAGCACTTAGAATTCCATGCCTTTAATCCCAGAACTAGGGTGGTAGAAACAGGAGTGATATGGTTGAGCAGAGAGAAGAATATAAGGTTTGTGGAGACAGGTACAGTCTGAGGTGCAGTTTGAAGCAGTCAGTCGGAGCATGCAGTCTGAGGAAACAGTCTGAGGACAGGATCACCCCTTTGGTCTGAACATTGATAGAGGTAAAAGGTCTCTTTAGTGGCTGGTCACTCTGCTTCTCTTTTACCCCTAATATCTGACTCTGGGTTTTTATTAAGAACAATTAGAATTCCTGGTACCATCTTCCCCTACTGTCTTTGAACTTGGGTACTTTATGTGCTTTAACTGGTGAGCAGAAATGACAGTGCTTCTACTTTAAGCCATGATTTCAATAAATATCAAAGATTCCCCAACTTCTTTTGAGCTTCTTCCCCTCTGCCAAGGAAAGAGTATAGCCCACCTAAACTGATTTTCTAGCACGAACCCTCAATAATATAAGTGACACAGACACGGACCTGACCCAAAGCCTAACATGAAGCCTAGCCTAACCAAGTTCAGTCGAGATCATCTGAAGTATAATACTGTACAAGTCCATATGCATTTAAGACCATATGCAGCTGGAAAAACTTGAACCTCAGGACTTGTTCATTATGCAGCCTTAGAGCAACAGAGACTTGCTACTCCAGCCATCATGTAGGATACACTCAGAGAAAACTGTTTGCATTCTGAAACTCAGCTGTAGAGCTTAAACTAAAACTTAGGGTAAAACACACTTTCTCTATGAGTAAAAATATTTTTCTACTGACTCATTATAATTTCAGAGTCATCTTTGCCTGGAGGAAAATGTTTTTTTAAAAAAGGATGTTAGCCATATTCTCAAGAAGGCAATAGAGTCACCGTACAAAACTCTACTGAAATCTCTATCCTTGACAATGCAAGCAACTTTCAAAGTGTTGGGAACAGGCACAAGACACCTTGTCCTAAGTACTGCCTTTTTGACTTCAGACTCCATTTTATCCCATAGGGTGAAACAAAGTTCAGATTCCCAGGCCCTGAGGGAGCTGACCCACCTTCTCTTTCAACTGTAGAAAGAGTCATTACGCATCTTTAATTCTCTAGAAACATCATGGCTGGTCTGAACAACAGAGGAAACGAATCTGATTGGTTGGACTAAAAAGCTTGCATTGTATGTCAATTGACATTGATGGAACATTCAAGGAAGCCCCTATTTTCTAAATCCTGATTGGTGAAACTGTAACTGTAACTTGGCAACAAATGTTTGTAAATTTTGTGCTTAAATACTTGCTTCGACTGACATTAATTAGGGTTTGCAGCTCAGCTCTGAGTCTGTTCTGAGCCCCTGATTGATCAGGCCTCTCCCTCCCTCCCTCCCTCCCTTCTTTTGTGCTGCCCTGCACTAAATCTTTCCCTGTAGTAACCTCTTCTAACTGCTGGGGTTGATTCTGAGCTTCAGACCACAACAGAAGTAGTGATGCACAGAGAGAACAGAAGGCTTTGTAATGCAGAAGAGATGTGTTTGAACTTTTGTTTCCTTGTTTAAATTTCAAAGAGAAGTGATTTGGATGAGTTTTCTTGTTATAAATTCTGTTTAACTTGGTTATTTTCTCAATATTTTATGGTAAAAATGTGGAACCTTGTGTACTTAAACTAGGTATTTCAAAGCCTTTTTAGAATAAAGTAATACTTAGAAAAATAATATAAAAATATCTAAGATATCTGTCTTCTGCCAACCCTCAGCTCCTAAACACCATGCTGCCTAACTGGAATTTCTGGTTTTCTATAGGTGAAAGAGACAGGTACTATGACTAATTCCTCATTCTGAAAATAGTTCAATGACTCTTAATCCTCATTATTGAAATGAGGCTTCTGAAGATCACAATAGAATCTAAGGATCTAAAAAGCCCAGTGATAGAACAATGCTTAGCATGTGTGAGGTCATGGACACTGGGAAAAAAATACAGTGTACCTTCTGAGTTATCTAGTGAAACACTGTTTCAAAAAAAAATCAAGATAAATAAATATATAGCAACACAATCTCCTTTCCTTCCATCCACTGTGTGCTTATGGCACAAAACTCCCTCTTCTTTTTATATCCTTTGTTTTTTCATTCTCCTGGGCTCCTTTTGCTGCATTTCTACTTTTTCCCTTCTATTGAACTGCATGGAACACAGAGCTCCCTATCTGGAAGAATATTCTTGATCAAGCTTGAGGTCCCATGTGGCCCATCAAATCTTCTGCCCCTTCAAGTTGTCATCAGAGCCCCATATGCTGTGAAGCTTCTCAATCTCACTCTAATTCCACTCATTTCTTTGTGGTTTCCATGACAACAAGCATTCTATCACCCACTCCCTTATATTCCTATAGTCTCATACATAATAAGTACTCAATGAAAAAAAAAATCACTGGAGTGCAGTGAGCATACATCTCATAGATCAGAAGACAAGAAATACATATGAGCTGGAGCAAATGACACATATGGGCAGGACTTAAGGAAGGAAAGCAGGGGCCAGGGCAAAGGCAGAAAGATGAACCCAGAAGGAACCTCCTGAGTGACATATTCCCAGAGGTCGCACTACCCCTAGTGGGTTAGGTTCCATACATCAATCATTAACCAAGAAAATGTTCCACAGAGTTGCTTACAGGCAAATCAGTTGGAGGCATTATTTTAGGTAAAGTTCCTTCTTCCCAGATAACCCTAGCTTGGGTCAAGTTGAAAGAAAATGAGCCAGTACACAGCCTCACTGGAAGTCCATAGTATTTTGATATAGAAAGTACCAGACACACATTCAATTAGGAATACCTGAAGTTTTCCTCTTTTTTTCCCCTGTTAGATCCAATTCAGTAAGAAAAACTAATGGTCCATGTGGAGAATTACCTATTCTGCTTCCACAAACTCCTCCCTTTATGCACACATGTGCTTCGCACAGAGGCTAAGGCTCTCCCTCTCAAACTTAATGCACAGAGGACCATGTAGGAATGTGGTAGAAATTCCTATGCTCCCACTGAGGCAGGTCCAGGTATGCTGGGGTCTGGCTGCAATTCATTTTGCCCTTCTGAAAAACACCCAAGGCAAACGGTGTGAAGAACACAGTTTGAGAAATTTAACAGGGTAATGGCGCTGTGGTTCAGAAAAGGACACTGCCGCTTAAAGATGCTGCTTTCCACACCTGATAACTTGGATCTGAAAGACACAGGCCTCAAAAAGGGATCCCTCCTGATCTCCAGATTTCTCTTACCTCTACCTATCTCCATAGTAACAAAGAATTGCCCTTCTCAAAGTAGGGCATATAAATTGTTACCCTTTGTTTTAATTAGGGTTTCTGTTGCTGTGATGAAAAGCAAGTTTCGGAGAGATGTTTATTAGGCTTACACTTCAGCATTGCTGGTCATCACTGAAGAAAGCCAGGACAGAAATTCAAACAGGGCAAGATACACAGGCAGGAGCTGATGCAGAGGCCATGGAGTAGAGCTGCTGACTGGGTTGCTTCCCATGGCTTGCTCAGCAAACCTTATAGAACCCAGGACCAACAGCCCAGGGAGAGCTATAAACTGGGCCCTCCCCCAGTAATCACAACTGAGAAAGTGCCTTACAGCTTTAACTCATCGAGGCATTTCCTCTACTGAGGCTGCTTCCTCTCTGATGACTCTAGCTTATGTCAAGCTGACACACAAAATCAGCCAGTACAACTGACCCTGTGTCAACTTGACAGACAAACACAGCACTATTAAGCCACAACTCTTCCTTTCTTATTCAACCCCCAAGATCTCACATTAAGAGCACAAATAACTTTAAAAGTCCCACAGTCATTACAAATTCAAACACACTAAAATTTTAGTAACCAATTTTTAAAAAAATCCAAAGTCTTTCAAAAATCAAAGTCTCTCAACTGTGGGTTCCAATAACATATGTTCTTATTTCAAGAGGGAAAAATCAGGGCACAGTCACATTTAAAAGAAAACAAAATTCCAGCTGTTCGATGACTGGGATCCATTCACTATCTTCTGGACTCCTTCAAAGGGCTTGGGTTTCTTCTCTGGCTCTGCCCCCTGAAGCATACACAGTTTATCTTTTAGGCATCAGATGGTTCCACTCTCCTATCCTAATATCACCGTTCTTAGTGATCTTCTATTGATACTTACATCTCCAAAATGCTGGAGTCCCGTGCTGCAACTGGGCTGCACTTTCACTGATAGCCTCTCATAGGCACTCTTCATGGTGCCAAAACTCAACTTTTCTGCATGACCCCATCAGTCCTGGGCCTTCAACTGCCACTGAGGCTTCACCTTCACCAAGGGACTTCCCTGTCTTTCATAGTGCCAAGCTTCAGCTGTTCTCCATGACCCCCCCCCTCCATGTCTTCAAAACCAGTACCACTTGGATGACACTTACAGATCACATTACCAAGTCTGACTATCAGTAAGTAGGCATAAACTTGACCACCTTTCAAACACAGTTTCTCTGTGCTTTCATGAAATACTTTCCAGAAGATTTCACCTCAGTGATACTGGTCTCTTCTGAATCACTGCTAATTTCTTAGCTCCAGCCAACCAGCATCAAATATCATAACAAAGCACAATTTTACTATAGTAGTTCTGGTATCGTGTTAATCACAGTGAATTCTTCAGCTCCAGATAAACAGAACCATAGGGATCTTAATTTTAAAAAAACATCCAGCCAATAAGCCAGTGTAACATGGAGGGGCCTGCTTATTGTTGGGGTTTATGTCCCATCCAGTACCCTACAACTGTTTAGTCCCAAAGAAAATCACACATAGATCTCCATAAATTATAAGCTGATTGGCCCATTAGCTCTAGCCTCTCACTGCTTAATTCTCACATCTTGATTAACCCATTTTCTGATCTATATTAGCCATGTGGCTCAGTACCTTTTTCAGTGGGACAGATCACATCCTGCTGCTTCGGTGATCTGGGCAGGAGTGAGAGGAATCAACTTCCTCCTTCCCAGAATTCTCCTGTTCTCATTGTATCATTTCTACTTCCTGTCTGGTTTTCCCACCTATACTTGCTGCCTGGCCAATCAACATTTATTTAAAACATGATTGACACAATACAGACAATTCTCCTGTACCACGCCAGTACTCCCTTCTCTTGCCAAACCAGTCTCTTCCTGTTGTTATTAAGTCTTATTCCAGAAGAGTTCTTGCCCCACATCTTGGAGGAAGAAGCCTATATTGAGAGGCCAGAAGACTGTGAACACATAGTGTTCTCTTTATTTCCTCTTCTCATCCTACCAACATAGATATTACTCTTTTAGAACAGTCACCTGTCCACATAGCTGTCTATGCCATGACATCCATGAAGCATATGAATCAAAAGTCCAACCGAACTCTGCATCTTAGTTAGTGAATGTTCCTGTGTCAAATAAAATGAATTAATCTACTACATTCTTCCCTTGTATTTTTATAGGATTTTTATAGCATTTTTATAGGAATACATGTGGTGACCCTTATGGTGTGAAGGAAAGGCTTTACACTAGGCCTCTACAGTGGAGTCTGAGAGGACATAACTCCCATGTTAATGTTTGCCTTCAGACAAAAAGGACATGAAAATTGAATTCAAGTTAGTGAGTAAAACCACCTTCTGGAAGGACTTGGGTCTTGCCTTCGAGAGCTTCTTGCTGTTATCTAGAATATACTCAGAAATGTGTTCAGTCCTAGAGAGGCTGCCAGGCTGTCCTGCAGATACAAGATCATCTGTGATCTATTTAATTATTTCTTTCACTACAGAGATGTAGACATAAAAGACTGACAACAAATCAGAAACAGGGGACAGAACAACAAAATGTTAGAATTCCTTCGTGTCTCTCTTCTGACACCACTCAAGGTAGGAAGTAGGCTGATTCCATATAACTAGCAGCAAATTCTTCTGACAGACTCTTCTTCATGTAGAGCAAGACAATTCAACCCAACCACAGTAGCTTGATATAATAGCTTGGAAGTTCACCAGCTTCCTTTGTTCTAATTCATTTTCATCAAACAATCTGCTTCACTCTAACTGAGGCTTCAAAGTTCAGTCACACACTAGAGGAAATTCCTCCCTGCCAATGACTAATAATGCCAATGGAATTAGAGCAGTGACAGCAGTGGTATTAACGCCAGCCCCTTGATGCCTGGTATCACGCCACCCCTTATCCTGAATTGTCTCACTTTCAATTTAAAGCATCCTAGGAGGAAGAAAAGCATTATGCTCAGTGTAGAGCTGAAGAATCATAGCAAGGGGAGATGAAAGAGTTTGAGTACAAGTTATGTCGTAATCAAAGAGACAAGCTTTGATTAGGTTTATTATTACAGGGAACAAGAATTTACCTATTGTATTTTATTTTTACCTTGGTCACATAATCTTGAGGGGTTCTGGTTACTGACCCAGAGGTGAACTATCAAAGAGTCAGTGTCAAGTGAGAAGTTCCCAATGAGACTCTGCAATCCAGATAAGGCAGAGCTTTGGTGGGCAGTCATATCTGATATAGGCAATCATGAGGGTCTATGTTCATGCATATATGCTCATGGGTACAGGTGTGTGCAAGTACAAGCGAGGGGTCAGAATTGGGTGTTGTTCCTCAAGAACCATATAACATGAATTTGAAATATTTCCTTTACATAGAATCTCTCCTAAGCCTGGATCTTACTAAAAAGGCTAGGCTGGTTTACCAGCCGTCTCCTAAATTCCATCTGTCCTTCATATAGGAATTATAAGTGTATGCTACCATGCTCACCTTTTTATTTCATTTTGGATTTTTTTTAAAAAGTGTATTCTGGAGAAGAAACTCATATCTTCATATGTGCAAGGCAAATACTCCATCAACTAAATAGTCTAACAGAACACACAGCTAAAGCAGCATTTCAGGAATAGGAATCTATGGAAAAGAGGTAAGAAGAGCAGGAATGGGTTCAAGCATCAATAAAGCTAAGTTTGAAGAAAAAGTTTAAACACGTTTCTCTCTTGGGCTACATGTTGTATGCCAAGAACACTAGCATGTGGACAAGCATGCTGAGGGATAAAGGCCGAGGACAGGATGAGAGCGTGCTAACCACAATGCCTACTATAACCTTTCTTTTCTTAAGTCAACATTTGTTGAGCATTTATGTATGTGGTCATTGGGAATATGACAGTGAACAACACAAAATCTCCACTTTCCAAAAACTTCCATCCTCTAATCTTATATTCCAAAATTTTATTCTACTCACCAGAGATGACTTATATAAGTCAGTCCTGAATAACTCAGTCATTAGCATATATCCAACCTGAATCTCACTGTCTAGAACTGATGACCAGAGTCTGAACATAAAATGCCAATAATGGTCACAAACTCTCTCCAATCCATGACACACACATCCATTAAGGAACAAAATGGGCAGGGCATGAGACTATACTTGCAGAGCCTCACGTCAAATGCTGGATGACATACCAAAGCCACCGTCTTTCTTCCACTGCAAAGTTGCCTTCAGTACAAGAGAAAGAAATTCTGACTTAAGAAAATGCAGTCACCTGCCTAAATCAGTTAGACCAAATTCTTAATGGAAACACAAAACACTATTTACAAGAACCTGGGTTGCTTCAGGAAACACAATATATGAGATGGTCAGTCTCAAGTAAACAATGAATATAAGAAGTTAAATTGGGAAATCTCACAAGGCCCCACTTCTAGATAAAGAGATATGAGCAATTAATGATTGTGGATAATAGAATCACCCATCTATCTCAAGGATGAACCCCCTACTCTTTATTCCAGTCCTAAGTGGTCAAGCCCAAATATAAATAAAACTCCAATTATAAGTAAATGGACTCAGCTGGTTGTATTTATAAATTTATTGATATATATATATATATATATATATATATATATATATATATATATACTAATCAAATCATGTAACTAGTCTTTCTCTGCTTCACTTGCCAGCTCCCAAATAACCACATGGAAACTTCTTATTAATTATAAAAGCTCAGCTGATATCATAGGCTTGTTTCTAACTAGCTCTTCTAATTTAAATTAACTCACTTATGTTCATTTACTTTCTGCCTCATGGCTTCATTATCTTTACTCTGTACTGCCCATGCTGCTTTCCTGCTTCCTGTATCTGGATGTTGACTTTGCCTGGTTTCTTCCAAGCATCCTTTGTGCCTGGAAATCCTGCTTAGCTATTGCTGTCAACTCTTTAATAAGCCAATCACAGTGACATATATTTACACAGTGTAATCAAATATTTCAGAACAAAATCAGGACATGGATTTAAAAGAAAGCAAGTGAGAGATGGGAGGGGCTGAAAGAGGGAGGAATGATGTACAAACAGTATATACACACACAGTACTCAAATGAAATGTAAAAAGTAAAACAAATTAAAGAATAAAGTTGTGAGGTAATATCTTCCAGTGATAGTACATATATTTATACCATAGATGCTTATGTGCACAGAGAGATAATAGTTAAAATGTTCCATAGAATAGAATACAAGTCAAAAACTTTAAAACCTTAAGAATAGATAAGAAATGGAAAAACTCACTCAAAGAATTTTAAAGACAAATGACAATTCAGTGTGAGAAGAGAATTAACCTTGTAAAACTTTTCCTACTGTTGTCCAAGAATGTTAGATAGTCTGGGATTTAGCCACTTAATTTAGTTTCCCCAACAAGATGTCAAACACACTTAGAAAACCAATAACATTAACGATAATTTTTTCTGTTCAATGGAAAAGCAAAAGAAATGCACACCCTTAAGAAAATAATTATACTCCAAAGGTATTTGTTCAACTATGTTAATAGCAGCATTATTTGTAATAGCCAGAACCTGGAAACAACCTAGATGCCCCTCAACCGAAGAATGGATAAAGAAAATGTGGCACATTTACACATTAGCGTACTACTCAGCAGTAAAAATCAATGACATCTTGAATTTTCATGCAAATGGATGGAATTAGAAAACACTATCCTGAGTGAGGTAACACACTCACCCATAAGTGGATACTAACTATAAGCAAAGGACATTGAGCCTATAGTTCATGATCCTAGAGAAGCTAAGTAATAAGGTGAACCCAAAGAAAAACAAATATAGATCCACCTGGAAATTGGAAACAGAGAAGATCACCTGACAAAACTGAGAGCATTGGTGTGGGAGAGGAAAGGGTGTGGGAGGGGAAAAGGAGGGGAGAAGTGGATGATTGAGGAGAACTTGAGGATAGTCAAGATGAGAGCAAGGAAAAAGATATCTTGACTGAGGGAGTCATTATAGGCTTAGCAGAAAATGGCTCTAGAGAAATTTCCAGGAATCCACAAGGCTGACTCCAGCTAAGAGCCTAAGCAATAGAGAGAGGGAGTCCGATCTTGATTTGCCCTGTAGTCAGACTGATGAATATCTTAAATGTCACCATAGAACCTTCATCAATCAACTGATGGAAACAGAAGCAGAGACCCGCATCAGAGCACTGGGCTGAGCTCCCAAAGTCCAGCTGAAGAGTAGGAGGAATGAGAATATGAGCAAAGAAGTCAAGATTATGATGGGTTCATCCACTGGAACAGTCTATCTGTGCTAATGGGAACTCATCAGTTCCGGCCATACTGGGAAGAAACAAGCATAGGACCAAACTAGTTGGTTTGGTTGACAGTTGCATGGCTGGGACATACTAAGGGGCCACTGGCAGTGGTACCAGGATTTGTCTCTACTGCATGTACTGGCTTTTTGGGAACCTATCCTCTTTAGATGTATACTTTGCTCAGCCTAGATGTAGTAGGCAGGGCCTTGGACCTTCCACAAAGCAGTGTGCCTTACCCTCTCTGAGGATTGGATGGGGGTGTGGTGGGAGGGTGTGTGGAGGGAATGGGAGGAGGGGAGGGAGTGGGAACTTGGATTGGTATTTTTAAACTTAAAGCAAAGAAAGCCAGCCTACAAACCACAATCCCAGAGAACTTCGACAACAATGAGGACACTAAGAGAGACTTACATAGATCTAATCTACATGGGAAGTAGAAAAAGACAGATCACCTGAGTAAATTGGGAGCATGGGGACCTTTGGGGAGGGCTGAAGGGGGAGGGGAGAGGCAGGGAGGGGAGCAGAGAAAAATGTAGAGCTCTATAAAAACCAATAAAAAAATAAAAAATCTAATAAATAAAAAAATAAGGCAGCCCACAAAATAGAACAGGCAACACAGCTAACAAAGGACTTATGAAAGAACTTTTGTACTCTAGTAAGACACGGCACGGGCTAGTGAGATGACTCAGTGGGTAAAAGTACTTCGCCCCTAGCCTGACCACCTTCATCTTACCCTCTGGCCGTGGTTGAAGGAGAGCAGCAACTCCTGCAAGCTGTCCTCTAACATTCACACGCTTGCCACGGCCTGTGTGTGTGCCCACATGCATTCTCAGACCTGTCCACAAGTAAATAGTAAATGTAATAAAAAAATATCCTGAAAAGAGACTTAGCAAGATCAGTAGAAAAATAGGGAAGATTGAAACAGCAACCGCAAACCATGATATTCCAACAGCCTGTAATTACATGAATAATCACAGGAGTAAGCACTCAATTTTATTACTTAATGAAACACAAATCAAACCCACAATGTGCCCACAGTACTCATTACAGTGGTGAAAATTAAAAAGATTGACAGAACCAAGTACTTGGAAGAAGTTAAGTCAAAGATTGTTGTTTACTCTTCTTGGTCCAAGAACAAACCTAAACGGGTAGGGAAAATATGTGGCATTTTTTACTAAAGCGACACAGTGCTTTGCACATGAGAAGCCCGAATCCTTCCCCAGATTTTCTTAATGAGTTATTGATGTAAGAGATTCCAGCCTCCTGTGGATAGTGTCATAACTTGGCAGGTCCTGGTTTACCTAAGAGAGCAAGCTGAACAAGCCATGGAAGTCTTCATGAGCAGTATTCCTCCATGGCCTCTACAATGGTTCCTACATTGAGTTTCCCCCTGGCTTCCCTGAATTATTGACTACAAGCTATAAAATGAAATAAACCATTTTACCCCAGGTTGCTTTGGGTAATCTGGTTTAAATCATCCTAAGTATCTCATGTTAACTTGGACACACTCCCAAAATATAGACAGAAAGTTCAGGAGACTGTTACTGTCAAGAACCCCAAATGGAAAAACAGTACTACAGGGGTCCTCTAAACATGTCCCTGTAACCATGCCATGCAATGCTGAGCTACACTATCCCACACAACCATGTTCACAAATACTCTATTGAATTGATGAAATCATATTATATAATATCATTGTGTAAAGTTAGAAAACAAACAAACAAACAAAAACAGACAAAGTTAATGTGTAAAGCCAGAAGGCTAATGTAGTCTTTGACTAGGGGTAAAAAGAACCAGAAAGCATGTGTCAAAGTGTTCTATACTGTAGTCTTGCTTTGTGTTGTCTGTTTGCAGCCCCTTCTGCTAATTCACTGATCCTTGTGTTTATGATAGACTTCTGTGTGCTTTGTCCAGTTAACCAGCATTCCAAAGGTACCTTGATAGCTTACTGATGAACAGAAAATCATACCGAGTTATGTGTGGAGTAAGCCAAAAGGCTGTGGTGGATTTTATTTATTTATTTTCTGTCCACATGGAATAAAATCAGATAGAATGAATCCGGCTCAGGACTCAGGGCTCCAGTTCTCCACTGAAGTTTGGTGTGAAACACAGTAAAGGATGAAGCAGGGGGTGAGCATTTAGGGACAACAAACTGGCTTGACTCATTGTTTTCACACGTTCACAAGTTTTTAAGAATCTGCTAATTATCCACAGAGGCAAGAAACACACGTGACTCCCAGAGCATCATCTGTGGGGTAGCCTCATGGTGTGCTTTGATATGCCAGTCGATAGTGCTGTGTGTATGTGTAGGGGGAGGGTTGTACAGGCTGTTATCAAAAGCTTGAGTTTTCCTAGGAGCTGAAAGCAATTTAATTATCTTGGTTACCTAGGAAAAGAGCCAAAGGAATGAATAAAAGGGAAGCAAGAAAGCAGCGAACATGGACCAGGCAGGTTAGGCGCCCCAGTGAGGAAGGAAGTGAAGGAGACACTTAGGGAGGCTCAAAGGATAAGCAATAATTACTTCCAGATCCAGGCAAGGATGAGACAGAGATTGTCCTCAGCAAAGGAAATAAATTTGACAAAAGGCCAACTCAGGAAAAGCTTAATATTTCTCTTAAAATCAAGAAAGGAGGAAGCAAAGCCCCAGGACTTTGATGATTGGCACTGCTAAAGACTTCTGAGAAGTGTATAATAAATACAGGAAGATGACTCTGTGGGCCAAGCAGGGCCTATTTTCTTTCAGTATAGGGAATTAAATGCACCGTATATATGAGTTTCAAAACCGAAAGAATCATGGCGGAGGCCATTACATGCATCACAAGCACAACACATGTGACCGCTTATCAACATGAGACATAGTCATTGAGCACCCACCATGTGCCTGTCCACATGCAAGAGATGAAGGGGTGCTATGCTGAAAAGGAGAGAAAGTCTGCATCTCTATCTCAGGGGTCATCTTAGCAAGGATTTCAACAGTGTAAGGAGCTGAGTTAAACTTCACAACACAAATTACTGGGGGGTGTCAAGTAGTACATGAGGACAGAAAGCCATGTTCAGTCTAAACCGGAAATTTCCAGGCAAGAATTAGGAAAGAATAGTATTGAAGTATTTAAGATTCACAGTTTTTAGTCACCCCCTAGTACAAAATTTAAAATCTTTATGAGGTCTAATAATTATTCTTAAGTAGTGGGATTGCACACTAGGAGAAACTTAAGATAACATTAGATAGGAAATTCAGTGGGTGGGGAAAGGCACAGGAGACTGTGAGTTAATGATGAGAAAGTCATTTTCCAGCTTCATGTGCAGGGAGAAAGGATCCTGTTTGATCCTTACTAACATCTATTCCCCACCCGATTTGAAAAGAGCAACTTTATGCCCAGCAGTTTCTGCTTAGAATAACTCTGAATTAGAACCTTATTTTGTCTTGCTTTAGGTTCTTCTAAATGTCCTCTTCTATTTACATTAAATATCAGATGCTGGTATTACATATATGTAGACAGTCCTTTAAGATAAATGAATGTGTGATGAAATAGGGAAATAACAGTACAAGGGATCCCCAAGGTAGCAAGCTACAAAAGTTCAATGACAATTTCAAGGAGTAGAAAAGACAGGCTGGTGGTACCCCTAGTTTCTAGTCCTTCCCATTCCCTCCAGGGCTGCCAGACTCTGTCGTTCCCAGCCACTAAGACCTTCTGTGATTAGCAGCCTCTGAACTCACAGAAATAAATGATTTGCTTTATCAGAAAATGTCCTTGCCCTACTCTCTCTTTCTCTGACCTCCCTTGCCTAGTGCCCAGTGACATTTTTAACGAACATTCAAACTTCTTTGAGGAGACTCCTCTCCTATCTTCCTAGGAGACTCAAGTCTCTCAGAGACACACTCAGGGTGCTGGGTCAGAAGTATGTTTTCCCCAAAAGCCTGAGAGCTTCATCAGAAGCAGAGGACATTTAGATGGCCATTTTGAATGAAGATCCATGAAGAGAACCTATGCCTGGTTGTGAACAGAAATGCTCCTGGAAGGAGTTTTTATGTCTGCAGAGACGAGAGATTTGTGGAAACTTCAGTACTGTGGAGAGATTGGGATTTGGTAGGCTCTGAGGCTAATTACTCTGTCTTGGGCTTGTTTTAGTCTCAAACAGCCATCCATGCCCCACTCTGTATCCGAACTAAAGCCTTGTAATAATAAATAAAAAACTTTCAAAAGCTACTAATTTAGCAGAATATTATCTTTCACCAACACAAGAGTTAAGTATGTCATCAGAGAGCATGCTGAACATGCTTTGTTCATAACAAAGCTTCCCCCACCAAAATGTATTTGCCTCTCTGGTGCACCAACCAATATATTTTAAATTGGCACTTTGTTCTGCAAAACTATATAAAAAAAAAGGTCCTGTAAAATACCTCCACGTTGGAACGTGGAATTTGGGGTAACTAAATCTGTGCTCCTGGAGTATGATCCTAAAGAATATAACAGCTCAAAAAAAAAAAAAAAAAAAAAAAAAAAAAAAAAAAAAACCTACCTCTTACTACCTCTTATTCTGTTTATGACAAGAGCTGTGGTTTTTATGTGAGCACCTTCTAGACCCATTTCCTGTCACATAATAGGACTAAAATTTATTTATTTGAAAGAAATGAGATAAAAATGGCATTTAACATGCAGAGATTAAATGAGAAAAAGGCGTTGATATACCTTATATTTATGGCTTTCCTAAAATATGGGTTCTAGTAATTTTTATGCCTTTCCCCCTGCAAAGATCAACAAAGATGGTACTTGTTTTCAGATGAGAGTCATGAGATTTTTTAACTTATCCTATCAATCATCTGAATCATTACAAAGTGTTGACTTAATCATTTACTCCTTTATTCACAGGAAACTAAAGGGAGAACAGCCCAGAGAACACATTGTCTGCCCAGTTCATCTCTCAGGCACGGCAATGTGACACGTCATGCTGGCATCTCAGACAGAAGCAGTTTAATGTTAGTGTTTGGATAGGCAGCTTGAGCTCTCTGCTTGGGCTACAGATTAGGGGTAATTACATCTGATTGTGATGAAGGGCAGTATCTTTTTTAGTGTATTAGCTGTGTGCTGCACAAGACCAAGGTCAGCTCATTATCCCATCCTTGTGGTTATCTCTGAAGCACATGGCATTATACTACACACTTGTGCATTCGTTCTCCTTGACACCTTAATGGCAGTTACTACTGTTTTGTATGCATGGGTTCCCATCCTAGAATCAGAATGAGAGCTGCAGAATGACGTCTCATGTAAATAGACTATGCTTACTTGCAAATATATTATTTTCATTTAGTGGGTTAGAAATTGCCAACCACAGAAATGAGGGGATAGACAGTCCCTAAATCCAAAAGAGATTCAGGGAAAGGAAACCGTTTCAAGCAGACTGTCCACCCCCAGGGGAATGATCAAATAACCTTGTCTCTTGTGGCTGAGGGCAGCTAGTAAATAAGAATAAAAGATAAACAGCATTCAATCATCTTCTAAATCCTAACAGTTCCAATGAGAAAGTCTTTATGATATGAAAATACGGTCCTCTCAAAGCTGGAACTTGACCAAGATATTAATATGCACCTCACTTTATCCCTCAGTGGAGACAATATATCTGAAACATAATAAGTGGCTGGAGTGTTCCAGTGCATGATAATGCATGGCTTCTAGTTCATTATTTCTTGATGTTATGACACTGCTGTCCAATCCTGGGGTGTAATGAGGAGCTCCAGAACTTATATTACCACTTAATGAAGTCCAATTAAGTATCATTAACCTTTGATCTACTCCTCACACTTGATGCTCAATGAGTGGTCCCCGGAAAACTTGAAAAGGTGAACTTGGGCAAGAATTATTCAGTGAATCTTTTTTTTTGGACAGCTAAAACCCTTCCAAACCAACATTCTCACCTGAAGCAAGGAGGTAGGTGGTGTTATTGATTGATGCTAAGACTACACACATACCCCCTCAAGTCAAAAGTATTGAATATTGCTATGTTTCAATGATGGAATAATTACTTGGGAGGATCGAGTCAGTTGATAATAAACCTGGCTTTGAAGATTTATTGTTTTATCTGTGAACCTCCTGGACCTAGACATAAATTATATTTCTCTCCATTTTCAATTCAGTCTAACCCATAGTTATTGCCATCATATACATAAAATATAAACAACATCCATAAAACATAACACTACCGCTAAAATCCAAACTGAATTGGCTGAAATTGCAAACAAATGTATACAGTACACAGCGCAGTATGCTTTATGTAAGAGTCTCAAGAGTACAAGGCTTATGTAAAGAAATGTGTTAGACATTCCTTGAAAACACATATTAAAATATGTGTATGTGTTTGTCAATAAGAATGTTAGGCAGCTGGATGTAGGTCTGGGTAAAAGGCTTCCCTAGCAAGTATAAGACTCTAGGTTCTATTCCCAGAACTGCACAAACAAGGCAAAGTGAAATAATGTTTGCCCAATGTGGTGGTAGAGTCTCATAATCCCCAGCACTCAGGAGGCTGAAGCATGAGGCCATCAAGCACTAAACCAGCAGCCAAGTAAGAACCTTATTGCTAAGTGCCCCAAATTCCCATTTCTGATATTTGAATATGTTAAGCTGTTAACACATTTTTGAAGCAAATACTATTATATTGTATGTATCATTTAGAATCTAAATGTCACAACCTCAGGAAGTAAAGATGCCCCACAGCACTCTAATGCATTCATCTCCACACACAGCACAATACCACAGAGGGTGTATACAAAACTCACTGAATAGAGTCATGAATGGGACCCGTTTTTCCACTGAGAATCAGATAGCCAATAGTGCTCCAAGGGTTACACAACTTATTAGTCAAGAATGACTTTCATGCCTCACACAATCTTTTTTTTTTTATTCTTTTTTAATTAAAATTTCCACCTTCTCCCCGTTTCCCATTTCCCTCCCCTCCTCCCAAATATTGCCCCTTCCCCCCACTCCCCTCCCCCATCCCCACTCCTCTTCTCCTCCTCCCACACCATTCCCCCTCCCTCTCGATACTGAAGAGCAGTCCAAATTCTCTGCCCTGCGGGAAGACGAAGGTCTTCTATCTATGTCCAGGAAGGTGAGCGTCTAAACAGGCTAAGCTCCCACAAAGCCAGTTCATGTATTAGGATCGAAACCTAGTGCCATTGTCCTTGGTTTCTCATCAGCCTTCATTGTCCGCCATGCTCAGAGAGTCCAGTTTCAACCCCTGCTTATTCAGACCCAGACCAGCTGGCCTTGGTGGGCTCACAATAAATCAGTTCCACTGTCATAGTGGGTGAGTGCATCTCTCGTGGTCCTGGTTTCCTTGCTCATGTTCTCCCTCCTTCTGCTCCTCATTTGGATCTTAAGAGCTCAGACCGTTGCTCCAAACTGAGACTCTGTCTCTACCTCGATCCATCGCCAGATGAAGGTTCTAAGGTGATATGCAAGATATTCATCAGTTGTCCCGTGATTCTTATTGTATCCTCCATTAGACTGTTCCCCAGTGTTTCAGATGAATATTGCAAGCCCCCCTTCTCTGAACTGATGCAAAAGAAACCTGTTTTTGATGTCTGCCTCACTTCTAGTCAGGCATTGTGGAAGCTGGTCATGGCCAGGAACATTCTGAATATCTGTGACTTATTTTTGATAGTTAGAACATTTGAAAGTGTATCTGAAGGGACTGAGAAATCGAGATAATCAGTGTGGGTTTGTGCTGCTTAGTTGCTGGGACAGTGACTGAGGCCTGTGACATTAGGTGGGCCTCGCAGCTCACCCTTACTTGCACTTAGAGGGTATAGGCTAGTATCTCAGTATGGGCTCTAGATGCACTCAAGAGATGCTCAATATGGATACAAGGTTATGACTTCTGGCAACATGCATGATGGATTATAGGAAACACTGCATAAGTCCAATATGTGCTAAGAACAAGTGAATTAAGGTATATAATAAACATACAAAGCATTAATATAGGCTTTTATTATCATTATCAAAAATTTGTACTAACTGCATATGTTCTTCCTCTATGCCACAGACACTGCAGTAGACTTGTTGGTACCTGCATCATCCCAAATGGGAAGCCATGTCTTATATGCTGCTGTGTTATACTGGCTACAGGATCACTAGATGATAGAAAACTTTTAGCTCCATTATAACCCCAAATGTCCTGTGCCACAGGACTGAACTTTGAACAGACAATTTTCACACAAACAACATATCAGTTGATCGAAGTCTACAATTGTTGACTCACCCACCACGAATCACCCTTAATTCATGCCACAGTGGCTGAGGAATTCTGATAACAACCTTTATTAAAACTATAGACAAAGGAGGAGCAAAGTGAATAGTTTTCCTTAAGGGAATGTCTTTGTTTTCTTTTCTATGAGCTTCCTTTTCTGAAGCAAGGTGTGTTGTTTATCTGTTGTTATCTAATGGCTTGGAATAAAAATTATTAATATAAAGCAATACACAATACACAGTTTCTATAAGCCAGGGATGTAGGCACAACTTAAATAGGCCCTCTGCTTTCTAGGTATCTAGTAGGGATATAGCTAAGGACTGATTCAGAACTGAGGCTCTACTCCACACCCTCTAGGGGGAAGGAAAGACAGGCTCATTCTTATGACTTTTGGCTTAGATCCTGTTCCTAGGCTGCTCAATGTGGAGTCTGGGTTCTTCATCAGTTCTTGCAGTGGGCCCTCACTTTTATGCCTCTTTCACTAGGCAGCTTGCATCATGAAAGCAAGCAAGCAGAGAAGGCAGGAGGAAGCCTCCACATTTTATGATCCAAGTTCAGAAGTGAAATCCCATCACTTCTGCTTTATTCTGGTAGTTTCTGAAGAAATTCATTAGACCTAAGCCATTCTACAGAAGGCACATAGGCATGAGAATGAGCAAACCTGAGGACCAGTTTAGAAGCTACCTTCTCCCACATAGGCATCGTCACTGTCCAGGTGACTGCACACTTGAGGTTACAGAGGGTAGGCAGTATTAAAAAATGGTTGAATCATATCAGATTTCAAGAAAACTAGGCAATGGCAGAGATCTTACCAAAGAAGGAAGACAGGCACATCCTCCACCAGAAGCATGGAGAACTCAGTTCTTGCTGATTTTTGCCAACCATGTGCGTTTTCAAAAGGTATAAAACCCAGTTGCTGTGTTAAATCAGCAAATGTCTTGCTCAGACACAAGTTGTCCAAGCAAAACCTGCCTGAAGGTGAGGAGGCCCTAGTCTCTTTCACTTGCTGTAAATTTTCCAGTTCTACCCTTTTGGGTGATAATTCACAGCCTAATCTCCATGAATCTATAACTAAACGTTTAAGTGCGAACAATCATCATGTGAGTGTGGCAATTTGGTGTGCACCAGATGAATCAAAATCTTCTGACAATTAACCATGTATATAATTTCTTTGTGTTTACAGAAACACACAGGTAAAGAAACAAGGTAAATCAACCACAAGTGAAGGGTATGGCCTAAAAGATTTCATGAGCGAGTATCTCTTCAAGATCATGACTGAGTCTACAACATAATCCAAGGGAAGGCACGTGTCCTGTGTATCATCAGCTTCTTTATTTGAAGATGATAACCGTAGCATCTGGAGAGTAAATCAAGAAGATGAGGACCAGATGATATCACTTTGAACAATTTACAGAGAATGCATTTCCTGTGTTCCTTAAGTATTGAGTTGGAAACAAGACGTCCTTGGAGAAAGCAACAGCCAATTGCTTGTTCCCACATTATTATTTAACAATCTAATAGCACAACCAGAGCAAAACAAAAACATACACTCAGTGTAGTTTTTACAATGAATAAAGAAAACAAAAACACTAAGCTAGCGTAACATGATACTTACTAAAAAAATTCTAGTAAAAATTTGAATTCCATGTTCACTTTGTGATACTGAGGAACTCAAATTAAGTTCTAAAAATTGTTTAGAAAGACTGAGATGTAACAAGTCTAAAGGTATTTTGTGTCTAGTGAGGAGGAAATGAGGAAAATATAGTCATCTTGTACCTGTCTTTAAATTTTAAATTTTTAAAAGCACCAAACGTGGTATTTCATATAGGGGAGGTGAGCAGGGGAGATACAGCATCCTATTTCCCTGGATGTGAACAGATTGCAATCTGCTGGGATTATGACTGATGATATCGTATTTTTTTTCAAATTGTAGGACCAAAGTCTTGAATGGTTCTGCCATCAGAAGCAACTTTCACCAAGTGGGACCCTTGTTAGCACTACCTTGTGCCCTCTTCTATACATTGATGAGACCGTCTAACACCTCCAAGTGTCTCCAGACTGGTCCAGACATAGTTGTTTACTGAAAGCCCTTTTGATCAGAATCACCCTCATCTTTCTTAAAAACAGCTTTCACTGACCATCTTGAGATACGCTTCTTGAAGAATATGACTCTGCCATGAGTTTAATCACAGCTGATCTGAAAGGACTGGAAGAGAGGAGCCTGCTGTCTTCGGTTCACTGTTTTAAGGCAGCCAGTCCACCATCTCTTAATCCCCCCGCCATGTACTTGAACAGAACATCATGGAGGCAGGAGAGTGATGGACAGCCAACTCTCAAGTGTCTTCCTCCAGTACTTTTCCCACCTCTTGAAGTTTCCACAACTTCCCCAACCAGCATGGACAGCTGGAAATTAAATATAGAATACTTAAGGGGGAGTCTATGTGAAGTCCTTCTGTATTTACACCCTAATGCCCCATTCCACCTCTCTACTGAGCTGCTCATCACACCTCAAATGGAAGTTCCTTTCATGAATGAAAAGCTGCTGTTACTCCCCCTGCCCTTTCCCTCTCCAAGCTATTCTTATTATTTTATTCTCTCCAGCTTAAGTCCCTAAAATACTGATTGCTGTCACCCTGCCAGTCAGATGACTCCTGGTCACAAAGGTTAAAACCTGGATACTGAAACCCCATGATCTTACTTTCCCAATACCGAGGCATCACATATACCTACCCTGTTACCACAGGGGACTCCAAACAGGAGTGTTCAGATCTGAAGGCCATTTTAAACTCCTGCCTACTTGGTTTCATTATAACGATACCAGACAAATGCAACTATGCCCCAATTGTGGTCCCTGGGCTGCCGGAGGTCTGTTCCCTTCCCTTCCCATGAGGAGTTCTGGTGGCAGCATGAGTATCACACTCTTTCACAGCCATTCCTAGCAAAGACTCCACATCCAGAGCCATCAAGAAGGCATCCTTAGAGTTTGGGTTTCCCTTGATCACTCATTCAGTTGTCACCAAAAGGAATGCCCTCTTGCTCTCGGAACCGTTGGTTATTTTCTCAGGTTATTGGTTGAGAAAGAACCTGAAGATCCTGACAGCCCTGACCTTCCCTGGGGCCCAGCAAATCATCCTTCTGTGAGATTCCTGAGCATCCCAAGCACTTCCACTGCAGGCTCCTGCTGGCCCTAGATCTTTGTCCTGAGTGGGTCTTCTTACACACCTTCTCCTGGAAGACACCCTGGATGCTACATGTCATCAACATTACACATACCTTCTCCTGGAAGACACCCTGGATGCTACATGTCATCAACATTACACATACCTTCTCCTGGAAGTCTTCCCTGGATGCTACATGTCATCAACATTACACATACCTTCTCCTGAAAGACATCCCTGGATGCTACATGTCATCAACATTACACATACCTTCTCCTGAAAGTCTTCCCTGGATGCTACATGTCATTCATGTTATACACACCTCCTGGAAGGCTTCCCTAAATGTTGAGAATTAAGACTCATTTTGATCTCCTGGTTGTTAGCCTCCTTCTTAATCTGTCACCTGTTTCCTTCTTAGCACTTGTCCAAATTCATGAATGTTTTATTTATCCAATCACTTTTCTGTCTCTTTCATTAGAGTTGTACTTAAGAAAGAAAGGGATTCTAGCAATCCAGATCCGCATATTCTCCAGCATCACATCAGAGTGCCTGTCACCGTAGAAGCAACTGGATGAGAAAATGAGTGAATAAACAAATGATAGATGACAAATTAAAAAGCCATTCCAATTAGGCCAAATACAAGTTGACATAATAGCCACTGTATCGTTAAGTGCTATGCTTCTCAGGGCTGTCAAATTTTATACTTTACCCGATTCCTTGTAGGCATCTATATATTATGAATGAGAAATGGAAGCTTAATGGTGTTAAGTCATTTGTCCAAAGCCAGACACATTAAAAGAAGTGGGAGAATGCTTGAATCCTATTCATTTTGTTGGAGTTTCAGTTTGTAATTATTAAACATGTCATTAACAGTCAATCCCTCACTGAAAAAAGCATGGCATTCTAATTATTTGGATAACTGACTAAGACTGCATTTAAACTTGTAGCAAATACGACAATGTATCTAACCATAAATTGACTACAATGGGAGTGAACTTCTGTTCCATTCTTGAGGACTATAGTCAGGTGTCTCAAGATGGCAACATCGGCAAAGGAGAAGGTGAGGGTAAGACAGCCCTTTGGATACATGACATAGAGAAATCCTACTGGTTCTGCCTGGAAGTCTCCTATCTGCTAGATAACTTTCATAGGTCCAGAGGTGCTATTCAGGCTGCTGGGAAGAAAAGCCATCAACCGTTTTATGCAGCCTGGAATCTACCATCTTAAGAACAGCGACCAGGTAAGATGTGTCCACTGTGTAAGAATGGAAGTACTATTATGGAGTCCAGCAACTGCTATCTGATTGGATTTGTGATCTGCTGCACAGGACAAAGAAAAACATGCCTGGTACGAAAAATGTTACAAAAAAAATTACAATAAAAACCAAAGAATGGGACCAAGGATATCACAGGCCCTAGAGAGGAACTTAATACTATTTAGTTTAACAAGCTGACACAGCATCAGACTGTCTTATGTATATTTATAGACAGACATTCCTTCTAGCCTTAGTCATAGAAGCTTCTCTTTCCAGTGAACAGAGGTAAGTGCGGAGACTCAGGGATGAACAGAGAGTTGGAGAGTAAGTGGCGGATGAATGCTCAGCCATAGATGAGACATTTAGACGATCACCTCAAAGATTCCGGGAATGTCTTGCGTAAAGACGGTAGAAATAACATAAGAATCAAAAGACAAAAAATCCTGGCCGAAACACAACCAGGATCTCACAGCAACTGCAGAGGCCCAGACTGGGTTGGGTGTAGGAGCCCACAAAAGTGAATCTGCTCCACTTTGATTAAAGGTCAGAGAGTTCACGTCTTTCCTTGCTCCTTCAAGGTTATAGGACAGGATGTTTTGACCTAAGGTGGGGCTACAGTATGTATTGCCTAGACAAAAGGATATTTTGTTCTTGGGTATGGTTACTTTATGTTTGGAGATGTGTGGAGGAAATTACTTTGTTTGTTCCTTGTTTTATGGTAAAGAAGTTTTTTTTGTTTTGTTTTTGCCTTTCCTTATCTTTTGGATTTGAGTATGTAAGAATTTTGAGTAGTAGACTTAGGAAGATCACAGTATGCACTGGATGCCCTCCCAGTTCTATTTGTTGTCTCTTGTCTATTTCTCTCTCAATCCTTGCCGCTTCCCCCAAGTACAGATGAACAAATCTCCCCGAGAGTCAGGCAACAGTCAGGATTGGATGAAGGATTGGATAAGGAAGCCCAGCCTTCACTGATAGACTATTTGCTATAGAAATATTCAAATAATGGGGTAACTATTATCTTGAGTTGTAGACTTGCTGAGAATCCCCACCAAGTTCCAATAGATAGTTCCATCTTAATGTTCACACAGACTGCCCGGTTAAACTAAATAAATTGTAAAACAAAACGAAACTGTTAGCAATTTTCCTAACGTGACCTCTCTGCCGATGCAAAAATCCCAATCAAGCCAAATGAGAATGAACTGAATTAAAGAAGGTCCAGATTTAATGGGATTTCTGCGATCTTGGGTGGCCCCAAGGGAAATGGGGAAGCCAGGAATGCGACCACCACTACCAGGGAAAGAGAAAAGGCCACACGGAGACTTTTAAATGGACTGGGGGAGGGGTCAAGGTTTGGAAGGCTGTCTCATCCCTCATCCCTCCTCAGGGGAGGGGTCAAGGTTTGGCGTGCACAGGGGCGGGGCCTCCAAAGATGGATGGGACTTACATAAACTTTCATGGATCTGGAAGAGAGACTGATACCTATGAGGGAAGACTGGTAGCAGCAGGAGAAAGACAAGAGTTTGGGGAGTGAACGGAATGTATTTATGCATACATGAAATTTTCCAATAGCAAAATTAATAAAAAGAAGTCCCATTGTAAACAGGCCAAGGATGTACAGAATTCTGGGGCCTTCCAACTGGGAAGCTTCCCCTGCAGTTACTATGAAGCGTGGCTGGTGGTTTTCTTTGTTTTTTAATTTTTATTTGTTCTTTGGGTCATTCATACATCTAAACAATATGTCTTGATTGTCTCCACTCCATAATAACTGCCCTCCTCCAACTTTCCAAAGTTCCACCATCACACCCCTTCCAACTTCATTTCCTCTTCTAATTATTGACTTTTCTATGTATTTATGTATTCCATTGGGTCTTATTAGTGCTGCTGATGTGCACGTGGGTGCACAGGTGTGGGGGCATCATGGAGGTACTGGAAAGCTCTCAGTGAATCTACTGGTCCCTAAGCAGCCATCAACTACACCTCAGCTAGGAGTGTGGTTAGCAGTTTCCTAACGGAGCTGGATCTAAACCTTTCTGAGCATTTGCAGTGATTTACCAATTACACATCCCAGAGCAATTTGAGGGTGTTTGCCTCAGTACGTACTTGACAAGAATATATGGCCAGCTACAGAGCTCTACTTGAATGAACTGACACAGATCCCACCTAATTAGAGTAACCCTGACTACATGTTACCTGCATTCCTGTGCATATTGTCCCCATTCAAGGAATATAGTCAGATACACTGGCTGAGTCACTGTAATATTTACAGTCTGGGTGAGGTCCACAAAGACACTGGTGAAAATGTCAGTTCTTCATGATCACCAAGCTCATAAAAGATCCTGATTCAAATGCCACAAAGATTCAGATGAGCAGTACAGAAAATCATAAACAACCAAATCAATCCCCCCTCCCCAGATCCGGCAAACGATCTATTCCCAGGTTGAGCTTTTGTGCTGAGTTTCATCCCAGAGAACAACTTTACAGCCGAGTTATAAACCCTGAAATTGCTGATGCAGCCTTAATTATAGCTATGCTGGTGACATGGTCCTAATGAACTCTTCGCTCTGTTATGTGCCTGGGGATCCCAGAAGGAGCATTGTGGAAATGTGCAAACACGTTGGTCAGGGTTCAGTAGGATATTTTTGGAATGGAGAAGTGGTGAATGTGTATATGAAAGCAAATATGAATTATGTAGATTTTAATGAGTGTGATACCAAAGTGGTAATAACATTAGTCATCATCACGGAAAAGAATTAATGCCAACATGTCCAATTTAAAAAATATTTCAAGATCAAATGGGAGACTAAATGTGGTGTAATTTGGGCTTCTATTTACATAACGTCCTTTTTTGCGTTGGACAACTTGACTTTCAAACCAAATTATCAACCATCCTTTCCCATTCAGTGCAATCTGGTGCTTGTGGAAATGCTATGTGTTTTGGAAGCACAGTCCAGTTCAAATTCTGAATCTGGGTCTGTGGATCAGGATTGGGGCATCTCTGAATATCTCACCAATTGCTGGTCCGCAACATGATTTGTTTGCAATTGAATTTCTGTGAGAGGTTGTAGTTACCACTGCACTGTTTTTATAATATTCAAATGCACTTTGAAAATCTGTGGGGTGAGAAATTTACATCCAAAGAGATACTGTCATTGCATACAATAAGTTTTTTTTTTTTTTAAATTAAAACATCCTACACCTGTTTCTTGTCTAAGTATCTGTAAGTGATTCAAGTGCTGCTTTAAAACTCGACGTTTCTAAAAGGCTATGACCTTGTAAAGAAGAGGTTCAGAAGCGCCACACAGAAAGGCAGGCAAGCAGATTGCCATCTCTGGTAGCAAAGTACAAAAGTTCTGGAACAGTCTATCTGGTCTGGCTAAAGAGGGTAATGGTTTCCATCCTTGTCAGGGAACAACTTCTTTCAAATGGAAACATCCCTGCCTGGAAGGAGCAGGGGGTCTCTTGGGAATAAGGAAGCTGAGGCCACTTACAAGGCTGAAGAAGCACAGGACCTTACAGGGGTCACAGGGCTTCCCAAGGTTTCAAAAGCAGTAAACCTATGGGAGCTGTCTGCAAACTGGGCAGGAAGCGCCAGGGATACAGCTTCCTAGAGTTGAGGAAAGTTTTCCAGTAATCAAGCTGCTTTTGGGTCACCCATGTTCCTGTAAGAACCCAAATAAGCTTACCACTCTACCCAGCTACACTCAGGTAGAGTAATTATTGCTTTGGTGTGCTGTTGGTGTCCTACTTGGAGTGAACAGACATTTGCTCACACCTCCTCAGTAAAAGTCACACAGAAATTGTTTTCATCTTGAACATGAACTCTCCAAGAGGGAAAGTCTTGCAGCCTGCAAGCTGTAATAATGCTTGAGGATTTCAAATTGTCACCATGCCTATAATATAACACTGTACACACACTTAAAACCTAGCTAATGGTAAGGTATATATAGCAAAGTAGACTGTTTTCCTTACTCTGTTTTCTTTCATGTGTGGTGCAAGGTGATAAGGGCTTGGTTTGAATGTGCCCCCAAAGCTTATATATTGGAAGGTGTGTTCTGGTGGGAGTGACTTAGGAGAAGAATGAGGGCAAGCCTTAACGAATAGATTATTCCATCAGACTGATACTTTCCTCATAAAGGGATTTCCTCTCTTAGCAAAACAAACACACCAACATCACAAAATAAGCTACTAAAGTTGGTGGGTTACTCAAATCTTATGGCTATGGTCTTATGCCCCAGGATTGAAAATCATACCTCTAAAAAATATGAAGAGCCTCTTTAGGGCACCACAGAAAGGTATGTACATCTTGACACATTTCTTCGATGAATTACACCTCTAACTTGTCAGAAAACATATATATTCCAGGATGTAAACTGCCACTGAAATATTGGTGAAGTGGCTTAGGAATGACTCGAATGATTCACAATTTTGACATTCTGTCACACGGGATGTGAGTGATATGGCCACATGTCCTGTGGCTGAAGTTCCACCAGTAAGCACTGATGAGGATTTAGATAGTTTTAAACCTTAGGTACAGTGAGAAATGTGGCTGTGTGGGGAAGGAGAGAATGCAAAGGCTTCCAGGAAAATATTCAAGTGATGTAAGAGGACTGGACGGACATAAAAACATCTTATATACATGTTTTAGAGAGATACAGCTAGAAGTCACTGCCACAGCCATTTAGCCTGGATAATTCAAAGCTATCTTTTCAGGAAAACATAACATTGTATGAAATGCAAAAGAGAATTTTTATTTTGTCCTGGGTGAGGTCCTCCCCCTCTTAGCCTTTTAAACCATGACACACACACACCCACAAACCTGACAAACACACCATATTCTAGTCATAAATCCCAAAGGTGATTCTCTGGAGTAAGTAGTACCTTCCTGCCCTAGTTCAGGAGTCACATGTCACTCTAACATGGACACTTGGGTTAGGTAATACACATATGCTTGCCATTTGAACTTGAGCTAGGAGTTCTAGCTAGCTTTCTCTATAGGCTAGGGGAAGATGCAATGGCTGTTACCATAGCACCTTTGTCATGTACCAGGGCAACTATCTTGTAGCTTTGCTCTGACTTCTGAATTCAGATTGTTACAAAAAACCCTCAATGTCCACAGTTTCAATGTGTTTTACTTAAGATGTCTCTTTAGATAATAGATTTATTGAACTATAATTCAGATGCCATAAAACTGAGGGTTGGCAAGATGGCTTAACAGATTAAAGTACTTACTTCCAAGCCAGATGATCTGAATTTGATCCTTAGAATTTGCATGGTGGTGCCGGGCGGTGGTGGCGCACACCTTTAATCCCAACACCTGGGAGGCAGAGGCAGGCGGATCTCTGTGAGTTCGAGACCAGCCTGGTCTACAAGAGCTAATTACAGGGCAAGATGTCCTTTGATCATCCTTTGATCATCTTCCTATGCACACCATGATGTGCTTGTGCACGCACACACACAGACAAGCACACACACACTCACACCACCACATTGACTAAGTAAGTAGAGAAAGAAAGTAAGAAAGAAAGAAAGGAAGAAAGAAAGAAAAAAGGAAAGTAACAAATACAATAAATTTTATGCTTTTAATTCAGAAGTTTTAAGATAGTCATTAGCTATTAGGCAATCTAATTTTTTTTTTTAACAATGACATCTTTTTAATTGCAGAGAATTAGGAAAACCATATTTAAGCTGATACCCATGTGTCTTGGTAACATTTTGGTTGCTGTGGTAAAGTAGCTGCCACCAGAGAGGGAAACAGTTTATTCTGACTGACATTTGAAGGTACAGTCTTTCACAGCCAGGGAGTCATGGTGGCAGTTCATTACATTACATCCATCGTCGGGAACAGAAAGAGAAACACTCATACTCAATCAGTTTCTCAGAGCTTTCCCAAATCTGCCTCACTTCCGCTCAGCATCCCCGCTCAGCATCCCCGCTCAAATCTTAGTTCAGATGCCTGGCAACTACTCATGTAATTTCCCTGCATCTTAGTTTCCTACAATGTGAAATTAGAAGAAAAGAATGTGTTCCCCCATGATGATAGTTATTTTTTAGCTGTCAACTTGACCCAAATTAGAACCACCGAAGGAAGAGAATCTCAATGAGGAATCATCTAAATCATGCTGGCCTGTGGGCATGTTTTGGGGGACTATGTTTATTATTCATGGATGTGAAAAAACATAGACCACTGTGAGTGACACCTTTTCCAAGGCAGGAAGTCCTAAACGCTATGCAGGGAGAAATCAAGCAAGCAAGAAGCAGGTCTCAAGTACTTATTTCTCTCTACTGTTGTTGAGCTCTGGCCGTCGTGATTTCTCTACTATGATGGGTCATAACCTAGAATTGTAAGCCAAAGAAACTCCTTTCTCTCATAAGCTGCTCAATGTCAGGGTATTTTATCCTAGCGGCAGAAATGAAACTAGATGTTGCCTTCACTTGTGACCTACCCTACACTGATATCATCTTTCTCTCAGCTTGGGTACTGGACAGCATTCAAATAGGCAATCTAATTTTTGATCCTTCTAGAAACGAAAACCTATTGCTGAGGATAGCTGTCACTTCCTGCACTGTCCCCAACATCCTTTCTATTTTTATATTGTGACAGTTTTATATAAATAATGTAGCAGCTGCTGCTGTGATAAAATAATGACCAAAAACAACTTGGAAAGAAATGAGTTTATTGTATTAAAGGGAAGAGTCTCTCATCAAGGGAAAATAGAACAGGAACTCGAGGCAGGAACCTGGAGACAGGAACTAAAGCAGAGGCTGTGGAGGAATGCTCCTCATGGGCTTATTCTTCTTCACCATTCAATTTGCTCTTGTACAACCCAAGCCACCAGTTGGTCTAGGGAGTGGCACTGCTCCTAGTGGGCTAGGCTCTTTTCCATCAATCATTAATCAAGAAAATACCCACAGGCCAATCTAACAGAGGCAATCCCTGTATTGAAGTTCCCTCTTCTCAAGAAACTGTAATTTGCCGGGCGGTGGTGGTGCACGCCTTTAATCCCAGCACTTGGGAGGCAGAGGCAGGCGGATCTCTGTGAGTTCGAGACCAGCCTGGTCTACAAGAGCTAGTTCCAGGACAGGCTCCAAAACCACAGAGAAACCCTGTCTCAAAAAAAAAAAAAAAAAAAAGAAGAAACTGTAATTTGTGTTGGGTTGAGAAAAGCTAACCAGGACAAATACAATCGCATACCAACTAGCTGAGTTCCTGTGAGTTGCTTCTATTCGTGTATTATTCCTTTTCTTTTTTTATAATTGAACAATATTTCATTCTGTGTCTAATATATATTTTATTTATTCATTGTTTCTAATTTCTTACTGCTCTTAATTATGCTGTTATGAATATATATGTATAAACATCATGTAATACAATTTTAATAGATGGTAAGTCTTTGGGAATATATCTGGAGCGAAACTGCCAAGTCTCATGATAACTCTGTTTCACATTTGGAAGAACTACAAATCTATGTCCAAAACCTGAACATTTTCTCATCCTTCATTGGTTATACGGTATCTTCTTTGTAGAGATGTCTATTCAAATCCTCTCCCCAAGTTATAAAATTGGGTTGTCTGTCTTGGTGCTGTTGAGTTGCCAGAATTGTTATATATCCTGGATTTTAGATCTTTTTAGGAATGTGATTTAAAAAATATTATATCCAGTGTGAAACTATATTTTCACTTTATTAATGAGGGCTCCTGAACCACAAAAGTTTTGAATATTGATTAAATACTTGATCGTTTTTTTCTTTCATCAGCTTATCTTTTCATTTAAAAATATTACTTAATACAAAGTTAGACATAGTTATGTCTATGTGTTCCTCTAAAAGTTTGTTTAAACTTTAGATTTTCTGTAGTAGTTGATCATTTGTGATAGATGAAGTTCTATATGGCTTGAGGCAGTGGTCCAGATTAATTATTCTATAGAAAGCTATATATAATTGTGTATATTTACATTATTTATTATTTTTATACACTAGCCCACTTTAAAAATCAATGATGATAATATGAACCTATGTAGGGACTTATTACTGTATATATTTATACATCTTTATATACGATAAATACACTATTCTAAAAAGTTTGGTTTCATAGTTAGTTCATAATTGGGATATATTATTTCTCCAATCTTTGTAAAGATTATTTTAATTAAACTGGGTACCTTGAAGAGTGCACATGAGTCTGATAACCACTTGACAAACTGTGTTGATAAAAGGGTTTCCAGAAGTTTGGCATAAATTACACTGAATAAATAGATCAATCTACAGAGTACTGCCATCTAAATCACATAAAATCTCTCAACCTTGATGACTACCAATTTGCTTATAAATTTATTCTCTTTTCTTAATGTTTATAATTTTCATTAACAAAGCATTATATTTCTTTTGTCAAATATGTGACTAAACATTTTTTCTTTAGGGTGATAGTATAAATGGAATTATTTCTTATTTAATAAAAATGTCACTACTGAAATGAATATATTTTCCCACTAGTACTTTTAAAATCATTTTGTCTGTATCTGCTGATGTCATATAATTTGGTTTCTTACCTTATTAATATGTTTTGTTCTACTAATTGAGTTTGTTTGTTAATTCAATCTTACTTTTCAGAAGCAAGTCCCAATTTTTATGGTGTATAGTCTCTTACAATATATATGTACATAGTTCCTACTTAGTAGAATTCTGATAAAATTTTGTATATCTTTATTTATAATGTAAGTTGGTTCTTGTCTAATGTTGATATCAGGATAGTTATCTGCCTTTATACAATGAACTGGGAAACATTACTTTCTCTATTTAAGAACTATTTTACTTATTTTTCTGTTCATATGGATGAGTGATTTGCCTGCATGCATATTTGTGTGTCACATGCACATAGTGCTATGCCAGCCAGAAGAGGGTGACAGATCCTCTGGAACTGGAGAAGCAGCACTGTAGGTGCTGGGACCTAAGTATGGATCCTCTGGGAAAGCACTATTTCCTCCTAACCAGTGGGCTATTTGTACAGCCTCCTTTATTTAAAAGGCTATATGAAAGACTACTCTTACTATAAAACATTGCACAGACTGATTACATTACATTTAGTATTGTGTGTGTGCATTTGCAAATATTTATAGAAATACTTATCAAGAGTCAATAAATTTTGGCTAGGAATTTGAAAGAAAGCAAGGAGGTATATTATGGATTTGAAAGTAGGAAATAGAGAGGAGAAATGAAGTTAATATATATAAGTTATTATCATATAATCTTAATGTGAAACTATTATCATATAATCTCAAAAATGAAAGAAAAATATGTTTAAAGAAAATGCTATCTTAATGTGAAATTATTATATTATAATCTCAAAAATGAGATTGACTTTTAAAGAAAATGCTGAATAGAACATACTAGTGAAGTCTTGTCATCGAAGTTCTCTGGGGAAGATACTGACTACTTATTTAATGATTGCTGTGGGTATATTCACATTTCTATTCCACTGATGCCTTTTACATATTATTTGATACTTTTTGTATTTTCATAGGCATTTATTATTTCATTATGTTATCCAACTTACTTTTATCTGGGCTTTCAAGTTTTTTTTTTTTTTTACCTTTTCAGTTCTATGAGATGAGCAATGAGAGCCCCAATTCACTTCCTCACCTGATGGTGTCCCAGATGTGGGAAGTCTCTTCCTTTAGGTTTTTACTATTTTTATTACTCAACCTAAATGATCTCATTTGACCTATCTTAAGTCAATGTTTCCTTCTGTTGATTTTCTTCCTCTTCCCCCTCCAGGGCTTGTTGGCAACAGCTATTGGTGCCTTCAAGTAAAATTTTCACTTCAGATTTTTTGTACTATGCAACTTGAGAATAACCATTTAGATCTTTTATAATGCCATTATCTTTATTGAATATTTGTATTTGGCAAGACATTGTTCTTTTTATCATCCATCGATTCTTTGAGACAGTGTCCTGTGGTTCTTTTTATCATTTCTATAATGACATATTTCAAGCCTTGGTACAGCAAGTACAACATTCACCTGCTTAGTTGACAGTTTCTATCACTGGGCTTGCTTCCTTTTTCTGAGCTATGAGCTCCTCAACCCCCTTTTCCCATAACGACACATTTCAAATATGTAATCTAGAAATTCTGAAAATAAGTTCCTCTTCATGTCCCAGAAATATGCTGGAATATTTTAAGTGCCACTTGTGGACATCTCCTGACCCACATTTCTCTTTGATGTCCATGGTCAGCTCTTTTTCTGTTTGTATCACTGTGCCACCACTTTACAGAGCTGTAATGTTAAACAATGGAGGCTGATGCCCCCCCCCCCCAAAAAAAATACCCCAGGGAGAGGGCTGTTTGCACAGAGAAACCCAAGTCTGACTAAATGGACCAAGCTCCCAAGATAGGGCATTCCCGGGAAGTTACTAGAGGAATACGATGGTGATGCAGCTTTGGGGAAGTCCCCCTATGGCTTTGATCCCTCCAGTGGCTGATACACTGCTGGTTTTTACCAACACTGTATCTGTGAAGATGCTGGTTTCCAAGGTGATTGGGCGCCTGACGGAGGGTGATGAGACTATGGCAGATCAAAATTAGATGAACTGGGTCATAGTCTTACTGATACCCACTTATTTTTATGAATAAGCTCCAAGTATTGCAATACGTCTTTTAGTTCACTACTAGAGTTATGTAGGATTTGAAAATTTTTTGCTTCAATTTTTGCAGATTGAGGGTAGAGTCTAATCTTTTCTCCACCATTCTAAAAGGTTTTTTCTAAAAGCCTTTCTTAAAACCTTCTATCTCTCCACTTTTTCTTTAACTAGTATATCCCATCACTAACAGGACATCAAGCTTTCTGACCACCCGCTAAAGGCAGCCACCTTCCCATCTGTCAAATGTTTGTAGCAGATACGTCACTTTCCTCTGCCTCGTTATCATAATCTTCCCCCTAAAACCTTGTTAGAAACTAACGTGTGTCAAAACTCTTCACATGATCAACACTGTTAGAGAGATTCATCTCTGTCATGGAGCTTGGCTGCATCTAATAACATGAGCCTTTTATTTGTCTTCCTCTTGCTTTTGATGATAAAATTCTATACAGGTTGAACATGCTTTAATTATTTGAAGTACTTGGGACTGATATTCTGGAGTTTAGATATATTTTTGAATATGCACACATATAAAAAGATATTTAGGATTGGGAGCCAAGTACCAATGTGAAATAATTCATGTCTCATAAATATATATATATATACACATATATATAAATGTAATCCTAAATTATATATATATATCCTAAATTTAATTTAATATGATAAATACGATATCAGTATGCCTTACTAATGCTTAAAAAGTTTCATATTTTGGAACATTTCAGGTTTTAAATTAGATGTCCAAGTTATATTTATTATTAATGACTAAATACCAAAATTCCCAAGAATTATTGGCTTCAAACAGTTTTTTATCGTTTCTTCCTAAAATGTCTATACTACATGGATGCTCAGGGTTAATGATCAAGCAGCTATTGCTGCTGCCTGGAAACTGGGCCACTTTCTTTGGGAGATTACAAACCATTCCCTCCTGTTGTTGTCAGGAGATGACTGGGTACAGAGGACAAGCTTCCTAGGCTATTCAATTAGAAGGCCAGTAGATATTAATTTCATTTAGTGACCCAGTTGCACCATCAAAGGTTGTTTGAAAGTCATGATGACACAGCAGCTGGCATCTTCCAGAGTATGGAAACTCCAGCTTGGGAAGGTTGTCATCAACACGTTTGTCACCTTCTGGTCATCTGAGGCCAGACTTGATTCAGTCTGAGAAGGTCACCAATTAATGATAACATAAATCATTCAGGAGTATCTTAAAGAACATCTGCTATAGTATCTAACTTGCCCAAGCCTATTTTGCAAGGTATAAATATTTATAGATGTGGCCACCTCTTAAACAAGTGCCAATCTCTATGCAGAGGAGTAAAAGCACGCACTCTAGTACAATACAACTCCACATAACTCATGTGTCAAAAATGAAAGAAAGATGATACACTTTGAAAATTGAGTAAAAATAGGAATTGCATCCATTTTTCAAAATAAGAGTGTAGACTGAGAGGGCCTCAGCTTTGACAGAGAAATCAGAAATCTGCTGTTCATTTTTTATGAGATAAGTGTACTCTCTGCTCCTGTAAAAAGGCACTATAATATCTACTCTTTAACCCTAATAAGGTCATTTTTTAATTTAAAGAAAATATGTTTATAGGAATTTTTAAGATCAAGAGCAGTTTTAGACTTTTTGGTTGGCAAAATAATTTTCAGTCTCAAAGAAGGGCTCAGAGGACATCAAGATTCTCAGGAGTAATTTGTGGTACTGACTTACTGATGACAACAATAATCTGCTTCCAGAATCTGAAGAAAAGATAGTTTCTAAATTGCCCTTCTTTGATTAGACTACAGATTAACCAGATATTGCCGATGACCATAAAAGATGATGACTGTTTCTAGAAACATGAAGTTATATAGCTGTCAGTATTGAAAACCTACTTGCATTCTAATATGTGGCTTTTAAGATAGTTACTTGAGGAATCTGGACCCAGGCCAACATCCAAGAGGAGTATTTAACTTACTTTTCTTTTCCTGTGAAGATACCATAACCAAAGCAACTGATATATATATATAAAAAAAAAAAAAGACTATCTAGGGCTCACAATTTCAGAGGGTTCAAATCCATGACTGTCATGGCTAAAAGCATGGCAGCAGGCAGGCAGGCATGGCACTAGAGCAGTAGCTGAGACCTCACATCTTGAGACATTTCCAGTATCTCACCATGAGGCAGAGAAAGATACACTGTAAATGCATAGGCTTTTGAAACCACAAAACCCACTCCCCACCCACAAGTGATATACCTCTTCCAGCAAGGCCACACCCCTAAACCTTTTCAATGAATTTCAAGTGTTAACCAAGTATTCAAATACATGAGCCTATGGGAGCCACTCCAATTCTTACCACCTCAAGGAGGAGCAGTGTTCCCATGATTTCCATCAAATCACACATAGCAGGTCTTTGTTATTGTGTGTGTCTGAAGTGTATGAGACAAAAATAAAGAAAAAAATCCAACTCTATGCTAATCATCCATTTCTTCTAAATTTTTCATGAAAAACTGATTACAAATAGAGGGCAGTATTAATATTCAAGTCAACATAACCTTTAGAAGTACCTCTGAATGTATGTATAGAGTTCCGTAGAAAATAGTAAGATGATTTTCTTCTCTTACTTATTTCTTTTTTTGTTTTTACCTCCCAAAGGAAGTTTCCTCTATCCTCCTACTAGTGCCTCCCTTTTGTCTCCCCTACGTCCCCATCCACTCCTCCTCCTCCATTTCTCTTCAGAAAAGGGAAGGCCTCACATGGATATCAACCAGCTATGGAATATCAAGTTGTATTGAGACTAGTCTCCTCCACATAGGAGGAGGAAAAGGTCCTAAAAGTAGATAAAAGAGCCAGAAATAGTCCTAGCTCCCACCATGCTACACAACTGTCAGATATATGCAGAGGGCCTAAGTGAATCCCATGAAGGCTCCCTGGTTGTTGGCTCAGTCTCTGTGAGCCCTTATGTGAGCCTTGTTGATTCTGTGGGGTGTCTTGTGGTGTCCTTGAAACCTCTGACTCCTACAATCCTTCCTACTGCAAGGTTCCCCAAGCTTGGTCTAATATTTGGCTATGGGTCCCTGAAAGTGTTTTCAGTGAGATAATTTTCTATAGGATTGTTGGGTTTAAGAGGAAAGAAACTGTCTTGATATGGAGTGGGCATGGGAGCAGTTGGAGGAGGAAAGAGAGGGAAGTAAATGGCATAATAAAAAAAGTAAAGATGAGTTATTCCATTTTTAATCTATGTGTGTGTCTGTCTGTCTGTCTGTATTAGTGATATACACATGCTATAGGCATGAAGGTCAGAGTATACCTGTCTTCTTTTTGGTTTGAGACAGGGTTCCTCGCTTGACATAGCATATGCAAGGCTAACAGGTGATGGAGGTGGGTCATCTTTCTATCTGTTGTTTCATTGGTTAAGTAATAAAGAAACTGCCTTGGCCCCTTTAATAGGACAGAAAATTAGGAAGGCGGAGTAGACAGAACAGAATGCTGGGAGAAAGAAGCTGAGTCAGTGAGTCGCCATGATTCTCCCACTCCAGACAGACGCAGGTTAAGATCTTTCCTGGTAAGCCAGCTCGTGGTACTACACAGAATATTAGAAATGGGTTAGATCAATATGTAAGAGCTAGCCAATAAGAGGCTGGAACTAATGGGCCAGGCAGTGATTAAAAGAATACAGATTCCGGTGTAATTATTTCGGGGCATAAGCTAGCCATGAGGGCGGCTGGGTGCCGGGGACGCAGCCCCTCCGCTCCTATTACAACAAACAGGCCTACGAGCTTCCCGTTTACTTGTCTCTACCCTCTCATCTTTCTGTAGGAACATTAAGAAGCATAGAAACTTGCTTTGGAATCTGGTCATGTGGGTGATGGATATCAAAACTCAGGTCCTCCCACTTGTGTGGCAAATACTGCATCCATAGAGCCGAGACCTGGGGTGCCAGGTCTTCTTGAGCTATGTAAACTTCATCTTGGAATAAATTTAGACTTCTATACATTTTTACTGAATATTTCGGACTATAATGGATTTGTTTATTTGTGCATTGTAGTCCTTAAGCTCTGATATGCTACGAATTCATCAGAACTCTTGCTTTAAGATGCAGACTGAGGAGAGGACCCTTCCAGTTTGGGTGGCTGAGTGAAACTCCAAAATCGGCATCTTTAACTCTGCAGGGTCATTCCAAAGTTAGTCTTCTAGGAGAGTGCTGTGAGGAGCTGAGAACCATAGCATGAGTCTTACATTTAGAGCACCAAGGGAACATTCAACACAGAGATTTAGAAAAACTGAGCCCATGTCACAACTATGGTTCCAACCAGCCAAGTGGCCTAGGGAACTTTACTGGGGATCCAGTGAAGAATTGAGAAGATTCTTGAGGTGGATGACAAATTCCACAGTTTGGCATTGGGAGCTGAGTACCAGCAGGTCTCTCTCTCTGCTTACTGACTAAGATGGAAATGAGACCTCCAACTTCCACTGTTAGGATTTTCCCACTGCGATAGGCTCCACCATAGGTCAAAAATAAACCCTTCTTTTCTTCAGGTGCTCCGCTCGGTATTTGTAATGTCAGTGGGAAAGCAGCTGATACAACAGGAAAGGAGACATAATTCCCATGGGTGTCACAAACTTCTGAGCTCCTCAGTCAGCATTCAAAGCACTCTCAGGACAATGGTGTCGGCCACAGGTAAACAGCTCAGACCCTTGCCCTTCATCACTCAGAAGCCGTTCCCTACGTGTCTACTCTGAGGCTTTGTGGCCACTGTGCTTTCCCTGGATCTAACAGATCCCTGTAAGGGGATTGCAGGCTCAGGAATGGGCAATTAAACCCTCAGCCTCTTTCTGAGAGTCTGGCCATCGTTTTGATTCTAGAACTTTTCTCTGATGATTCAATTGGAAGCTCGATACAAAATTGTTCTCTTCCTGTCCTCAGGGGAAGGTTGCTTTGCCATTACAGGCTTCAGAAGGGTGGCAGGCTTGGTTGGGCCTTTCACTGAGTTAATTTTTAATGTGGATCATCAAATTCCTTTGGCTCCCTGCATCATTGTGAGCATTCTGTTTGCCTCTCATCTGCTCTGTGAGGCAAATCTTTTAGCTGTTCAAGGAAGAGGCTTTCTTTTGCTAAGATTCTCAGGGCGGCCTCTTGTATCATCTCAATAAAAGAACACAAAGCTTATTTTTGTTCACTGAGTGTTGTTACTGTAACCAGAGAAATATGGAAGGAGTTATAACACAACAAGTAGAAGACTGACTGAGAACAGATATAGTTCCCTGGAAAGAAACAAGACCACCCAATCTAGTATGGAATAAAGAGTCCACAAAAAAGGAACAAGAAATATGCATGCGTTCAAGACCAACAGTGTCAGGAGTAAGACACAGCAGCCATGCCTGTAGTTCTAGAGGCAGGAAGAGTTCAAGGCCATTCTGAACTGTGTGAGAGCCTGGGAATTTTGTTTGTTTGTTATTTGTTTCGTTGGTATGTGTGTGTTTGTGCACGTGTACAACATGTGAGAAAAAGTGAGAAAGCATGTACATTTTTGCTGTTTTATTACCATTGTTTTTAAAAATCTGAACAAGAACAAGAAAGAAGAAATCCTAGCTATTTTCATCTCAGTGAGCCAGCAAAGCCTTGTCCTTGGCAAGTAAGTTTTGCAATCATGTTCCACCCCTCCCTGTGGTCTCTGAGCTCTGACCACACTAACTTTTAGGAGTGGGATGTGGGTTTGTCATGACTGTACTTAGGATTCCCTCTCTTCGTTCGCCATTGCTACTTTCCTTCACAGCATTTTCAATAGTGTGGAAAAAGTCAAGATGAGATTGGACTTTGACCTAGCCCATGTGGTAAAAATGAATAGTTCCCTCTTTTGTCCTTGGTGACCACTTTGCCATGAAAACAGTTCCTCATTCCCATTGCAGTTTTACTCAATTATTTAAATTCAAGTTTTAAATAACTGTTGAGTAGAAGCCATGTGCCAGGCTCTGCAGCTCACTCTAGAGACACAGTACTGGACAAAACAAGGTTGCTTGTCTCCCATCTACCTTATTTTTATTGTCTAACTTCTCTGGGAGGCAGGAGGACAGGTCTTGTATGTATATTGCAATTCTGAATTCTACATCATAGGAGAATGTATGGCACTTGGAAGGAATTTAATAGACTTAAACCAGTTTGCAGGTGAAGACCATTTTATTTTCACCTCTTCCATCTACAGAGGAAAACACAGATGTGCATGAGGTGAGATTGTGAAATGAGAGTAGATAAAGACTTTCCGTGCACACAGCACTGAAGGCTATAGGGCTATCGTCCTTCTTTCTAGTCTATTTAGTCTGGTGTACCTTGGCCGAAAGTTACTTATCTTGAACAATTGTGTGAAGAGTTCATGTATGAACAGCCACCATTGTCTATCTACAAAATGAAAGAAAGGGAGCATGAGTATTACAGAGTAGCGGTATGTGCAGAGAAGCATAAGAACACTTAACTTTGGACATATTTTATGAAGTTTAGAAAATATGTGTATATGTATTATTATTATTGCTTTTATTAGATGGGGTGTGAGTCCAAACATACCGTAACACATGTGTGATGGCCAGAAGACAACCTTCAGGAGTTGGTTCTCTGCTTTCACCATGTGAGTCCCAAAGATTGAGTCAGGTTTGGCAGCACCTTTATCCAAGTGAGCCATGTTGTCAGTCCATGATTTATGAAGATTTGAGGAAGAAACACCATCCTTAAATGATCCACCTAAGAGGACCATCAAAGGATTGTTACATCCACTATGTGTGTATGAGAGAACTGGAGAGGGTTCACTCAAGTTATCTTCTAGATATAAGAAAAATTAGAATTGAAAGAAAATTACATTACAGATAACCAATAAAGCAAGTTATCGTATGGGAAACTGTGAGCTGATCCTAATAAATGGATATTAATCTCATTCCCAATTCCCTCATGTAGTTTTTACACACACACACACACACACACACAGAGAGAGAGAGAGAGAGAGAGAGAGAGAGAGAGAGAGAGAGAGAGAACATCATAGCCAAGGTCAAAAACAAGGTGAATTCTAAAGCAGACAGAAATGAAAAAGAGAATATAATAAAAAAGAAGAGCTTCTGCAGAAACAAGAACTTGTTGAACTTCCTAAGACTGAAAGAATGCACCTACTCAACATAATGTGCCTGGGACAATTTCCCTAGGGAAAGAATTTAATAAATGTGGCTATTGACACCTCTAAGCTATAATGTCAGAAGTCAGGTGATAACACAAATTCCAATGTCTTAAAAACCTTTCAGAATTTTGCTTTAATATTTGTGACTCTCACAACAGTTCACATACACTGAACAGTGTACTTTGAGAACCTGTTTGACAAATCCTTCACTGAGAAGAAAGCCCTTTCTGTGTCAATTTTCTGCTCTGAGTGAAGGTTTATGGCCAAATTAAAATCCCTGAAAAAGAGAGGGGGCGGGGGGAGACCGTGGTGGAGGTGCTGACTCAGCAGCAAGCTGAGGAGAGGCAATGGGACACTGTTTTAATGATGCTGGAGCTGTGATGCGTCATTCCTGAAATTAGCATATCTGTTAAAAATAAAATAAAAAATAAGGACATCCAGCCAAGGCATTTTGCTAGTGGTCAGCAGAACGGCATTTTTACATTAAGAAAGAGGTTGGGAGATCTGATCTGAGAGTTTGACAAGAATCTCAGCATTTATAGAAGTGAGCTAAAAATGCAGACGTCTAGATGAAAGTCATCCTTGTACCCCCAGTTCATTTTTTAAAAAAAATATGTTTAAAGAGTTCGATTAGACTTTGCCTGGGTCCACCATCAGCTCATACACACCCTGCTATCCCTGTAGCAGTAGTGCAGCTTGTTCACTGAAGTTTGTCTCTTGATTAGTTCATCCACAAATCAACTTAGCACCACACTCTTCCAGGCACTTGAAATCCATTGGGAATCAATATTCACCTCCTATCCTTGAGAACAAAGAGAGCTTGCAAAGGGTCCTAGCCACTATAGCATTTTAGCCCAGAATAAGTATGCAATGACAGAGGTGAGTGAGCAGAGAAAATTACAAGGAAACAAAAAATTGGCTGCCTCATGAAGAAAAGAAATGCAAAGTTTCAGCCCTTGTTTCAGGACTTATACTTCCCTAGAATGACCAATTCATCCAAGTGCATCACTGACTTCTTCATGTGCTCGATTCATTTTAAATCTTAAATTTTGGAAGAACCAACTAATAACATGGAGAGATCGTGTATTGGCCTAAGGTTATACATAAAGATCATAGCATGGTTTCTTTGGAAGACATGGTGGTTAACCCCAGACCAATATTCCCCTCTGGAATCATTCAGTGACATTTCAAACTTCAGTAGCACTTAGTTAGAACCCAGCCAATACACTGGAATGGACTGATCAATACATACAGAAAAATAGCCCTTCAGAACATGATATGGAAAGAAAAATAAATCACGGTGCCCTTGACAGAAAAGCTACTTTTATTTAAGTTAATAAAGCTTTATTTGTTCTCTAGCTGTTAAGTTTATAGAAATTAAAAGTCTTGACTATTTGTCTTTTGCCAACATGAATTTAAAAGTAGCTTTAAAAAATCTCATTAACATTGTGCTCTTTTTTTTCTTATCCCAAGCTGATTCAATACAAAACACATTACCTCCTGTCTGTGCCACCAAAGTGCACATAAATATTTCACAAACCAATTTATCTAAAAATTTTTGTCATTCTTCATTCTGAGTCTGGACACAGTGCACACTGTAAAGCACTTTCGGTTTTTCAGATAGCACTATCCGAGAGGCAACAGTATCTTGTATCCTTTTAGGCTTCCTATCTGGAATAAAAATATTCCTCTTGGAGTATTATCAGAATTTCATTATGTCAGATTGAAACACACACATGTAATGATACTCCGATACTCCCAAGAAGACTTAAATGTTATAATTTAACAGAACACCGACAAAAGACTACATCTCTGAGCCTTAGGGGAAGAGTGAATAAATTTAGTTTTACTAATTCAGGTGGGAAAATTATAGTCCCCATGCAAAGAATGATCTAGAAAATTGAGGTACATATTCAGAGAAGAGCTAGAGAATCTTTGATATTGAATTCAAAAGTAGGAAACTGCACCTAATAGCCCTGTCTTCTCTTCACTGTCTTACATGTAGAGATTTATACCTCTAGACCAAACGTACTTTTTATAAAGGAACAAATAACAAAGAATTTCTACTTTATGAACTATCTAACATCCATTGTGTCTATACAAGTTTGATGGTGCATGGTTAGCAACTGAAAAATAAGGATGGTTGTGCTCAAATAAAATTTTATAAAAACAAACCATGGGCAAATTTTGGTCTGCAATGCTGTAGTTTTTCTTATTTCTGTAGTAGAAAAAGAAACCATGTATCTTAAGATAGAACCCAAATGGTGTCAGCATACCCTGGCTAGTCTAAGGAGGAAAGATCAAGTCTTCATGCCAGTAGTACTAAAAATAAGCAAGCAAGGAAATATACAAAGAATAAAATTTGAGCAAAAGGACTTGACTGTAATCTTCCACCCATCATCCATCCAGTCTACTCACTAGAATAATGACATAAACAAAAATTTGGAATGTTTAGGACATCTTAAGATAATAAGCAAATGACATAGGTATTATAGCTATTTGGTCATTGTAACTCAGATTGCTGAGTTCTGCTACCACATTCTGGGTGCTATATTTTCCAACTCAGCAGGTTTGAAGTGAGATCCTCCAGTTCACATTGCTCACGGTTCTCAGGGTCTGCTGTTATTGCTTGTCTGGAGCCCACTTATTCCTTAGAAGTGAAGAGGAGGTCACAATGGAATTCCAGACCAGAACAGTAAGGGCTACAAAGAGATTTGAGTCTTTTATATATACAAGAATCTAAAATTGAAAGGTACATTTTTGGTCAGCATGTCAAGCATTTTAAGCCTTTTGCAGGAAATTGTGTGACTCTATGATAAACACAAGCTTCCTTCTACAGCTTCCTAACAGACCTAGAGAAGTATATTTGAATTATCTTTGCTTCCAAGTACTACCTTAACATAATATCTCTTACACACACACACATACACACGAGGGAGAGGGAGATAAAGAGGAAGGGTTATAGGATATAAAGTCTCATTAGAATTTCTAACAAAAAAAAAAAAACACTGGCATGGATTGGAAACTTTTAGGATGTCGTTCTAAACAGATAGTTTCGTCCATACTCTGAACCATGAGTTTTTGCATTTGACCTAAGAGGTTTACCCAGCATAAATAAGTGACCAGAAATCCTATTTGGCAGCTTAGGCTTTGGGCTTAGACAAACTGGTTCAAATCCTTCTCTATAGCCCTGGGAAGGCAGTCACTACAGTCCAGTTCTGACATCCCGAGTAGAAATTCTGTTCATATATATTAATGATCATGTAGGCAGAGAAACATGTGAAATTCTCAGAGTCTTACCACTAAAGGCCAATAAATCAAGAAATTACCAGGTGCTTGCTGCTACTCTAATTGTTCTGCAGCAACTTTTACCCTCATATCAACTCTGACAATTCCACAACTGTTACATCCATACCATAGATTTAAAAACAGAATGGTGGGTAAAGAGAACCTCCTATGTTGACTCACCAAGCCGGAAAGAAATGTATCTAGAGCTATTTACACAGCAAATTATGACCCAGTGGCCAAATTCCATCCCAGAAAAAAATTTTGTCAATGAATCTTGACTGAGACACAGCTATATCCATTCAATCACATAAAACCTATGCTTACATTCCTATTCCTTAGTTGGGCTGAGTAATAGCATCAAAGAATGAATGGCCCACAAAGTATTGTGTATCTTCTCTTCTGCTCTGAGAGGCCCTAGGAATGAGCTGGCATATTCTTTGGCAAGTTACTTCTCTCATCTCAGTCTGTCTCTTTACTATGCCGCCTGTCTATAAAGTAAGGTTCACCGCTGACCCTAAAGGATCCCAGAAACTCTCCACATCTAGTGCTCATGCCTATGCCATGTACATTGCCGTATTTTCTAGTGTTCTTGCTTTGGTAGGTGTGTTGGTAAAACTGTGAAGGACTGTTGTTGTAGGCAAAACAACCTGAAAAAAAAAAAAAAAACCCTGGGCTCATGGCAGTCATTTTTAACCTGTGAGTTGACCTCTTTGACAAACTCAATCTCCAAACACATTTGCATTGTGATTCATAACAGTGGCAAAATTACACTCATGAGGTGGCAATAAAAGTAATTTTATGGTTGGAGGTCACCTCAACATGAGGAGTTATATTAAAGTACCACCGCATTAGGAAACTTGAGATCCACTGGTCTTGATGCTTCCTTCCAGATGAAGAAACTAAGGCACATGGCTTAACAATCTATTGCTAGGTAGATGAGGAGGAGACTTTAATCACTTCTTGTGATGTCAAGAAGCTCCTCACACATGGTCAGTACTGCTCTGTAGTCTTTACAGGTACATGATTGTCTACTTGTCTACTAACCCTGTCTGTCTTCAACCGACACTAATCTGGGACCCGAGTCCATATCCTTACCTGTGCTCCCAGAAAAAATACACAGTGTGTATGATGAGTCAAACTCTTAGTAACCACTATCAAGATCCCATACAGAGCTTTTGTGCTCAATTTGCACAATTTATTCCTCACAAGTTGAATTTGAACAAAGATAGCATGACATTACACTCTATGTCCCGAATGGTCTCCATGTGCAGAGCTATAGATAAGGGGGTGTGGGCTCCCAACGGTTGCTAGGAAGCCAGATGCCTGGCTCATGCAATAGAGTGTGCAGATGCTTCTGAATTGGAGAGGTCACTGGGAAATCTCAGCAGTATACTGATGAACGCTATTGTAAAAGAGGGCCTGAAATCAGAAGCCCTTTCCCTATCAGCCCAGGACTAGCAAAAGAACAAAGGTCCAGCAAAGCCATTCTACCAGAGGCCCAGTATTAGGGCTGGTCTTGAGGGGCATATTTTCTAAAAAGCTTGAGTGAAGCTTCATTGCTGGTTTTAATTTCCGCTGATTCTAGCAGGAAGGTGTTAATCTGTGGAACTGGTTAACCCTGCGGAGGAAGCAACAGATCAACAGGGAAGGAACTAGCAGGGGAGCCTCCCAGCTGTTCACTGAAAAGTAAGATATAGTTTTTCATCATCTAATCAAAGTTCTTAAATCCAAAAAGCCCTGTCTTCATGAATACAGGGACTGAAGGTGGTGCCCTCCTTGTAGTGCAACGTGCGTAGGAAGACAGCCTAAAAGCAAAATGTGCAGCCACAGCTACCAGGAGATAAACTGGAGGATGCCAGCCCTACTTAGAAATGACTCCAGAGACCACATGTGAGGGTTTATCATCTTGGGTAAATAAACAGGAAGCATAAGCCTGGGAGATGAGACCACTGGATTTCTTCGTCATGTCTATTGATCAGAAGACAGTTCCAGAAAGACTGAAAACCATTTTAAAAATAAAGAAGCTGTATTTTTTTTCTCCTGTCTGCCTATATGCCTTCCAAGCAAGGTTTTAGTCTCTTTCTCCCACTGCAGTTGGGATAATTTATTTCCAGTAAAGGAGTAATTGTTTACCAGATTTTATGGACAGAGCTGTGAACATGTTGCCTGTGATAGCTTCTGATACCTCCTGGCAATATTCTGCTTCTGACCTAGGATGATGGACCCACCCAAGTGTTCTGTCTACCAGTAAATGTGAACCTCAGCCCAGGTTTCTACAGGATGTTCTAGAGCAGACTCGTAAGCACAAAGACCTTAAGCAAAACCAGAAGAAAACCAACAACTAAATGATACTAGCAATAATCCTTTCAGCTCTTCTCTAAACACGTTTCCTGTCCCACATCGATTGCTTCTGAAATCTATCTGACTAAAAACACAGAGGGTAGGATAGGATAGCCCAGAACCAAAGTTTGCCAAAAGAACCTGAGAACATTTTTATTCTTTTCTAAATTATGGTGGTTAATAGCCTTAGGTCCAGGATGAGTTCCAACTGAGCTCCTCATGTATTAGCTAAAAGTATATCTAGACTGTAGGGAACTACATGGCCTCCTCGGGCCTCAGGCTTTTTTTTATACAATGTGAATATTAATATCAACATTAAGAAGTACGTATATTCGATTATTCATTTAGCATTTTCCTGGCATGTAGTATATACTTAATAAATGTGGATGTTTTTATTTTAGAAATGGAAGACAATAGTATTTGTCATTTCAAAGTTCTGATCACTGTCAATCTTAACTGAATATTAACTCATTAATCCATTTTCTATTTTGAAATCAATAAGGTAAAACGGGTTTCTATGACTGGATACTTTATTGTGCAGCCAGCATTGCACTAAGCCGTGTTGATACATTTCTTCTTAATATGCACAATGACCACCCATTTAACCATTTCCGTGTTCCAGGTGAAGAAATTGAGGCCCAGGTGAAGAAATTGAGGCCCAGAAAGTAATATAATTTGCAAAAATGTCACATTTGAGAAGAAAATCCATGGAGAAAGTAAAAACCTATCACCCAGACAAATAAGTGTCTATCTGATATCAAAGCTGACACATGGGACTGCTAACATGGTGACCATAGCCTCAGAGCACATGCCTACTTCTGGGACTTCATTCTTTGTGCCCAGAAAGACCGTTTCAAGAGGTAGCACAGTACTTAGAGTGCTCACAGGCACAGTGGTCATTGGTCACAGACCTCATCTGTCTCGGGAAAAATCTTGAGGTCTTGGATTTCATTCCCCAAACCTGTCTTAGTATGGCAACGTTGGTACTGGGTTTACCTCATCCCATCTACGAGTTATTCCTGCAAGTGCTCTTAGTTTCTTCAAAATAACTCCAGAATTAGAAATGGTATCTGTGGGCCAAATGCAGCCTGCCTGATCCTGGGGTTTAGACCACCTGGTACTTGAAGGGGGAAAAAAGTAATAACCTCATTATTGCCACCACCTGCCTGGTGTCACTGTTGCGTGCCTCTCTCTTGCCAGGTGTGGTGCTGGCAGGCTTGGATCAATTAGTAATTGTAACTGAAGCTGAATGCAATTAATTACATAACTTTAAGCTGTTCAACTTTAATACCCTGAAATGACTGCACAAGACTGGTTTTTAATGAAGTGTTGCTACAAACAAAGGAACACAGTTATGAATAAGGCCTCTCCAAGGGTCTTCTTCAGCCTTCGACTCTGGTCAAGCCTCTGGCAGCTTCTTCAGATCTGACCCTCTCTGTTTGCCTATTGTTACAGAAATGACTTGTTAATTTTCAGCTTGTGGCCCCCAAAAGTACAAGCTATTCTTCTCAGATTATAAAGGAGGACGGCGTCTCCCAGGTAGCACGCTGTGACAGGAGCTGCACAAGGCAGCCAGACTGGCACCAGATCCGACCTGTGGGACGGCAGTGGGCCGGCGTGGATTAGTCTGAGTTCTGGCTCAGATCTTAAAGAAGACATCGTTGGTAACTGCACTCCATTTCCATTTCCTCATCTAGAATATAAGGATAAAGTCGGTACTGGGAAATTCAGAAGAGCACACTCTGTTCCGTGCAAACGCGGATTATTACGGTACCACATCTTCCTGCTAATGCTGGAACAGGCTAAGGGATGGGCACCACTTCTTAGGCTACCCCATTGTTGTAGCCCTGCAGTAACCAGGCACTGTAGTGTGATGCAGATATTCATGCATTTGGACTGGGAGTCTGTGCTCCTTGGGGTCTCATTATGAATCCCACCTAATGCAGAGTGTATCTGGGGAGAATTAGTATCACTTCTTCAAGTCTCAGATTAAAATGGGGAAAACATGACCTACCCCATGGTGTCAGCTTTATAAATTGTATTAAGGCTTGTAATTAGTATAATCAATACATGTCTGCTTTTATTTATTGTTCAGCAGTTCATTGTTAGAGTTTTATTTTTTCTTAATATTCCCTGTTCTATTTTTATGGCACAATTATCATCAAGCCTTTCTTGGTCTAGGAATATTCTGGCACAGAAAGTAGAGATTAAATGTTCCATGTGCATTGGATCGATCATATAAGAAATGTGTGTGTGTGTGTGTGTGTGTGTGTGTGATGTGTATTTACCCATGCCCATGGCTGTAATAAAGAAATTATGTGAAAATAAATTTTGTAGAGAATGGAAAAAATTACAACCTCTATCCAGGCCCCCAGCATAAGTCTTCAGGTACCCAGAGAAGGAAAATCCACTGGGAAAGCCCAGAGCAGGAGGGGATGAGAAGAGACAACCGTGAGCCCAAGGAAGCAGCATAAGTTTGGATAACATTGTACAAGGATCAGCAGCTACAGACATAATTTATACACAGACCTGATTTTCTAACTAAGTTCTCAAGGTTGTACACCAATCTGAAAGCCAAAGGAAGCCCCAGGAATGATTATAGAAAGAGTTGGCTGGATGTTCATAGAACACATTTCTTCCTTTTTGGATGCTCACAGGAATCCCATTTAACATCACAGCTTGCAGTAGGTTGTGGTCAATGAAGAGACTCATCACTGGTTGCAGTGCCAAGTAGAAATAACACCGAGTACTCAGCTGTGGACGGGCTGTCTGTATCCATTTCCCCTCATGCAAGGTTCAGGGAAGCTTGCTGAAGATGGGGCAGAAAGAACGTACGAGCCAGCATGTTGGGAGCAGAGCTGTGACTTCTGGACATAGTATGAATGTTGCAAGAATCACCTCACAGCAGCTGTAATTACCCACACCAGACCTTCGTAAATAGGATCAGCCCAGTAAAAGTAATCAACCATGGATGGCAGAGGGGCCCTGGGGCCCTGCTCCTAGCTGATTGATTGATTATCGACAGTTGGTAACTGCTGAGGAAGAGTTACTCTCCTTCAGTCTGTGGTCACCGGTCATCTGTTTATGCCCCAGTGGATGATCCTATACGCATTTACATACAGGCAACACTAGCTGAACTCAGAATTATTACTAATAATAAAAAAGAAACATGGAGTTTGGAGAGAAGATGGGGAATACTATGAGAAACTGGCGGGACAGATGGACAAGATCAAAATACATTGTAAGTATTTAGAAAACTTTCAATGGATAAAATATTTAAAATAATGTAAAAAATGAAAAAGAACTTTATGCCATGTATTAGATGAGTTAGCATTGATCATTCTTAGTAGTCAAGTGGCTGACATAATTTTTTTATAACTTAAAGAGAAAAGCTAGAGAAAAGAAGCAAACAAATTCAAGGTAAACAATGAACATAATGTGAGTCACACAAGTCTATGAACTGGTTATTTGAAAGGTGGATTTTCTATGTATCGACCCAAGCAATACTAATGTCAAATGCATGTCTTCTCACCCAGGGATCTCTCACTCAAGGAAAACGTCAACATTGGAGTGTTGTCCCTTAACTGTGTGAGTACCATAGCATCATCAGATTGATGTGTGAATCTTAGCTGCTGTATGGAGGTATCTCTGCAAATACAAATGATGCTAATACTTGAAGCCTAGAGGTATAAAATAAATAAAACATGAACAACAGAAATAAAGCAGCCTTTGAGAGCTTGATTCCAAAGCCAGAGAGAAGCTTTTCAACTTACTGTGAGTCCTCATTTATCTACCTCCTCCAGCTTTCTCAACAAAACACCCTTCTCTCCGCTCCTTTGTCTTTCTTACCAGTTCCCAACCATGACCTTCCTGCTCTCCCACTGTAGCAGTTTCTAAATGGTCCTTGAAAATGTCCACTTTATTCATTTCAGTCATTTGAAGCATCTGGGAAATAAATGCCATCAGAACACTAATTGGGTCTGATGTGAATAGTTTGGTATTGATCTATGTAGAGACACAGCTGGCACAGACTAGATTACTTTAGATTGGGCACCATTTAAAATATTTACCGAGAAAATTTTGCTAAACTTAACCATCAAGGGGGAAGGGACTGCTGAACTATGAGCAAAGAGAATGGCTCCTTTTATCTACTGATGGATCAGAAGGGCACCAACTGAATTACCTCCCCAATATCCAGACTCCTGAATTTTAGAATTAAGACCCAGCCTTCCCTTGGAAACCAAGCTCTCTCTTTTTTTTTATTTTTGTGGTTTTTTTATTGATTTTTATTGAGCTCTACATTTTTCTCTGCTCCCCTCCCTGCCTCTCCCCTCCCTCTTGCCCCTTCCTCTTTGTGGATAGTGAGTGATTGATTCCATCTTGCACTGCCTTTACCATCCAGTCCTAAGGCTACAAACAGCATCTGAGACACTCCATCACTTAAACTTCTATTCTGCTAAACAAGGTATCAGAAATCATCTTAGCCACAAACCCTAGGATGTTTGGAGCGACCTTGTTGAAATATTGGCTAGTGTGATTGGGAAGTGTAGTCTGGTAGAATGCACTCCTGCCTTTAGTGGGGGCCTCCTCTTCACCACTGTGGAAGCAGCTACTTAAGACTAAACATAAAAAGAAAAGTAAGTGAAATCATGAAGAGAGAGAAGGCACCGGACCTGGCTATATGTTCCATAAACAAACAAATTGTCTTCTACACTTCAGCCAATTTGAGCTGGTATCTCTGAAAACACTAAGTCTTAAGTCAGGAGGCAGATGCTGACCTCCACAAAATGCTCTGCAGTTTGTTCAACAGGTACAACACAGGTACGGCTACAAAAAGGGGGAGGTTAGCCGTGACAAGTGGAGAAGAAATGATTAGAATCATCACACACTAGGAAACTATGAGTGGCATCATGATTGGGGACTGGCTATTAGAGATAGCCATCCTGGGTTTAAACCACAGAGGTCCCATTTGCCAAGTGCTTCTTGCCAGCAGGTTACTTCTTTAAATTCTAGATCCTGAGTGTACACAATGAGAAAAGTCAGGAGCACTGGGCGAGACTTAAGACTCCACGTGTTGAGCAGGATGCTGGGGGTGGCACCCCAATGCAGACCTGTAATTGTTATCGTTGACTAGGAATCCTACTTTTAAGAAAATGATAAGATAAAGACAGAGTTCGGTAGAAAGAACACAAAAGTCATTTAATGCTTTATGGGGAAAACAAGAAACAACCCAATCAACTCTTTTGGTGGGAAAGAAAGAAGGAAATGGAGAGCTAATAAAGATACCCACTAATCTAGTCTTGTAAGTCGCGTTTCCAAGACACAACTTCACAACCTCTGTTGTCTTTCGCCTTGGACACGAGAATCAGCTAGCACCCTTCATCGCTGTAATGGCAGGACTTCCCAACATTCATGTTCTAATCATTTGCCTTTGTTGACATAACAGTTGCCAAAAAAAAAAAAAAAATCAAATTTACAATTTTCTTCCCTTCTAGCTGCCCTGGACTTTGACTGATAAAGCAGTGATTTGCTGTAATGTAAGGCAGCCTTAGCATGCGCTGAAGGGATGGTCATTGGGTTTCTTCTTTAGACGAGACTTAGCATGCACTGAAGGGAAAATCATCCGGCTTGTTCTTTAGATGAGCCCTATTTTTAACCAATCCTCCAGCCTCTGAGTGAGGTAATTAAACAGAGGAGCATCTGAAACACAGGGAGCGCAAACCGAAAGCCATGTTCATTTGGCGTTGCAGCTCGGGTAACTGCAGGTGTGAGCTAATGAATTACATGACTGGTAAAATGAAATTAAAGGCAGCTGTGTGTGTTTACAAAGCTGCAGCCGAAAATTACAGGTATCTGTAGCATCCATAATTCATCCATAATTGACAATTTTCATATTACTGCATAAAGAACCAAGTCAGGTGGATGATTACGGCATTTGGCTCTCGGCGCTAGAGAGCTTCCTTCAGTGCTGGCACCTAGGCAGCGACTCAGATGAAATAAACACAGCTTTTCAGGGGAAGTCCTCCAGGTAAAGGCGACTGCAGGGGACTCAGCCCTCAGTTCCACTCCACTGTTCCACCCTCCACAGCTTCAGATTTTATGCCAATAGAGAAACTAGCATACACCATGCTCTACAACACAATCGTCATCTCCTTTTGACACCCTGACTTAAATCTAGAATATTCAGGTACATTCCTTAGAGTCCCATACCTCAGTTCCATCTTTGATTAAACAGGATAATGACACTGATCAATCTTTGGGCTTGTTTTAGTTACATAAATTAAGATTATTGACTTAAGTGATGGAGAGTAATACTTTGAGCAATGGCTAGCACAAAATGAGCACTTAGTGAATATTTATTAATAAGGGCAAGAATTAGTTTCCTTAACCATATAGTATGGGGAAAACATGGCTTCATGCCTCTGGTTGGCAAGGGCATGACACATCCTGAATGCTTAGCTGATGCAGGCACATGAACATTTCAGCTTACTCCTGGAGTGGCCTTACCTTAAATGACGCGACTATAGTAAACCTAAATAAGCTAATATTGCTGTTTTTAAAAGAGCATATTGTTCCCAAGTCCCACATCTTAAGTTTATTTTATTTGAAAGAATCTTTTACATTTGGGTACTTACGTTTGGAATTTTATTATACATCATTTAATACTGATAAAACTAATCCCTGGTATAAAGGGTTGCCCTATGCATAGGAGGGAGACTCCTGTGTTTTTCCTCTGTGATGGGAGCTGGACTTCTCTGGGGCTTAGTAAGAACTGGAAGCTACTTTAGAAAGGTGATAAAGTTGCGAGAAATACTGAACACCTCAGGGGCTGTGAGCATGTCAGAGCAGAGAAGGAACAGGATCCAGGCCTAAAGCCAAACGCTATTCCAAAACCTCTGAGATACTCTCCAGAACTGACTTGCTCAAGTGCATGCCATTGCAGAGGTAAGAAGCTGAGGGTCTGATAGGAGGGCCATGCAGACTGCAAATACAAAACTAAATGTCTGAGGCAAGCATATCTGAGCTTGTGCCCAATTTTATTGCCTATTAGTTAATAAGGGACCCAGCTGGCAGAATACACTCATTCAAAATTCTGCAAGAGATTAAACAAATACACTCCTGGGAAAGAGCCTGCTCCTCTGGCCCTCAGAGGCTATGCTTTTAACCAATATGGAGCAAATGCGAAGAACAATATGCTGCCATTTGGGGAACAACCCTTAAATCTGTAAGAGAGACAAAGGATTTTTTTTTTAAAGGATCTTTGGCTGTTCATTAGATAAACCAGCTAACCAAGTTTCCCTTGCCCCTTTCCACAAGGAACCAATCACACCCAGACCCTGAACAAAGGCCAAATAAAGAAACAGTGTCTTGATTTATTATTTCTAATTTCTACGCTGTATGAATATGGTCAACAACTTCCTTAATTCCAGACACGTTTCTTTCAAAGCAGTAAGGTTGTCTCTCTCAACATCTTTAAATACTGCTCGACTAAGAGTTTTTAAGGTGTTTATTTTTCAAAGGCCACAGTAAATTTTCACAACAGGTGGAAACACTAGACAAAGTAGGTATAGCCTTACATCCTTCACAAAGAACTGGGTGTTTCAATTACAAAGAACTGGCCATGTGGGCAGATTAAGTTTCTCCGTTTCAAGTCTATCCTCAGATGACTTGAAAGAGCCAAGAATGGACACATTTGGGGAATAGCTATAAAAAGTTTGAGGTGCATCGTTGAAATTGCCACTGATGAGAGTCAAAGGTGGCCACAGATGGTCATGAAATCGATAGCATTAGGTTCTGAAGGTGCTGTGTATTGTTTTATGTTTGGTGCTATGGCTGATAGAGGAGACAGATTCTAAAATACGTTTTACTGCATAGCCATTCCCCAATCCACAGCAGCTCAATGTCAAGTTTTGCAGCCTTCTATGATAGGAAAGTGACACCCGTTGAGTAGACACTCTGCTTTTGATGGTGAATTTTAAACATTTCCTAGCTTTACAATCTCCAGCGATGCTGAGCAGCTATAGTGAGCTATACAGTTCTCAGTTCCCTTATCATGGTGAGATGATCAAGTCTCAACAATTGACTGTGCTGACAGTATTTCTAGATATGGGAATTCAGCAAGTTATGGGGAGGGTGCATTTAACACTTATAAAATGGGATTTGTTTAGGATGAGTTTGCCTGCTGAATGTAAGCTTTTCTGGCATTTTTAAGGTAGGCTTGACCAAGCTCTTCTCTTTGGAAGGTTGGGTGTGTGGAAGGAATACACTTTCCAACTAATGACGTTTTCAGCTTCCTATAGGTTTATCAGGACCCAGCCCCAATAAAGTCAAGAAGAGTCTTTACTTACAGTTTCAACTTGTGTCCACATTCCTAAGTTGATTTCGGTTAAGACTGTTTTAGCAAGACATGTATTATATAAATAGTCAAATCCGTTCAGAAAATCAGCAAGTCCACATAATGAACAATATGCTACATCAGATTAACTATTTCAATTAGAGGATTTCCCCCAAATTCTGTAAGGATTTTTTTTTTCAGCTACACACCAGAGTCAAGTGCTCTGTGTCACTCATGTGGGACTTTGATCTAGTCTAGTGATATGTGGGAAACCCAAGGGAAAATCTACATTAAACCTTGTGAAACATTCTGTTTCAATTGCTTCATGGTACAACACAGCATCTTTTTTGGTGCATTCATACACCAAGTGAGTACCAAGATGGGAGCTATGAGTTCTGTTTTTGCCAAACCTAATTTGTAGAAATGAGTGCTATGACCTACCCCCTACCCCCATCCTCTGCAATATCTTTCCAAATTTTCATCATCCTGGCATTGTGGAAACCTTCTCAATGTGTCCTGAGTAGGTCCTTCTGTAGCACCTCTTCAACACTCCCTTAAAGAGCCATAAAATCCAGGAGTGTTATAGGCTGTGCACCTACACAAACAGGCATCAATGTGGTTCACACATTGCATGGTTTCCCAGAGAGTTGTGTGAACCAAATAAATATTTTCAAGATCTGTACCATACTAAGTGAAAAATAAAGCCTTATATGGATTTTGTCCAAGATCTTTAACAAATAGCAGTTCATCAGTAATAGCTGACAAGCTAGGCAATTGATAGCACTTAACACCATTGTTGTATATTGTCACCATGCCAACTCTCTAACATGGTTTATTATCATCCTATTTTCCAATTAGGAAATGGTGTTTTCTGTGGGTTTATGAAAGATTTTATACTTAAGCTCAAGGTCAAGGATCAGGGAAAAAAATATCAGGAGCTGGGATTTGATATGAAATCTAATTACAGCGCTGTGGTTTTCACATAGAAAACTAGGTTAAAATTTTCTTACTGGACAAAGTTGGAAATTAAAAAAACTTGAGGAACAATATTTCAAGAGAGAAATGAATCTAAAATGTGAGATCAGAATGTGTTCTTAGTAAACACATTTTTGTTTTCCTGACTTGAAATAAAGAATACTGTCTAAACAGACAAGATGAAACAAACACATGTGTCTTTACCAGGAAATACACATTAGGTCTTTAGGAATAAAAGATGAGCCAAGCCTCTCTTGGCCAGCCCAGCCTCACAGGCAGCAGAGAGCAAATGAGAAGGTTCATGGGAATGAGGTGATAAAACAACAATAACAAAATTTAGGAAATGCCTTCCAAGAATTTTTCACACCCCAGCAGACACTTGGTTCTAACAAATGGTCCATTCTGGAACCTAGGAGCACAGAAAGTTATTTTTCCACAGCCCTGAAATTTGATTTTTTTTTCCTCTTTCAAAAAGAGTGCTTCTGCCAAGTTTTCTCAAAAACAAAACGATCCTTAAAAAAAAAATAGAGTCCTCCAGCTTCTGGTGACATAAAGGGCATGTGGAAGATAAGCTGCCTATCAGGCACAATTTTTAGTTCTAGTGACAGTTAAAGGAACAGAGAGGAATTGGGTTCAGTTACAGGTTTAAAAGTGATATAGAATTCAAGGGTCATGCAGGATCTGCAGAGACCATTTACTCCATCCCTCTGTCTCCAAGAATGACTCATCTTCTCAATCGCTTTCTCTGGACCCTCAGAGGAAGAGCTTCATCCCATTTTAAAGAACCTAAGCAACAGATTTTACTGTATACTAAGACCAGAAGAAATTTCTCCAATTTCATTATAACCCCCTACCTTTAATCTTAGTTTAACTCAGTGCTTCACAGTCTGGAGAGAGTACCCCCTCATTACATCCACCTTGGAATCACGTGACAAGGCATGTAGGCCCTTCTTTGTTAGAACTGAAAACAGAGGTTACTAGTGACACTAAGTGGCTGATTCCAAGGATGGTAAAGTACCTGAGATAGATCTCTCACAAGGAGTTATCTGGCCTATAGGTTAATAGTTGAGGGTGATAAACCTTGCAATGATAGAGTCATGTTGCTGGCAGTCTTGGCAGGGGATAGACAATGTGATGTTTGTGCTCTAAGTGCCTAACTACTATACCGAGACTAAATTTCTTGTAATTCAGGAACACATTGCTTCATAACCCACTGTAGAAGCCTGTATTCGAAAGTTTAATTTATTTTGATTTTGTGTGTATGAATGTTTTGCCTGCGTGGCTGTCTGTGCACAACAGGTGTACAATACTCGAAGAAGCCAGAAAGGATGACATATCTCCTGGAACTGGAGTTACAGACTGTTGTCAACCACTATGTGGGTGCTGGAAATTGAACCTGGGTCCTCTAAAAGAGCAGTCAGTACTCATAACTGCTGAGCCTTCTTAAAATAATGAGATAGATTAATCAACTAATTGTAGTTGCTGTTACATCCTTTCAGAACAGAAGCTATGTACTACCAAGCCCTAATCCTTTGGTCCCTAATATAGGGAATAACATATAATAAATGATTGACATAGTGTTTTTGTACATCTCTGTATTAAAATTTAACCTGTCAGTTTTGTGAATTATTTTTTCACAGATTTCAAGCATGGGCATGAGACTGTGTTAGAATTGCTGCTCACCCTGTATGCTCAATACTGTTGGAGTGACCAAGGGAGAAAGCTCAAAGAGATGCAAAGGTCTTGCTGAGCATCTGTGGCTATAAGTGGGACTTAGAATCGTAGAAGAAGATCTGCAGATTTTTTTGTTAAGAATGTTTTATTTACCACATTTGTCGCAATTGTGATTTGGAATAATTGGAGATTACTAAAGCATCGGAAGATACATGGAAGAGTCTTCAGAGTCTATTCAAATATGCAACTTAACAAATATTTTATATTTGTCAAATGAATAATGGTAGAAGAATGGTTCTACATGGCTCCAGGTAGATTCACACTTACACAACATAATTAGTTAGTTGTGTGCAACTTCAGAGAAACATTCACTATTTAGAAGCAACTTAGAAAGAACAGAGAATTTTTTTTTTTAAGGAGTAACTTCCCAAGTGAATGTCAATGTGAAATTCACAGGGCTGGATTCTCCAAACTGTGCGTTTTGCTCTGCTTTCCAGACGGCAGCCCTGTCAAGTTACGCATTGGTCCATTCTATGGGAGAGAGCCACTTCTGGGAAGAACGTCTGAAAGTGAATGCGAGCTAGGCGATTCATGACATGGGTATATTTAAAGTGTTTTTGGAAAGCTACCAATCACCACCATCATAGACACAACCCATTTCTGTCTTAACAGGAACGTCTTTAGCCCATCCTGTTAGAGTAGGAGGCTTTGCCAACTTCCTTTAGACTTTAATTGATAACACACAAATCTGTTGCCACAGATGGTTAGGTGGGCAGCATCTGAAGCTGAGGTCTGGAGAAAGGCTTCCCACCCCCAAGCAAATGCCAGAATGTTCAAGGCACTTCAGTGTACAGTGCACCATGGAAACAGAAGTAAGGAAGGAGCTATGGATACCAGGCTAGAGAATAGGAAGTCTGTATGCAAAGTGTCCTTGTATGAGGAAGGTTTGATGTTCCCAGTTGGCCTGTCTATCACATACAGGTGAAAATGCATGCCATATAATCCCAGTTTTCCTCACTAGCAGCTGGCATAAGACCTTGGGCAACTTACTTAACTTTATCAGGTTTAACTCCCAAAAAGAGATAAATACTAAAACCATCTTTTTAAATGAAATAGCAAAACCCTCCATGAATTACAATTGCTTCCAAGTGTATGAAGCAAAACTCTCACAGAGACTACTTCTATTTTCTGTCTCTCCACAATTTGACAATGATATCTGGTAATTATTCTTGTAGCAAGGAAAGCTCAGATTCTTCAGGGACTCTGGAAAGTCACATGATGGCAAAAGGGAAAGTGACCCAGGTTGAAATGATCTGAAATGAAATAAAATTTACTAAACTGGTCTTTTTTGGTGGCGCATAACTGAAAGTCAATACCAACTACATCAAGGATTAAAAAGTAAGGCATCCATACATCCTTATTAATCACAGATGAGACGCCCAATGAGCAGTCTCAATGAGGAAGAACCTAGCTTCAAAATAAGTTATCGCAAAGTGGTCTTTTCAATTGCCTTGCCTTTGTGTGGGCTGCAGCATTCTTTGTCAAGGTTTCCTGGAGAGGCAGCTTCAAGGACAGCCAACACACAGTCTTTGACTGTTGAGGCCAGCTGACCAAAAAGACTTCCCCAAACCACTTGAAAATTCAGAATTCATTCTCATTGGCTGAGAAGGCAAGGAATTAGCCAGAAACAAGCAGAATAGACGTCAGTCTCCTCCACTGTCTTGCTTGCCAGTCAAGTTTTCTTTGTCAATAAAGATCCTTGAAACCTCCTTCCTTCCTATCACATGCTGTGGGTGGTGCCAAAAGTGAATTGAGCACAGGCTGGAAATGAGAGGGGAGTCGCAACAGCTGGACTGGAAACGTGGTGTCGGTGAGCTCATTAAAGGCATGTGCCCATCAGGACATACATGTCCCCTGTCTATCAAGCAGCTGTTTGGCACCCTAAGAAAGCAGAATCTCGTGAACCACTGCTGGACGCTGACCTTTCTCTCCTTTTCAGTATTCTCTCTCTTTACAGCTAAGGCCCTTAGAGCAACAGGAAGGGAGGAGCAGGCTGGCTGCAATATTCTAACCATCAATCCATGGTTGGCTAAAGTCATGGGCAAATGGAATCGAAGCTAGGATACTTCTGCTATGTCTTTCTCCAGAGCAGGGTTCGTGAACTTCTACCTAAGCCTGCTGAGGTCACTCTGAGGATGAGCTTTAAGGAAAACAGAAGAGCATATGCATACTTCGGTAGTGTGGATTTGACGCAGAGCAATAAAGGGGGCTACATGTCTAGGTTTTACAGTATATTTAGTGGGGAAACCCCAGAAAAAAAATGTGCAACTGTCCTGAGATGATTTGCCATCCTATAAAGCAGAGATAGTAGTTACCTGAGTGTTGCTGACATCGTCTAAGTGCTATTTATCTATTTATAGTGTGTGAGGAATATGTGTATGTGGAAGGAAGGGAACAACTTTATGACATTGTTTCCCTCCTTCTGTCTCTATGTGGAGTCCAGGAATGGAACTCAGGTTGCCAGGCTTGCTTGTGCAGCAAATGCCTTCAAGGGCTAAGTCCTCTCACTGACCTCCGAATACTTTCCATACCTCAAGATAATCTCGAATCATCGGATGTCCTCAAAACGAGAAAAATTATCACTTGACTGGAAAATGCAGCAGTTTCATCTGGAAGCGATCTTTGAAAGGGAAAATGCTGTTCAGAGTAATCTCTAATCATTTTCCCTCTGAGCGTGAGGCAGGCCATGTCGTCGTCTCCCCCAGCCCCCGCACAGAGACTGCAGGAAGGCACTGTCCTCAAGAAAAGCGCATTGACCAATCAATGCCAAGGACTACCATCACCAGAATACCTCCCACCTAGACTGAGTGTGCTTGGCTGCTGTGTCCAGCTTTCATGAAGTTGCTTTAAGTCCTTTCTACTGGTGTAGTTTGAGATGCAAGCCTGAACTTAAGCCACCTCAACCATAGGTACATCAACATGGGTTGGACCTTGTATTGGTGCAGTACCTATTTAAATTTTACATGCATTATTTATACAATTCTGACAACTTTTCCATGAGAGAAGAACTACTATCTAAACTTTTCAAGTAAAATGCTAAGTACCATCGAGGAACTTGACCCAATATTGTATCTAGGCAGTGAGCAGTAGAGCCAGTTCTCAGTGGAGTGCAATGTTCTCTATTTTGTAATATTGTCATAGAGTTCAGATCCAGCTCTTCACGGATCCAGATAAGTCACATGAGGCTTTCTGCTGATTGGAATGGCTTCCTACAGCAGACTCCAGACTTAATGTAAGTATAAAACCCAGAGCTAGTATAATGGAGTGAGTTTACTTTTTCACGACCTCAGGGTACCCAAGTCATGGGGGAAAATGTTGAAGCCCAATAAATCTTTTTATTCTATAAAAGGATGCAATCTAAATGTCTTGGTTACAGTAAGCAAGTCATATATTTAGTTTTTTTTTTTTTTCTTTAAAGAAGGAAATGAAAAAACAAATGGCCACAGACTGTCTTTATCATAACAGGACTCACTGTGCCCACAGTGAATCAATATTTCCTCATAATGTTACTTGTTTCCCACTGAATTCCTGGCAATGTCTACAGGGGAAAGCAGTACTTACAGCACATTATTACTTTGGTGTTTGGTGGGGAATTATTCATCCCCCATATATTATTGAAACTGTGTTCACTTTACAGAATCTATTCCCAGCTCTAACTTCCATGGTGCGTATTTCTCATCTTACTGCTCTCCAAATACATAATTAATTTCCAAGGCTAATTGACCCGGCATTTGGTATATCAACGTTTGCATGAGTAAAAGTAAACAAATACTATCTTTAAAATGATGGCTCTCACAATGCATCAGAAATCCTGCTGGAATTCTTTAACAATTAAAAGGTGGTAGTGACTCCTAGAGTTCTCCCGGCCAACAGGAAATACAGTGCCTGTTTCTGCATGGCCACACATAACGGCAGTCACTCATAAAACAGAAGCACTGTCACATATTGGTTCATGGAGATTGTCTCTCATCATGGAAGCCGACTCTTGATAATGATGCATGAGGAGGGTGACAAACAATGTGACTGAGTCCACACCACCTACTCCTAGTTTTGCACTGGTAATTTAACATGATTTGCTCAGGGGTAAGGAGTTCACAACAGACAGGTAAGGAAACAGTGCCACAGTGTCCTGTGTTCCATCAAGGCATAAGGGGTACATATAGCTAGGGTTTCACTCCAACACTATTTGCTTCCAGAGTGTGGTTTTTTTCAAGCCCTCTATCTGTTCCTATACAAACACAAACCATGACAATAGTCATTCCATGTTTATTTTAACATGGAAGCTACATGTCTGCACAATGTTCCTGACAACTCTGACACTGTGCCCCTGCCCCTACCATGTCCACATCTGTCCATGATGAGGGTCATGATATCTAGAGTAGAGGGGTAGGAATCGTGCACTTTTGATTCAAAAGTGCTTCTGCCCACAAATAAATAGCAAATATCCACTTAATACAGTGGATGCTGCCTTTACACAGCTCAGCTTCAAGGAGGTTAGAAAGATGGAAAAGAGCACATGCATCCTCTGCTGTGTAACTCTTTTTATGACCCTTATGTAGTAGGTGACCTCCTGAGTTGTTCTATACATTGGACATTTACAGATGGATTAATTAAACAATTTCAAGTTCTTTACCCTGATTTCTAGAAGGTAAATATTATGCTCATTGACTCTATATTCTGTTTACTCTACTAGCTAAGAATAGCATACATGGGCTCAGTCAGGAAATCACTTGTTTCACAAAGGACTTAGGGTGATTCTCCAGAATTCACATAAAATGCCAGCTATGGTGGCACATGCATGCTAGTCCATTGATGGTGAAGTGGGAAATAAAGACTGCTAGATCCCTGGAGCTTACTGGCCTCCTAGCCTAGCCTACTTGGTGAAGTTCCAGGTCAATGAGAGAATCTGAGCCGGGCGGTGGTGGCGCACGCCTTTAATCCCAGCACTCGGGAGGCAGAGGCAGGCGGATCTCTGTGAGTTCGAGACCAGCCTGGTCTACAGAGCTAGTTCCAGGACAGGCTCCAAAGCCACAGAGAAACCCTGTCTTGAAAAACCAAAAAAAAAAAAAAAAGAGAGAGAGAATCTGCCTCAAACACTAAGTGGAAAACACTGGAGGAGCAACGTCTGAGGTCGTCGTCTGACTTCTGCATGTATGTGCTTACACATGTACGCATGCACCCACATGCACATGTACATCCACACACATGCTTAACGTGCACACACAGATCAAACAAATAAAGATAATAATGTGTAGTTTCATCTGGAATAGTTGACAGTATGAAAATACTTTTTAAAAAGATAATTACAGAGTACTAAGAAGCAGATTTGGGCATCGTTAGTCCATTAGTGCACCTACCAGCGAAACTATTGCTATTTCTTGCTTAAAATTA